>NW_018745395.1:617489-1217489 GCF_001683475.1 Chenopodium quinoa
TAATGTAGTTATATTCTCTGTGACATGATGCCTATTTGGTATGTACAGCTAATCAACCATTTTGCTGATATGTGAAGTAATCAATTAGAAAAACCTGCTTACTTTTGACTCTAATGGATGCAGGATAGAGACCATAAACTTAGAATATTTACTGGCCATGAACACCCATTTGCTGATAAACCCCTTGAGCCATACATTATGCCTCAGTGCAAGAAATAAGGCCCCGTGCCAGAAGAGCTTTGATTCGCGCCCAAAAGAAGACAGAGCAACAAGGTGTTAACACAATGAGCAAAAATGGAAAGAAGGAAGAAGAAAAGGTTGAAGTGAGTGCGTGACTCTGAGGCATGTTTTCATTAAATCAATAGATTGATGTATATTTGAATGCCACAATCATGGGTTTCACTCGTGGAAGGACGGATAGTAACTGCTCTGTGTGGCATTGGAAGAAATTTTGCTTTGTTTTTGTCCTCATTTCTACCAGTATTGATTACTATGTACTATTTTCTAAAAATGATGCCCCAAATCAAAGACTTTTGTTAGCTCAACAAAATGGTAATAACAGGTCCCATTGATGTTCATTATGTGGACTATTTTTCTGTCTGATTGACTACTTCAACCTGTTCAATGTTTCAAGTTTAATTGCATCCTTTTCTGCTAGGGCCTTACAGAAGGTCCTAAGAATGCAGACATCTCAGGATTCCTCACACTGTATTTAGTGATTGCAACATGCACTCTAGTCTACATTTCGGTCCAACAATCTGTATTCTACTGTCATCTACCTGCCAATTTTACATTGTAAACTATCAAGACGATTGATTTTGTAACGGCACCAATTACCTACCAAGCAAAGATTAGTCTAATGGAAAGGTTTGTCATTTCACAATCAAGAGGTGGGAAACTTCACTAGCGGTATTTTGAGGTGGGGATTCCCTTACCCTTCTACCCTCCCCCCTTCCCAAAGGACCTAACCCGCTAACCCCTGGATTGGGTTGACCTATGACTCTATGAGAGGTTCCCACATGATATGGCCCACCTTACCTATCAAAAATTGAATTTGCAATAGTGATTGTGATGATATTAAGCGCAGGACTTTTAAAATTCAAGCATATTCAATATGTGTTAAGAGATACATTATGAATAAATAAATTAAATTTTTCGATAATTAAAATTATGAAATCAGGTAGAATCAATCATCTGTGGTAGTATTGTCACTCATAAGTCATAACTTCGGGGGCAATTTAACAATGGCTTGCTTTGCTTCCATAAATGTAAACTATGCACGGAAGCCAGGGAAAAAAGCTGTAATAGTGATGAGTTATGGCTGTATAAATGTATAATCCAACAACGCATTTTCAAGAACATGGTTATTACGTCGCGATTTTAAGCACATAGTTCACTTGGTAGCTGGTACCAGCATGCCATACTTCTTTGATAAAGACCGGTTTCCTTATAATTGCACAAGCAATAGCTTTAGCTTGTAAGACTGAAAATAGTTCACTAACAGAATCATAAAAAGCTTTGAAATTTTGTTTATAGCTTTAACAACTATTTATGGAAATTCTTCTCTAAAACTCGGCCTGATTTTGTGAACTTGTGACGCACACAGTTGCTAACAAATGAATGAATGATGATTGTCATACCAAAGGGATGGAACTGCTTTCAGTTAATTTTTGTATATATCTTAGATATTAATATATTATACACAGAGTACATTGGTAAGTTACATACTCTGGTAACTTCTATGCATCTAAATCATCATCTTCAGACGACTCGGCATCTATGAAAGCACCATCTTCATCTCCACTGTCATATGTTTGCAAGTAGGCCTCTTCATCTTCATCCTAGAAATAAGAAAATTGAATCATTAATCAGCAAGAACTCAGTGACATTAAAGATCCCTTGGGCAATATCCCATCCATTCCGAAAGTCAGTACTCAACTCTTAGTCTTTACCGAGCCAAAATTGTGCTTGAATGCCTTGTTACCTTCCACACTAATGGTACTTTGTTTAGTGTTCTTAGCAACCATTGAAGGAAGGGAAAGACAGGATAGAGAATTGAAGGGAGGGCAGAGAGAGTTGGGCAGTTATATCCTTCTAAATCTTTCGAGGTTTCAAATGGATTTAATTTATTAAACGGAAAGGAAAATATTCTAACCTTCCCCATTTTATGTAAAAGTGAAAATGCATCATTCAATCTCTCTCTCTTTCCCATCCCTCCAAATTCCCCCTTACCAAAACACACTACAGGTGACCAAACTATCCTATAATTTTTGTACAAGCATACAAAACTCCTCTTAGTCTTACCTCTTCCATCTCATCATCAGAAGGAATAGAAGTATCGTCCAATTTTTTATAAAACGCCATATCATCAATCTCTTTTCCATTTTTCATATCTTCCTGCAAAATTTTATAAGAAAGTGGGTCAACCTTAAAACTTTATTTCAAAGGTGCAATAAAATATATGTATATAATACGTATAAATAAGAATGCATACTATTTCAGACTTGAGCAACTCCATCTGTTCCTGTAAACTCGATATATGATGCTTCAGTCCCTGTGTGAGTCAGTACGACAAATGTAAGAGGAATGTTTTCATTATGTCAAAATGATAAAAGACAGATCACCAGAGCTCACCTCACGTCTTTGCAGTTCGATTGACCGAGCTAATGCTTGCCTTCTTGTCAGTAGATTCCTAGGCCTCAACCGAAGAGGTTGCTGATAGTTCTTTCCTCGATATAGAATGATTGCATAGCCTCTAGTAGTTTTATCTATTGATACAAGCACACCACCACTCTCTGCCTCCAAAGATATTGCAAGATGTTTAACTTGTCCAAAATTTTTGCCCCTCACAATTACCTTCACCAACTCCCTGAATTTCCAGTGCAGATGTATGTTCTCTATGGTACCATCAAAAACTTCTCGCCTCCCTGTAAAAGAAGCAGCTTTTGTAAGTAGTTCTTTAGGATGCATATATATACCTAAGAATAAAGTTCACATGCTTACCCACAAGCAAGAAAGGCTTCATGCTTAAGCCAATTTTACGGAATACTAATCTCTCCTCATCAGTTATCGTTTCTAAATCTGTAGGGAGCTCTTCTGGTTCTAGATATCCTTGCACCTTTTCCAATGCCTTCTCAGCCTTCTTGAGCTTCTGATTTGCCTGCAAGCAATTAAGAACGAGAAATGGTGAATCAGAGAGCATTTTTGAGAGGGCTAAACAGCTCATTTATATCTTTGAAATCGAGTTGTGAGATACTTTATGAAGTAACAAAAACCTACAATAGCTAATTTCTTTTTATGATAATTAACCAGTGAAGCATGTCTAGCCAGAGCTGAATCTTTTATCATATTCTCCACATCTTCATCGACTACTTGCTTTCCCCAACGAGAGGTTGCAGCAACAGTCTCTGCAAGAGTCCCCGCGACCATAGGAACCTTGTAGTTTTTAGAGTTTGAGTTAACCAAAGCTAATGCATTCCGCCGTTCTTCTTCTTCTTGATAATTAAGCATCGACAGCCTATCCCTTTCCTTCAGCGATTTTGTTACATTTGGGGGCAAGAAGTCAATTCCTCGATAAAAGACAATGTACTCTTTATTTCTTGAGAGTAATGTCCCCCTAGTCAGTCTCTGCAATTGGAAGTTGAAAGTGCTCTAAGAAAACATGGTATATTATAGACCCTTGCATTATTGACGAAAAGAGATCAAAGCTTTTCATTTGACACGTCAAATAGAATTTTTGTCAATATGTGATGCATATTAGATTACAAGTGAAGACAAACTAGCTATGATCTTAGATTCAATAGGAATTAATACAAGTATTAGGTTTCAACTTTTCTGGCCAAGCAAACAAACAAGATAAGTCTTACCTTCAGCTCCCAAGCCATTCTCTCATTGGAAGTATTTAAGACACCACGTTTAATGGCAATTTTGGCTATAGCACTTTTCTCCCACAACTTTACCATAGCAGCAGCCAGACCTTGGAGATCTCTGCTCCTCCCTACCGCAATCAATTGAATAATATCACTTGAGTCAGTAAGATTTTATAATCTATATTGTGAACACTGTAATCATTTCTGACATACCCAAAGCAAAATGTGGATGGGTGTTCCTTGCAATCCTACGGTATTCAGTTGTTTGCGAATCTTTTAAACAAGGCCGTACACCATAAGGAAGAAGTCTGAATGGAGTTTTATAGCCAGGAACTACTGCTGGAAGCAAATCTGCATCAACAGGCAATGGAGGAGGGCCAGACCAGTCAACAAACCGTGGACCCAACTCATCCAACAGATTGTTAAGCTCACTTATCTCCATCGACTCTTCTTCAGACAGTTTCCTTTGAATTCTTGCAGAATCAGGAACGGGTTTTTCTGGATGATTTGAAACATCTAAATCTACTTTTTTCACTTCCTTATATGTTTGTACACAGTCTAGTTTGTAGGTCAATCCCCTAAATAGCACCACAGAACAACCTGATCTCCATATCACCAAGCCTCCTGTTTTACTCTAGCAAATAATATGAAAACATATCTTAAATTTACATACTCAAATACTCGAAAAGCCTAAACCAACTACATCACACATTCAAATCTGAAGCATGAGTATAAAACTTAACAATGAAATTATGAAAACATTTATTATAAGCATAAATATAATGAAAAACTACAAGCAGCTATCCTATGCATAAATAATGCATAATAATGAATGAAAATACAGGAATCAAGAACAAATATATAGAAAAGCAATCTGACCTCAAGGACCTCATGCATCCTTTTCATATTAACCGTGGACTGCCCTTCGAATTTGAGTTTCACAACTTCATCAATCTTCCATTTGTCATGAATGGCATCCACCAAGGCTTGTGTAACACCTGCTGCCCCAACTTTTATCCTCTCTTTCATCCTCAATGCTACATTCCTCAATCTACTAAGTTCATAATCCGGAATCGATTTCTCGGCTAACCAGGTCTTGCTCTTCGACCGCCTATCTTCATCAGCTTTCTCAGGGTCAGGTACCCATGGCAACCTATCTAACCTTCTCTCTTTAACATCATTCTCACTAACAGCCTTAACTTTCCGAAAATCGCCACCATTAACATCAACATAGTTGCTTCTAGACAATGTTACTTTACTACTATTATCTTTCTGCAATCTAACAGTTGCAGCAATTTTCTCAACATTTTCCTTAATTTCAACCACTTTCTCAGGAGCTAAATTATTCACTGAATTCCCACTAAATAGCTCAGTTTTTCTCAATCCCTTTTTCTCAGCAATTGAAGATGAAATCGAAACATTAGTCAATTCAATATTAACATGATTACTAACTTTATTACTCAACTTTTTATCAAATTTTCTACTGAAATCAGAAATGGGTTCTTCAATTTTTCTTCTACTATCCACATTAACATCAAATTTAGGAGTTTGAGCAACCCCAGAAATCGATTCTACCTCCTTATGATTTCCCACAAATTCTGACGACGAAGTTGAAGGTGGGTGTTCTTCTTCTTCTTCTTCTTCTTCTTCCTCCTCTTCCTCATCTTCTTCATCTTGTTGTTGCTGAATCTGCCATGGAAATTTCTGGGTATGAGAAACAGGTTTGACAGACCATTTATCACGAATTTGATCAGAAAAGCTTGGTTTTGGCTTCCTTTTCTTCTTGTAAGTATTAAGAGGTTGGGATTTCTGGGTTTCTAGTTGGATTGTATTGTTCTGAGAACAGTGAAGTTTGAAGTTGAGAGGATTGAGGAAGAAAGGAGGGAAATTGGTGTGAAGTTTAGGAGAGAGAAAGCAAGAAGATGAAGTGGGGTTTAAGAAGGGGTGACAATATTGGTAATGCCCTGAAATTGCCATTACCAGTTATCATAGGAGCTTGGCAATATCTTCATTTTTCAAGAGAAGGAAAGTTGGAGAGGTAGGATATGGGCTTGGGCTGACCTGGTACCAAGATGCGGTCTCGAATGACATATGATGCGAGTGTTTAGACATCAATGCGGTGACGAAAGATGAGGTTGTGGGTACAAAGAAATATGGGTGGTACTTGATTTTGAGGTGGCGGTCTTGCCTATCGGTGACAACTTTGAAAAGAGTAAGGAGGTGTGTGGGGCTTAATGCCTTATGACATTTGATTGAATCGCCTACATGAAACAATGAGTTTGAGCGAGACTTTGAGATGCTAAATTGCGAACTAACACAAAACCTGGTTATTGTGGTGACTGCACTAGTTATAAGGCTGAAAAGCGTGTCGTGTCAGATTATTTTTGTATTCGTGTCAAAGATAAATAGATTGAGTAATCCTAACACTAATTCTAAATGTGTCATGTAGTGTTACTTTTATTGAATCTTCTGATTTTATTAAATGTGTCATATGACCAGTTTAATTACATGGTAAATTCTTAACATTAGCCCGCTTTTTTCGTGTTTAATTCATATCATGTCAACTTTTACCAGCTCTAAAAATGGTAATATTATTTATTATAATACTTGGTAGATATCTCATGCAAATTATTATACTATGTTACAACTAGCATAAGTTTTATGAACATGAACTTGTAACTTACAAGTTCATGTTCATAAAACTTATGATAGATTGCTAGCTCCAACACGAACCAAAGCTTTCAACTAAACGTAGATATTTGTTTAGTCTCAGTTCATTTAATAGGTTATGTGTCCTTGAACAACTCGTCGAGAATCGTTCATTAATTGAATCCTAATCATAAACAAACTTCAACAAATAAGCAAGCTTTTACTTAGATAAAACTTTTTTCCGAAGGAGTTTTGTTATGGACATTAGAAAATCTCAGAATCAAGGGCTATTCAAGGCTAATATACTGTTGATATACGCAAATCTGAGATTTTCTAACAGAATTCGGGCAATAGCAGCAGTGACTAAATACTGTTGATTGTTGAAAGTTATGCCGAGGCTAGACCAAAGCACATTACAAATATATGACTAATAAGAACATTGTACAATCACTACAAAATGTGCTTCAAATTAGGGACAAAAAAAAAGGTACAGTTTGGTGTACGCAAATCTTCAAGTCAATTGCTGTAGAATTCTGGTGACAAGACAAATACTGGAATATATATATCCACAATTTTGGAACACACAAAAAAATGAATAAAGGATAGAAATCTTTTATCTTTGTCTATTTTCTTGCAAAAAGGCCAGTAAAGTTCCGTTCCAGTAGCAGACTAGCAGGTCAGCAATGTACTTATCTCAATTGAAGAACATCGGCAAAAATACTAGACAAATAAGAGTATTTAGATGTTATATCAGCTGTTTGGGCCTGTTCCTATATCTCCTCTTCTTCAAATGGATCACGTTCAGGAAAGTCTCCCACCTGGAAAATGAACATTCAGAACATATAATGTAACGTTTTGATATTGTTGGGGTGCCAGCAAATATCCAACTGGCAGTATCAGTCAGAAAGCTTAGATTTATCAAACTAAAGTGGACACGGATGAAAGTACTTGAAGAGGCAATAGAAAAGAGCTACTCAAACTCCAAAAAAAATAATCTCCTTGGCACCCAATACCCATGATAGATTCACAGCAACAAACTCATTTTTTGAAAAGCAAAAACTAAATATAACCAGCATTCCCAGTAAGCTATTGAGGCATAAAAGAGGTTGAGTTCATGAAAGATGAACAGGACTTATAGAAAGACATGAAAGTATGAAACTGTATATATAGGCATGGCAAATTGAATAATTGAATGTCTTGTACATACTAACAATCTAGCATAACTGAGTATGCTAGCAAAGGGATGGGAGTATAGGACAGCTGACAAATCTATCTCAATGAATCAAGTAATCCAAATGAAACTTCTAATTACCAACTAATTTATCAGCTTATTATCATGGTAGATGAGTAGGACTTTAATGGTTCTTTCCAATAAGTGACAGAAAATATTGCTGGATTAGTAAAAAACAAACCTGTACTTTATCTGGTCTAACCATAGCACCGTGAAGTGGTGGACATTCAAAGTAGCGAGTCCCTTTAACCCTGCAACATGAAAAGCTGAAATGAACAATCCTAACATACAATGAATTACGATTTGCTGCAAGAATTACTAGTCATCTTCAAGTGAAAGTTTCTAACAAAAGAAACACATGGTTACTACAAGGGTTATGAATTGACCATCAGAAAGTTGCTACGTGAATAATAGCTGAGGGATTTGATTTACTTACAATCCATCATGCTTCCCCAGTGGTTCATCATACTGAACTCCAACCCAGAAACCAGGGCCTAGATTTTCTGCTTGGCCGACATATTTCACAATACCACGTTTGTCTCCTGGTTGAACTTGACATCTATCTCCCACCTGAAAGAAAAAGTAAGAAGTTATAGGTAGGCATAATAACATATTGCTTTCAGCCAGCCAGTCAACCAAAAAGACATATAAACAAAAAAAATTACACTGAAAGACAGGAAATGGAGCTATAAACCATCTAGGCTAGCATATAAAAAGCTGTTTTCATGCATTCAAGCATGAAATAATACCAGCAGTGATAGAGTATACTGCATAGGGCCCTTTTAATAACACAAAAACATGAGGAGAGCAGTTTCAGGGATGGGATTTTGTAAAGTGAATGAAACTCAAGTACTCAGCACATAATATAAAATTGGTCATAGGCTACATGAGAAAGTGAAGCATAAGACATCCTTAGCGAAAGTTGACAAATGACCATAACACATAACTAAATGGAAGGTTCAATAATAGCATCAACAATCCTACACAAGGTATAGGGATTCCTGAAAGCAGTTAGGAAAAAAAACGGAATGGTATATTGAATCCAATCATATAGTTACAAGTACAAGCAATATTGAAAATTGAAACCGATTATGTTGTTACAAGAGCTAAAACTGAGAGAACCAATATATCATCCAAACGAAAAACCAGCAAAGCATAACGATATAACATACTACATCAATCCAGTCAAGCTCCCAATATAATTTAAAAGTTTGAACATTAGAAAGTGAAAAGGGGAATATTAAGGTATCTCTTGATATCCTATTGATATAATGGTAAGAGAATGCACATTTCTTTCACTAATTTAAAGATGCAGCACAACTATTTCAGAATGCCTGTTAGTTATAAGTTATGTTGCACAGTTGCACTGGGCTTTTCAACATTGAGAATAGAACAGGGCTACAAAAAAGATAAGTGACAACACCCCCTATACATTCTAGTTTCCACCACACCCCCCCCCCCCCCAACAAAAAAAAAAAAAAAAAGAAGAAGAAGAATGTAGTAAATGGAGAATGTTAACTGAAAACTCTAAGAATGTCAAATACCAAGTGGTTGTTATAGTAAGTATGACAAAATCATTACTAGTGATCTAGATTCTCAGTTTCAATATCTTTTGACCAAGGAGGTCAGAAAAAGCAATCTGGTAAGCCACTGGCTTGAGGGCTGGTATGCTCTTCTTTAGCCTCTGAGCATTTGATTGTACGCCAAACATGAGTAAAGAATCATCTCATTACATCATACGATAACATCCCAGTATAAAGTGCAGCTACATGTCACGTGACATACAGCTCCACAAATCAAACAGAGATGGACTGAAAGTGCTAATTGCTAAGAACAGAAAATAACTAACCTCCTTGATATTAGCACAAAGATCTTCCATGTAATTTTCAGGTAACTGCATAAGAGAAAGAGCAAAAATTGTCAAGAAAAAAATGGAGGTGTTGTAATCACATTCAGACCAATTTGAGAGTTACACACTTCACCAGTAGTAATCAAAGTTAGATGAATAAGATACATTTACATGTACAGATTCAAAACATACAAGATGAGCAATATCACAAAGATCCCATATGCATAGCAATATCTTCAAGGCTTACCTTAGTACTGGCACCTGAAGGGCTTTTAAGTTCTAACTTTTCCTTGAATTTTCTAAAAGTACCTACAATATCAAAACATTCAAATTAAGAATGATAGGAGAAAAGAAGTCCAGAATGATTTCCTATAATTGCTTGGCAGAGAACATTCGGAGTAAAGAATATGCACAAGATTAAAGATAGTCTAAAAAAAAATTGCATCAATGATCATACATTAAAAAATAAGCTAAGAAAAAAAATAAAATAAACCCCAAGAAAAAAAGATAGAAACACTAAAATGTATTCAAGATACTACAAAAATATGGATTCTAAAGTAGATTTTAAGATACTTGCCATCACGTTGTTTATAGGCTTCATCGGAAATTTTGTATTTCTCCACCAAAGATGTGTCTTCCAGCCAGCCACCAGAAGTTACTGATGCTGGGTCAAGATCTAAAACATGCAGCCGATATCTTTTGTGACCCATTGAGAGAGAAGAAAAAGAAAAGCATTAAAATGAAGTTCATCTAATTTAGATACCAGACACAATATCAATTGAAAATATTGCACAGAATTAAGTCAACAACAAATGCAAAAGAGAAAATTACGGGTAGCTATCTTACCCATCCATTGGAGAATAGAACCCAAAGGATCTTGCATTATCAGTGAGATCAGCAATTTTAGCTCCTGCATCATCATAAAGCTCAAGGGACATTGACTCTACAGTGGTACCACATTTTTTCCACAGCTTCTCTTTCATGGCTTCAACAGTCATCTGACCACATATATCACATTAATTTTATTTGAATTGGGATTTTCCAAATTACTAGACATAGTAATTAAATGAAAACCAACTCACGAACCTGAAGTGAAAAGCGAACATCAGCATTGAAGCTTTTGAGATTCGAATGTGTTACACGACAAAGGACTGACTCATCGCCTTCAATTTGCAAACGAGACCCCATCGAACCTGAAGATTATTTCAGAATGTCTTGTTTCCTGAAACCCCAAAAACCCTTGCATATAAATTTTTATGGTAGAAATAGGTCCCAAGGTAAAACCGAATTACTCAGCACAAAGCCCTATATAGTATATAAGGGTTGAGATTCAGTAAGAAGCATAGTTAACATGAGAAGCCAAATGTATTATGGATACATCAAAAATATATTTTAAATACATTAAAACTACATTGCATATACAGAAAATTAGGACTAAAGGCTATGGAGCACACTGTTAAAGAAACTAAATTGAGCATCATTTACCAAAAGCTATGGATCAAAACATAATAAGTATGCAAAATTAATCAGCACACTGGAAATTTGATAACCTTAACACTACAATAATTCAATTAAGTAGTTCTCTCTTATTTATACAATTGAATTTAGAAACCAGCTTCAAACAATAGAATCCAAAGCTTGGGGATAAGAGCATCTTTGAGCATATGAATTGAAAGCTGAAGCCAAATAAAAAATTAAAAAAAGGAATGAAAATTTAAACATGTTTCAGAAAAAAAAAAATGAGAGGAGCTTGCTTAATATTAATTCTTCTCACCCTTTTCACCTTAAGGCTGACTCTCACATGAGATAAAGTGAGAAAAGTAAGAAAAGAGGGATAGAAGTGAGAAGAAAAGAGGAGAATATGAGGATTTGGGTCAACGACAGGCAGGAACAGATATTAGTACACAAAAAAGACATGGTAACACTTGTTAACTTGCTAGTTAAGTTTGAAGCTAGGGAGAAGAGGCAGTGACTTACAACTGTTTTAAAAGAATCCATATTATATATATTCTATACAATCGTAATAAGTGTTATGTCGTACAACCAAGCCAATCTTAGCCAACTAAAAAACTTGTCATTCATTTTCACATTTCCCAAAATCCCAAGCATTTTATGGGTTGTGAGTGGGTTGGATCAATAGATACTAAAAAACTTACTATCAGAGGAGGCCAAGCAAGCTCCACTTCTCCCATGGAACAGTTATACCATACACGTTGGATGCATTAAGGTATGTACAAGTGTACAACTCTTCACTAACCAATGTGTGAACTGTGTGTTATAGGGGCATATTCAATGTAGATTCATGAACCAGGGTGCAACATATCTCCTTATTTAGATACCTTTGTTTTTAAATGAAAAAGAATAAATAAAACATGGTCTTTCACAAAGTCTTTTGACTGCATATTATCTTGGGCAAAAAGCCATATAAACATAACCATGGTACCTCCCTCCAAATCACCATCACCACCCATTACTCCATCATTATTCCACAAAATCACCCTTCTTCATCCTAAAGATAGTGTTGAGATTTTTATACCCAAAACTAACACGACTTTACTTACTTGACTTGAACCATATAAAGAAATTATACAATGACATTTTATCACACTATAAAGATAAGAGTTAGCATAATAGGAATCAATTCTAGCTTGCTAGGGAATAGTAAAAAACATAATATGATACAATGGTTTAACAACTTGGACATGGACAAATTGTACATTATGATAATGATACAAATTTCTTGAAATTTTACCTAAAATTAATTCATTTTTAGAAAGAATTTGTTAAAAAGCACCTCATAAAAGTCCAACTTCGTAAGTAACCACCTTATACAATTTAATTGGCAAAAAAAAACCTTTTCTTTTTTCTTCTTTTTTTGTCAAATGAAACACTGTCAAATACCCTTTTTTTTCTTCAATTTTTTCATTCAAAAAAACTAGGAATTCTTCCCATTCAAAGTTAAAACCGAGCTGAACCAGTCCATCCTCAAATTCTGCAGCCCTATAACAACTATTTAATTCCTTATTTAAATACGGTTTTTCATGATTACTAATGCACATTATTTTGGTGTTAATTGTACTAATACTAAGTTCTAACTCAAATATTCCCAATATTGGCAATTCAAAGAGCAAGCATTTTTAATAACAGTGTTTTTATGAACAGATAACAACATTGAATCTCAGTGTCCCACAAATGAAGCATTGCCTCAATTTAGCTATTGGATGGACTAATCTTTACTCAAGATTGCATAAACCGATAAAAATTGGCTTTCTCAATTCTAAAACTGGATTTTTCGGAACAATAATACAAATAACCCTCTTCAAAACTGTAAATGGGGACACTTTTGGTTCTTCAAAATTAGAGCTAAAAACATGCTAAATGAACAATTGTATCCACAATTAGTACATAATTGGAACGAAAAAAACTGCAATTATAAACCCTAATTCAACAAGAATAATAACGAATCAGAAATCTTGAATAAAAAAGAGGGAATCATTAGAATTACCTGCTTCAATTTTGGGTCAATTGAAGTTCAGTGAAGCAAATTTGAATATTGGTGAAGAGATCCAACTGGTTGTTGTGTTCAATTGGGGAAGAACAATGCCAACAAAGAGAGAAAATACGATTAGAGAAATTGGAGGGAAAAAAAGAAAGAAAAATGAGTTACTAGTAAAAAACGAAAGGAAAATTTGCTAACATATGGTTTGGCTGCCCATTCTCGTTACTCTACCCCTCCCTCTTTCCCTCTACTGAAAACGGCCTACGCACGGGGCTTAGGGTCTGTTCTAATAGACTGAAATCAACTAAACTGAATTAAACTGAGCTGAAATGAATATTTTATAAGAGAAGGAAATTAGGAGTTGAACTGAAATGAACTAAACTAAACTGAAAATAAACGTATGAGAACAGACCCTTAGTCAAGCAGAACCGGGTTGCCTAATGCTTCGATCGAAGAAAACAAATCTGTTATTTGTGACTAACCATAGCCTAAAAGTGCATTAATAATCCCCTTTGTTATTGTTTGTTAGCACAATTCAACGATTCCTATTCCTATCCATTTACCGATCAGTAGAGGGAAAAGGATGTCGCCGATGGTGAATGGAAGTTGTGGGACGACAAGTCGGGGAATGAAAATAGTACATTCGGCTATTTCACCAAATGCTACCGAACACTTTAATAATTCATCAAATGCCATCAAGGTTTTCAACATTTGCCAAGTGCCACCGAGCTTTTACAAAATCCACCAAGTGCCATTAATGACTAACGACCGTTAAGTCCGTTAGTCATTAAGGTTTAATCATGACACATATCACGATATGATTGGTTAATTTTAATCATTTATTTAAATTAATATTGTAACACCCCCGATTTACAAACTAAAAATAAATAAGAATTAAAGAAAAAAAAATAAACAACCTTTAAATAAAATTGCGGAAACATACTTAATTCATGATCACTATCTCATTATCAACATGCCAAGGACTAAGGTGTATAACGCCGAGCCTCAAACCAATAACAAAATAATAATCTCAACCTTTTGATTTCATACATCGATCAAATAATCTTTCACATGATAATAAATTCTCAATATTGGCACATGTTCCCAAATAGTATAACAATTCGATTTGTAATATCTCAACTCTTAAAAAAAAAAAAAACTAATAACCCAAATATAATCAAATCTCAACCCAAAAAATAATACTCTGCATTAACAACCCTAAATCTTCGATAAAACAATACTCTCTATAACAACAACATTAAAAATCCCAAAAAAATAGAACAATCCATCAATACAACAATAATAACAAGACATTAAATCCGATCAAATCATAAAATTATATACATTAATTAAACATCTAAATTAAAGCATATGAACAATAAATCACTTAATAATAATATAAATCAATTATACAAACAACTCTATATACCTGCGATTACCTTCCACAATGTACAATGGAATGACAATATTCAAGGCAAAAAATATATCAGGTGACGTTGCAATATGCGCAGCTTCTCACAATATTCAAGGCAAAAAATATATCAGGTGATGTTGCAATATGCTTCTCACCATGTAATGATGTAAGTCATCATCATATTATTACACCTTAGATATGATGATGAGAAAAACAAAAGGAAAAAAAAAATCTTAGTTTGGTTCGTTTCACGCACGGCCAAAGGAATACCACGACTCTTTTTTTTTTATATAAAGTATTATATTTTTAAGGTTTTAGAATATTAATAGGGTTTAAAACTTTAAACTAGCTTATGATTGTAGAGTTCTATATAAACAAAATAGAGTTTTAAATCTTTCCGAACTCTAAAATAAACATATGAGATTAGGAAAGTTATTTAAATAATAAAAATAAACTATATATTTTTTTAAAATAATTATATTATATAAAATCATAAAATATTAAGGTATTATAAATAAAACGGATTTTTCACCAAATACTATTGAGTTTTAACATAATTCACCAAATACCACCAACATTTTTCAAATTCACCATATAACATTCAGTTTTATAAAAATGTCACAATATGCCTTTAATGACTAACGGACGTTAACACCGTTAGTCATCAAGGCTAATAATGCCACGTGGCATCTTGTAATTGGTCCTTCTAAATTACTTAATTTTAATATAATTTATTTAATTAATTATCACAAAAAAAAAAATTCCACCCACCACCAATGTCCCCCAGCCAACCACCACCCTATCTCGACACCCCGACCTCCCGCCAGCACGAAATCCGACCAGAACCGACGCAGAATCCCGACCACAACCCCTCGCTGGCGCTCCTCCCCTTCCCTTGAATCACCGTGCCCGCATCTCTCTCGAAAAACACTAAGTACCGTACCCTCATCACTCGAAAAACCCCCAACCCCCCTCGAAAAACCATCCCTAACCACCATCCAATGGCCAAACCTCCCTCCCCTGTGTCGGCGAACGAATTCGCCTCGGTCAAGTCCCACATCTCTACCCGAATGAACCACCATATACGCCGAAACCCTAAAACCAAAATCTAGGGTTTTGATTTTGCTGTTTTAGGGTTTCATGGTGGTGGTTTTCGTGAAGTTGGGCAGCGGCGACATGTGGGAGAGGGTTTGGCTTCCGGCAAAAGGGTTTCAGGGTGGTGGGTTGGTTTCTGGCAAAGGTGGAAAGCTGCAAAGTGCTTGAATTCGGTGAAGGTGATGGTTGGGGATTTCGACTAAGGTGGTGGTTAGGGTCAAGGTTGTCGCCGTCAGGGGAGGGGGATGGTCGTCAGCCAGCCAGAAAGTGATTGGGGTCGGAATCGTCGCAGACGGGGGCGGCGGTGGCTTGCACTGGTGGTGTTTTAATTTTTTTAATTTTAAAAATATTTTTTCTAAATTAATTAATCAAATAAATAATATTAATAAGAACCCATTACAAAGTGCCACATGGCACAATTAACGTTAATGACTGACGGAGTTGACTCAAATGGCATATTGTGACATTTTTATAAAACTGAATGTTATATGGTGAATTTGAAAAATGTTGGTGGTATTTGGTGAATTATGTTAAAACTCAATGGTATTTGGTGAAAAATCCGTAAATAAAATATCAATTTTTTATTGATTCTCGTGACAAAAATTGTCCGGGTAAAGTTTTGGGAGATATTTTGACCCTTTATGGATTCAAATTAAGCAGAATTGGCAAAAAAAAAAAAAAAAAAAAGTAAATGCCCCGTTATGTGTGTCGAAAAATATCTTGATTAGCTAGTCATTTTTGTAACTATAAAAATTGATCAGGAAAGGTTTTGGAGGTTATCTTGACCCTTAAATGGAGACAAATTAAGCTCGGAATTTGCAAAAAAAAAAAAAAAAAAAAAAAAAAAAAAACATAAATTCTCCGTTTTGTGTGTAAATGGTCCAGATAAGGTTTTGGCAATCATTTGGCAAAAATAGTCATATTTAAATATATTGTTTTTTTTAACTGTGTAAATGGTCCAGATAAGGTTTTAGCAGTCATTTGGGCCCTCTATGGGTCCAAAATAAGCTCAGTATTGGCAAAAACAATAGTGTAAATGCCCAGTTTTGCGTGTTAAGATTGTAATTTTTTTAACCCTAAAAATTGCAAAACGAGTCGTTTACGTTAATTTTTTTGCAAAAAAACACTACGTGAAAAAAGGAATTTGGCACCGGTTCAAACCCGGCCTAAGGCACCGGTTTGAACCGGTGCCTATGTGGGGGGTGCCAAAAAGGGTTATTAAAAGGCACCGGTTCGAACCGGTGCCAAAACTCGTAATTGGCATCGGTTAACCGGTGCCAAAAATGGCCAAAAAAAATAATTTTGTTGTTTTTGGCACCGGTTAACCGGTGCCAAAAGTGCCAAAAAATATAATTTTTTTTTTTTGTTTTTTCCACTTAAAAATTAATTAGTCTAAAATACATAACAACATCAAAACGTAATACAAACCGATTAAAACATCATCAATATCTTCGAAAATTGCAACATCAATATCATCAAAAATTTGCAAATTTTCAATAAATAATAAAAAAAAATTACAACATATAAATACAAAAAAAAAATTACAACATATAAATACAAAAAAAAATTATGATATAAATTTAAAAAAAAAAATTACAATATTGTTAATAAAAAAAAAAACAAAAACACCAGTATCTCGCTTCTTCGATTTCATATATGAATCTGCACCAATTATTAAAAAAAAAAAACATTAATACAATTAAGCTTCGAAAAAAAAACCCAGAATTTAATCCCAAAAATTGAAAAAAAAATTCAAACCCAATTTGAAAAACCAAAACCCAGAAACCCAATTTGAAAAACCAAAACGCAAAAACAAAAACCCAGAAACGCAAAAACCCAGAAACGCAAAAACAAAAACCCAGAAACCCAATCTGATTTTAATCGAACAAAACCCAGAAAACAAAAAAAATTGAAAGAGAAGTGAAACAAAAACCCAGAAACGCAAAAAAATTGAAACAAAAAACTCGTTGAAACCCAAAAACGCAAAAAAAATTGATACAAAAAACCCTTAATGTTGTTGTTGTTGTTGTTGTTACGGTGGTGAAACCCTTGTTGTTGCGGTGGTGTTGTTGTTGTTGTTGCGGTGGTGGTGTTGTTCTTGTTGCGGTGGTGGTGTTGTTCTTGTTGCGGTGGTGTTGTTGCGGTGGTGGTGTTGTTCTTGTTGCAGTGGTGTTGTTGTTGTTGTAGAGAAAGAGAAGTGAATGGGACAGAGAGATCGAGGAGAGAGAAGGGAGAGGAGAGGAGAGGAGAGAGAATGGAGAGGAGAGAGTGAAAGAGGCGGATTGAGAGGAGAGAGAGGAGCAAGGTGCGCTTTAGGGTTTTAAGGAGAGATAAGGCCGGTTTTTTTTTAAATAATTAAAAGGTTCGGTTCACAAAGGCACCGGTTCAAACCGGTGGCCTTTATGTTTTAGGCACCGGTTTGAAGTGAACCGGTGCCTTTTACCTTCCCACCAATTATGTAGCCTATTTTTGGCACCGGTTTGGACTGAACCGGTGCCAATTAGGGGGTGCCTTTTTGATATTTTCTACTAGTGAAATGAGCTTAAATTAGATCCTTAAAGGATCATAATGACCCCTAAAACCTAACAGTTCAATTTAATAGTTAAAAAAAGACACTTTAGTCGAGATATTTTTTGACACACAAAACGGGGCATTTACGTGTTTATTTATTTTTTTATTTTTTATTTTTGCCAATTCCAAGCTTGATTTGCTGCATAAAGGGTCCAAATAACTTCCAAAACCTTACCCGATTAATTTTCATGGTTAAAAAATAATGTCTTGCTAATCGAAATATTTTTCGACACACAAAACGGGGCTTTTATGATATTTTTTTGCCAATTCTGAGCTTAATTTGAAACCATAAAGGAACAAAATAATCACCACAACTTTACACGAATAATTTTTGTCACGAAAATTGAGAAATTTTTTATTTTTATTTATTAATTAAATAATTAAATCAAATCAATCATATCATGATTTGTGCCATGATTAAACCCTAACCTAACGGTCGTTAGTCATTAGTGGCACTCAATGATTTTATTTTTTAAAACTCGATGGCATTGGTGAATTTTGAAAATCTTGATGGTATTTGGTGATTTATATATTAAAGTGCTTAATGTCATTTGGTGAAATAGTGGTAGTATATTTTGACATATAAATAATTTGTCTTGGTGTAATGTAAAGTACAGAGTATAATTTCATTTTGACAAGAAGTAAGGAGTATAATTTATCACGATATTAATCTTTTGTTTTATAATAGATGCAATAAGTGAATAAATGATGATTTCAGTAAACTGCAAATTGTTCATTATGACCTAATTTGATTATCTTCTTTGACCTCTTACCTACCAAAGGTCTTTAAACACCAACCAAAAGTTCCATCTCTCTCTTTTAATCTATGTACCTTAAGAGGTATTAAAAATTTACCCATTTTAGAAATCGACATAAAACATGAATGATTAGAATCCAATCCATATTTGAATAATGGGTGATACTAATGACCCATAACGTACTCAACTCGAACCCGACTCAATATTAACCGACAACTTATTTGACTTAGCTTGATACATTATGATTTGATTTGAACCTTGTAACTGACAACATAAATTTAACCCACCTAAACAATGAACACAATAAAATTCCGAATTTGGCACCTAACCCAATTAGAAATCATAAACGGTTATAAACCGCCAATGTATTGACCGGACTTATGGTGTTCCATAACTTGATTTTATCCAAGTCATTATTGATCCGACCAAAAACTAACATGAAATTAATCGTCGACCTGATTTGTAACCCAATCCAATAAAAAAAAGTGAAACTATATAATTCCTTCATTTTTTAGTTGACATATTCTTTATGTTTTATTATCCTGTTTTTCAATGCATAACTTAAATCATTTATATAAACTATATTTTTAATTATTAAAAAGTGAAACTAGAAAATAAATAATGATTTTGAAAATATAATGAGACGAATCAAACAAAATCTTACAGTAATAAAAAAATAAAATTCATAAAAATGTCAAAAAGACAATACGTGTCAACTTAAAAAGAACAAAAAAAAAAAAATATATATTTTCATCGTTTTTTTTTCAATCACATAATTTGATATGGGCACAACATTTAAGAAAAAGTGTAAAATGTGGGGATTGCCAAAATTACTCTATGACACAAACAAATGAGAGTGAAAAAAAGCGGGCTGACGTTAATTGTTATCAGAAGGGTAGTTAGGATATTTGGTGTGTGAACGCAAATAGAAAGTAAATATCGCACACAAGTTAAGATAATGATGCAATTAGCATGAATTCTCAAAAGATAAATGATGAATTAAAACAAAAACTGAGGAAGTATAAAAATTGATTAAATGTTAATTTGGTTTGACACCTTATATCATTCATACGGAGTAGCTCTTGTTCATCATTTCGTATATATTTGTACACATGTACATTATATTAAATTTGTAAAGATTTAATTGCATGTTATATTCATTTAGTCAACAGGTGAATAATTCAAACATATATTAATTCTCAAATTATAAACAGTACACTTCAATTTAGGGACAGATTTAAGTTCAAAGTATCTTGATACAAATATTTAGAAGATAAATAATGATTTGTAATATCTATATTTGAGTATTTTATCAATACATAGCTATATGTATAAATAAATTATTTGTAATATAATAGAAATAATGCTGAGGTGATGATTGTTCTTCATGTTGAGAGCTCAGAAAATGTTGTTAATCATGGTCTTGCTGCAATGAGCAGATCTCTAACAAGATTAAGTACCACTTTAAATTATCCATTAACAACTTGATGAAACGTATCTTACTAATGCTCCATTTTTTTATTTTTTTATTTTTTGGAAACCAACGAGAAGCGCCTTCATTAAAGACAAAGAGTCCATGAGTACATACGACAAAATATTAGGAGGACAGTAATTATCTCATATTTGTTCGTTTTCAAAAGGTACTAAACTCGAAAGGTGATGATGAACTTACTAATATCTTACTAATGCTCTATATGTTCATTGATTTTTTTTGGTGAACACGAGGGGCAAGCCCCAAAGAGAAGAACAAATTAGCAACTAGGAAAGAAAAAACAAACTAAGGTAGGAAACAAATTGTAGGATTTTAGATACTATAAGCGGAATTGCATGAATCACATTCATAAGCATCTAATAACCAAGGTCATTGCATAACACATAAAGAACACATAATTATATTTAAAGCGTGATTCCACGTGCGATCGAGCAAGATCAATAGGAGAACAAGAACCCCAAGCGTGATTTCTCTACTTGGTCCACGGGCACAGATTAAACCTCCACTAATACTAGACTGCTAGTTAGTTGTGATTGAACCCTTCAATCAACCTTCTACGAGGAAGAAAGACAAACTAACCAAGAACCACCACGAAGAACACCACAAACCACCACCGAGGGGCGTTGGCCGTACGGACGTGTGTGTGAGAAGGGAGGGTCGTGAGTGAGGAGAGAGAAAAGAGAGATTAGGGTTTCGGGAATTGGTTGCCTTGTTTCACAATTCACTGTATGTTAATTGTATTCCGTGTCAACCTTAGGCGTGGACTTTATTTATAGATCATATCTCTAAATATGAGTTCATGTCAAGCCCAAACTCCTTATCCTAATCAAACTACTCTAGCCCAACACCTTTCATGGTTTGTCATAATCTCATGAGGCCTATTAATGAGCCTCTTACTTGTTTAACCCAATACCCTTGTGTGTGACCTCATAGGATCCATTCTATTGGATTTTGGACTATTTAACTAGTCTAAGATCACTTATCATATCTAGCAACAGACAACGACGACCCAAAAGAATGAACTAGTTATCTCTATAATAGTGATCCTTAATGTATTTAGTAATTGCACTTTTCGAAGGCATATTTCATTCACAAACAAACCAACTACTCTACTAAAATAAAACAAAGGACTAAACATTATTCTTCGGCACTGTAGACACCCATTTGTGTCTCCCCAAAAGCAAACCCGGTGATGAGTATCTTTCACGTCGAATCATAATCGAATGAAGTGAAAGTGTGGAAAGTCTAGTGTTACGGATAGTTTTTATTCTTTTCTCTTCTCTCTGTTTTTGAAAACCTATTTTAAGAAAATGGCCAATCCAGTTTGGTTTGGTCCATAGCAAGGGTCCAGTAATGGTGTAGTTGGATGAGGCTTGAAAAGAGCTTTCCAACGATATATTATAAGCCCAATTCCGATGAATAGTGAGGAAGTTATGGCCAAATTACTGAACTAGGCCCGGTTTGATCTTTATACGCGGCCCAATGATCTAGAAGGCTTGAAAAGAGATTTTCAATGATATATTATAAGCCCAATTCCGATGAATAGTGAGGAAGTTATGGCCAAATTACTGAACTGGGCCCGGTTTGATCTTTATACACGGCCCAATGATCTAGAGGATGGCCTAATATGGATTTATCATTCCTAATGCAATTAGAATTGGTTTTAGTCTTCTAGATTCTTCTAGAAGGTTCTTTTAATTTCTAGTTCAATTAGCATTGATAAATTGACTTTGGTAGACTTTTTGGAGTTTTAATCAGAATAAAAGAGTGTTTTTAAGGAAGATTTTGCCCTTTCGTACGGCTAAATTCTATCGAAATTAAGAAAACGCGTGAAAATAATTGTAAGCGTCTGGCGAAAGGGATTGGCGCCTGGCTCTAGCGCTAATGACCAGCTTCTGGTGCTACTCGTGTTTTATTCTCGTTGAAACTCTGATTTGTTTTTCTATCCGTTTGGCTGATTTTCTCTATAAATAGCCTCCTAAAACCTCCGTTTTCAATCACCAATTCTCATCAAGAATCTCTTGATTACTCTCTCTCTAAGCTAAAGCTTATTCTCTCTCTCTTTCTAAACCAACCCTTTTACAAACAAAATTCCGCATTCACAAGACCTAGAAGTACCTAGCCAAATTCGAAGTTGCCTTCACCCTAGACGTGAAAGGTTTTAATTTCTGAGGGTTTGGTCCCAAATCTCTCTTTCAATTATTTAATTTAATTGTTTGTTTTATTATTTTCCTTGAAGTTACTAACGTGTAGATTTTGTTATTAGAAATAGGTACGAGGCATCCAAGTAAGTGCTTTAATGGTTTTATAGATATTATGATTTAGAAATCATGTCTAGGTTATTATTATGATTCCTAATGTCATGTTAGGGTGTTTTGATCTTCCTAATATAATGTTTAGGGTAATTTCTAATATCAAATATGACAATTGTGATTCATGTGATGCTTCCTATTTTCTTTCCTAATATTCATGTTAGTATCATGTTAGGGCTATATATTTGATCTTTATTACTTGGTGACATGTTAGGGTTTGTTATTAATCTTGTTAGTATCATGCCTAGGATCTTGCTATTATTATGCTTTATTGTTAACATGATTATGATTTTTATGATTATTTTTATTATGATTGTTATTTTATTATGTTGCTGGATATATTATATTATTGTTATTGCTTGATCACACCTTTTATGCATGTTTAAAGAGAATTGGTACTTGTAATCACGCTTAATAAGATAATTAATAATCTTATTTAGGGTTAATTTGATTATAATTCAAGTGATCGCCAATAATAGATTTATTTGTGCATTAATATTCAACCAACATAGATTAACCAGATTTAGGATAATCCTATTGATTGCATGTTAGTCAGAAAGCGCACATGAATACGATCAAAATAAAGTAGAGGCCTATTATTAGGGCAGGTTCAATCTCTTTTAGATTGGATTTGTACCTTCATCCCCAAAATACCAGTCATGGTTACAAACCTATTGGAGTTGACGATCTCCAGGATCGTTAAGGGTTGTAACCTTCACATCGTGAACGGTTTACAAGTTCCTAAAACTTATTGGCGACTCTTTTGCTCTATCTTCTTTCCCTTTGGACGCCACCGTACTTAAGTGTATGATCATAGTGGGGTTCAAGTTTGGGGTAATGCTTGAAATATTCACTACATGCACAAATCCAACCTAAAAGAGATTGAACCTGCCCTAATAATAGGCCTCTACTTTATTCTGGTCGTATTCATGTGCGCTTTTTAATTAACATACAATCAATAGGATTAACCCTAAACCTGTTTATCTATGTTGGTTGAATTTAATGCAAACATAAATCTATTATTGGCGATCACTTGAATTATAATCACATTAACCCTAACAAGATTATTAATTATCTTATTAAGCGTGATTACAAGTACCAATTCCCTTTAAACATGCATAAAAGGCGTGATCAAGCAATAAATAAATAAGCATCATAATAAATAATCAATCATTAGAATAAACATGAATAATAATAATCATCATTAAAATAATAATAATAATAATAATAATAATAATAATAATATTCATAATCATCATAAATTATGACAATCATAATCATGTTTATGTTAATATTAAAGCATAATAATAGCAAGACCCTAGGCATGATACTAACAAGATTAATAACAAACCCTAGCATGTCACTAAACAATAAAAATCAAATCTTTAGCCCTAACATGATATTAACAATCATGAATATTAGGAAGAGAATAAAAGTCATCATAGCAATCATATTTAATATTAAAAATACCCTAGACATGATTACTAGGAATATCATAACAACAATTTAAACATGATTTCTACATCATAATATCAATTAATCAATTAAAGTACTTACTTTGATGCCTCGTACCTCTTTCTAATAACATAATACACACGTTAGTAACTTCAAGGAAAATAATAATCAAAACAATTAAATTAAATAATTGAAATAGAGATTTGGGACCAAACCCTCAGAAATTAAACCTTTCACGTCTAGGGCGAAGACAACTTCGAATATGGCTAGGCGTTTCTAGATCTAATGAATGCGGAATTTTGTATTTGAAAACAAAGTTTGGAAAAGGAGAAAGATGAATTAATGAAGAAAACTTGATGAGAATTGGTGAATGATTAAAGAGAGAATTAGAGAATCAATGATTGCGAATGAAAACTGATTGTAGGTGAGAATTCGTGAGAATTGGTGAATGAAAATGGAGTTTTTAATACGTTATTTATAGAGAAATCAGCCAAAAAGATAAAATATCAAAACAGAGCACTTGGCGCACGCAAAACGAGATTGGCGCACGCAAAACAGAGCTAGCGCCAGCACCAGCTTATTGGCGCCAGGCGCCAATGCCTGGAGTCAGGCGCCAGGCCTGTTTTTGACGCGTTTTCGAAAATCAGATAAGTTTGCCGTACTGGAGGATAAAATCGTATTTTTCCTCGAAAATGCTCTTTGATTTTAATTAAAACTCTGAAAAGTCAACAAAAGTCAATTTATCAATGCTAATTGAATTAGGAATGAAAAGAACCTTCTAGAAGAATCTAGAAGACTAAAACCATTCCTAATTGCATTAGGAATGATAAATCATATTAGGCCCTCCTCTAGATCATTGGGCCGCATATAAGGCTCAAACCGGGCCCAGTTTAGTAAATTGACCATAACTTCCTCAATATTCATCGGAATTGAGCTTATAATATATCGTTGGAAAGTTCTTGTCAAGCCCCATCCAACTACACTACTATTGGACCCATATCATGGACCAACCAAACTGGATTGACTGTTTTCTTACACTTGTAGAAAAAATCAAAAAGGCACCCCCTAATTGGCACCGGTTCAGTCCAAACCCGTGCCAAAAATGACCTTAAAATTTGGTGGGAAGTTGAACCAGGATATATGGCATCGGTTCACTTCAAACCGGTGGCAAAAACATAAAAGGGCACCGGTTTGAAGTGAACCGGTGCCATTAAATATTAAAAAAAAAAACGGCCCATATAAAAGCCCCCCAACCCTAACACATTAACTCAATCAGTCGTTTCTCTTTCTCTCTCCTCCTCTCTTCCTCTTTCTCTCTCCTCTCCTCTTCTTTCTCGATCTCCTTCTCCGTCCTCCTTCTATTTCTCTTCCCTCATCTCCTTCTCCCTCATCTCCTTCCAACATGCAACACCGTCCTCACTTCTTTCAATCGATTTCTTGGTATTTTTTTTATGTTATTTTGATTATTATTTTTTATTTCTGTTCATTTTTATTCGATTTTAATAGTTTTTTTTCCGATTTTGATTTATTTTTCTTCGAATTATGGGTATTTGTTTTCGATTTCATTTTTGGGTATTTGTTTTTCGATTTCATTTCTGGGTAATTGTTTTTCGATTTCATTTTTGGGTTTTGTTTTTCGATTTCATTTCTGGGTATTATTATTGTTTTTCGATTTTGATTCATTTTTCGATTATTATTTTTTCGATTTTAACTAATTTTCGATTTTAATTTTTTCGATTTTCTGGGTTTTAATTTTTTTTATCGATTTTTTTTAATTTTCTGGATTTTTAACTAATTTTCGATTTTAATTTTTTTTGGATTTTTTTTTAATTTTCTGGGTTTTATTTTTTTTCGATTTTCTTGGTTTTAATTTAATTTTTTCTTCATTTTCTGTATTTTCTGGGTTTTAACTAATTTTCGATTTTAATTTTTTCGATTTTTTGAGTTTTAATTTTTTTCGATTTTAATTTTTTCGATTTTTTTTTTAATTTCTGGGTTTTTAACTAATTTCACAGCTAATACATTTTAATTGATTTTGTTGGATGAACTAATTGGCGCAGGTATACTATTTGCTTTGCAGGCCTAAAATATTGCACATAATTGAAGAATCAAGAATCAAGAATCAAGAATATTGATTTAGATGTTTGGGTTTTTTTTTATTGTGATGTTGTAATATTTTTTTTTGATTTATATTGTAGTTCTTTTTTATTTATTTATATGTTGTAATTGTTTAATTTTATAATTTGTATATTGTAATTTTTTCTTGATTATATACTGTAAATTTTGGTTATATTCAATGATATTCGATTAATATGTTGTTGTTCTTATTTATTTTAGTCAATTTGATTTTTAAGTGAAAAATGACAACAACAACAAAAAAAAAAAAATTGATTTTTGGGGGTTTTTTGGCACCGGTTAACCGGTGCCAAAAACTTTGAAATAATTTTCTGTGGGCCTTTTTGGCACCGGTTAACCGGTGCCAATTTCGATTTTTGGCACCGGTTTGAACCGGTGCCTTTTTAAACCCTTTTTTGGCACCCCCCAACCGGTGCCTTAGGCCGGGTTTGAACCGGTGCCAAATTCATTTTTTCACGTAGTGTTAAAATAAGTTTTCAAAAATAGAGAGAAGAGAAAAGAAATTAAAACTATCCGCAACACTAGACTTTCCACACTTTCACTTCATTCGATTATGATTCGACGTGAAAGGTACTCATCAACGGGTTTGGTTTTGGGGAGACATAAATGGGTGTCTACAGAAGCCCCCACTTTGACTGAGTTTGGAGAAACGCGAGTTTCGAAAACAAAAGTCAAAGTATCGATAGGGACGGAGAATGATTCAGAACGTTTTGCGATCCTAAATCAATCTTGTAGCGCCGATACCTGCAAAACTAGCGTTAGTTAAACAGATAAGAGAGTTAAGAAACGCGTATCTTGCACCGTCGAGCACACGTCTCTAAAAGTAACCGATTGTTTTGATGACCTCCTGCAAGCTAGAGAATGCCATCCCGCTTGAAAACCGCTACGCCTGTAACTCCTTCCAATTTAGAAGATTTCTTCGCCTGAAACAATCTTCCTCCGCTTTGATAATATTCCACGTCCAAGGGAATACCATCGAAGATTATTTCTCTTGAAACAATCTCCATCCGCATTGATAATATTCCACATCCAAGGGAATACTATCGAAGATTATTCCTCTTGAAACAATCTTCAGTTGCTTTTTGACAACTTCCCACCATCTATGGAACGCCATCTTGCTGTTTGTTTTGACGATCTTCTGCAATCTAGGGAATGCCGTCGATCAATGTTGCTACATCTTGAGCCTTTTCTTGAGTCATAGTGACAACCTTTCCAATCATAGCAAAAGTCATCGAAGACCGCCTCATCATGAACCGCTCTTCTCATATCTTGGTGACAACCTCCACAATCTTACCGAACGCCGTCGAAGACCGCCCATCTCGTGCTATCTTCTCAAATCTCGGGTGACAACCTCCACAATCTTAGCGAATGCCGTCGAAGACCGCCCATCTCGTGCTATCTTCTCAAATCTTTGGTGACAACCTCCACAATCTTAGCGAATGCCGTCGAAGACCGCTCATCTCGTGCTATCTTCTCAAATCTTTAGTGACAACTTCCACAATCATAGCGAACACTGTCGAAGACCGCCCATCTCGTGCTATCTTCTCAAATCTTTAGTGACAACTTCCATAATCTTAGCGAATGCTGTCGAAAATAACTTTACTTGAAGTCATCCTCAGTTGTTGCGATTATATTCCGAAGAAAATTACCGAAGACCAACACTTGTCGATCTTTAAATCTCGCTCGAACTTTGCTTCCGCTATGCCTGTACGTCGGCGCTTTCGTTGCTTTGAACCTATACGTCGGTGCCTTTTCTGCTTTTGAGCCAATGCTTAGGCGTTTTAAGCTAAGTGAGACGATCTTTCATCAGGTCGACCACCTATTTGCGGTTGTAATCAAATCGACTACTCAATCATGTAAAATTGCTTATAGGGGCTAACTAGCGTACCAAGGAACCCAAAATCGTTGTTCTGTCGCTGCCACTTCGAAAGAGTCCGCTGAAGGTGCATATCCCAAAGCTCGTGAAGCAAAGCTAGCACTTGTATTCGATGTTGCTAGTAACAGGGAAATTCTAAGGCCGAGGAGTTTAATTGGTGTCGTGGAAGAACCCCCTCTTGAGGGTAATATTGTTGTACCTAGTGTGAAGGAGGATGTTGTGTTGAGGGAGGAGGGCTGACGAAGAATGTTGGGGGGTGGCTGGAGAGTAGTGGTGTGGGGAGTATGGAGGGAACAGGGGAAAGTGCTGGGAAAGAAGCTGGTCGTGGTGATGTAGGGGTCATAGGGGATGGTGGTAAAAACAAAGCAAGTAGCTCATGGAAAAGGGTAGTTAGAATGGAGGAAGGATATGGGGTTAATATGGGTGTGTCGGCTGTGCAGGGGGGTGGTGATGGTGTTGTGGGTGGGGGAAAAAGGGGTGGGTCGTGGATGGAGTTGGAAGATCAGAGTAGTAAAAGAAGGAAGGATGATGTAGATATTATCACTAGAAGCAATATAAACAAAGTAGAGGGGAGTGGTGGTGACCACACCCTCGAAGAGCAATGAAACTCTTAAGTTGGAACGTCCGAGGGGTTGGCAACCCTTGGACGGAGAGAATGGAGGGAAAGGCCGAATGTTGTGTTTTTTATGGAGACGAAGATTGATAGTAGTGTTTTGGAGAGAGTTAAAAGGAGAAATGGTTTTGATAATGGTATGTGTCTTAGTAGTGTTGGGAGATCGGGGGGTGTAGACACCCATTTGTGTCTCCCCAAAACTAAACCCAGTGATGAGTACCTTTCGCGTCGAATCATAATCGAATGAAGCGAAAGTGTGGAAATTTTAGCGTTGCGGATAGTTTTAATTTCTTTTCTCTTCTCTCTGTTTTTGAAAACTTATTTTAAGAAAACAGCCAATCCAGTTTGGTTGGTCCATGATATGGGTCCAATAATGGTGTAGTTGGATGAGGCTTGACAAGAGCTTTCCAACGATATATTATAAGCCCAATTCCGATGAATATTGAGGAAGTTATGACCAATTTACTAAACTGGGCCCGGTTTGAGCCTTATATGCGGCCCAATGATCTAGAGGAGGGCCTAATATGATTTATCATTCCTAATGCAATCAGGAATGGTTTTAGTCTTCTAGATTCTTCTAGAAGGTTCTTTTCATTCCTAATTCAATTAGCATTGATAAATTGACTTTTGTTGACTTTTCAGAGTTTTAATTAAAATCAAAGAGCATTTTTGAGGAAAAATACGATTTTATCTTCTTGTACGACAATTTTCATCTGATTTTAAAAAAACGCGTAATTTTCCAGATCAGCGCCAAACGCCAGCTGTAGCACCTGGCGCTACGCTTGGCGCCTGGCGCCAGCTTTGGCGCCTGACGCTAGTGTTGGCGCCTGGCGCCAACAACCAACGTTGGCGCTAGTTCAGTTTCATGTGCGCCAGACTATGTTTTGATATTTTATCTTTTTAGCTGATTTTCTCTATAAATAACGTATTAAAAACTCCGTTTTCGATAACCAGTTTTAATCAATAACCATTTTTAATCAATAATCAGTTTTAACCTACAATCACCAATTCTTATTCTCTCTCATTCTCACCAATTCTCATCAAGTTCTCCTTGATTACTCTCTCTCTCTCTTTCTCTCTCTCTCTCTCTCTCTCTCTCTCTCTCTCTCTCTCTCTCTCTCTCTCTCTCTTTCTAAACTAGCTTTTTATATACAAAATTCCGCATTCATTAGCTCTAGAACACCTAGCCATATTCGAAGTTGCCTTCGCCCTAGACTTGAAAGGTTTAATTTCTGAGGGTTTGGTCCCAAATCTCTCTTTCAATTATTTAATTTAATTGTTTGTTTATTATTTTCCTTGAAGTTACTAACGTGTGTATTTTGTTATCAGAAAGAGGTACGAGGCATCGAAGTAAGTACTTTAATGGTTTTATTGATGTTATGATATAGAGTTCATGCTTAGATTGTTATGATATTCCTAGTATCATGTCTAGGGTAATTTTATATCAAGTATGATTAGTACGATGCCTTATATGTTCTTCCTAATATTTACGATTGTTAGTATCATGTTAGGGCTAAAGCTTTGATTTTATTGTTTAGTGACATGCTAGGGTTTGTTATTAATCTTGTTAGTATTATGCCTAGGATCTTGCTATTTTCATTATGCTTTAACATGATTATTATGATTATGATTATTATAATTATTATTATCATGATTATTATCATGATTTTGATGATTATTATGTTGCTTGATGCTTTTTTATTGTTATTGCTTGATCACGCCTTTTATGCATGTTTAAAGGGAATTTGTACTTGTAATCACACTTAATAAGATAATTAATAATCTTGTTTAGGGTTAATTTGGTTATAATTCAAGTGATCGCCAATAATAGATTTATTTGTGCATTAAATTCAACCAACATAGATAAACAGGTTTAGGGTTAATCCTATTGATTGCATGTTAATTAAAAAGCGCACATGAATACGATCAGAATAAAGTAGAGGCCTATTATTAGGGCAGGTTCAATCTCTTTTAGGTTGGATTTGTACCTTCATCCCTGAACCCTTATTTGGTTCAAGACCTTATGGAGTTGACGATCTCTTGGATCGTTAAGGGGTGTAACCTTCACCTTGTGAACGGTTTACAAGTTCCTAAAACTTGTTGGCGACTCTTTTGCTCTATCTTCTTCCCTTTTGGACGCCACCGTACTTTAGTGTATGATCACAGTGGGTTTCAAGCTAGGGGGTTAACGCTTGAAATTATTCCCTACAGGGGGGTTGGGGTTTTGGTGGCGAGATGCTCACATAAATATTATTTCATATTCTATACACCATTTCGATGTAGATGTATGTGATATAAATGGGGTGCCGAGTTGGAGAGCTATAGGTATATATGGTTGGCCGGAGAACACAAATAAACATAAAACGTGGGAATTAAAGAAAAATATGAAAAAAAATCGTGTAATATTCCATGTATTATGTTTGGGGACTTCAATGAAATTGTGAGTATGTCGGAGAAGGAGGAGGTGTGGTTAGGAGGGAATGTATGATGGATGCTTTCAGGGATGCTATTGATGTGTGTGGGTTGAAAGATTTAGGATACAAGGGTTGCAAATTCACGTGGCAGTGGGGGAAATCGGAGGAGAATTTGATCAGAGAAAGGCTAGATAGTTTTTTGGGGGATGATGATTGGTGTGAGATGCATCCAAACTTCTCTATTAAGCACCTTGTACGTGAAGAATCGGACCATGCTCCGATTATGTTGGATACACTGAATTACTATGATAGAGGCAAGGGTGGAAAACTTTTTAGGTTCGAGGCTATGTGGCTCTCGAATGACTATTGTGAAGCGGTGATTTCGAAAGCTTGGGGCGATAGTGAGGGTTTAGAGGCACATCAGCGAACTGAGCAATGCACTTTGGGCCTTAAAAAGTGGTTTTCTTCCACTTTTAAAAACACTCAGAAGAAAATCAGAAGATTAGAGAAGGAACTGTTAGAAGCGCAAGGTGGTCATATTGATGCTGCTATGTTGGAATGCTGTGAAAAAATCTCGAATGAATAGGGGGAGCTAAGAAGGTTGGAGGAATCGTATTGGTATGCGAGGGCTCGTGGAAATGAAATGAGGGATGGGGATAAAAACACAGCATATTTTCATCGGAAGGCCAACCAACGCAAGAAAAAGAATCGCATCGATGGTTTGTTTGACAATGATGGGGTATGGAGGGATGATAACGAGCAGATTTGCAACATTATAGCCGACTATTTTTCACATCTTTTCTCTTCTGATAATCCAACTGAGTTCGAAGCTGCTACGGATGGTCTAAGCTCGGTGGTGACAGATTCAACAATTCCGTGCTTGAGGAGGAACCGACTGCTATGGAGATAAAAAACGCTTTGTTCCAAATGCACCCTAACAAAGCTCCGGGTACGGATGGTATACATGCTTTGTTCTTTCAAAAATTCTGGCATATTCTTAGCTCTAATATTATTAAACTTGTGCAAAATTGGTGGAGAGGTTTGATTAATATTTCTGAAATTAATAAAACCTGTATTGTACTTATCCCTAATTGCAATGATCCAAAGAATATGACAGAATATAGGCCTATTAGTTGCTGCAATGTGATTTATAAAATAATCTAAAAAACTGTGGCGAATAAATTGAAGTTGTTTCTTGATGAGATTATTTCTATAAATCAGAGTGCTTTTGTTCCGGGTCGTTTAATTACTGATAATGCCTTGATTGCGTTTGAGATTTTTCATTATATGAAAAGGAATGGCGAAGGTAGGAACGGGACAGTTGCTCTTAAATTAGATATGAGTAAGGCCTATGATAGGGTTGAGTAGTGCTTTTTGGAAAAAGTGATGATTAAAATGGGTTTTTGTGCTAGTTGGATTCGACGGGTGATGGATTGCATTTTGAGTGTTTCCTTCTCTTTTAAGGTGAATGGTGATATTTATGGGTCGATCTCCCCATCTAGGGGTCTCCAACAAGGTGATCCTATTTCTCCCTATTTGTTTCTTTTATGTGCAGACGCTTTCTCTTCTCTGATCTTCAAAGCTGTATTTGAAAGAAATCTTAGTGAGGTGAAAATCAGTCAATCGGGTCCGGGGATCTCACATCTCTTCTTTACGGATGATAGTATTCTATTTGTTAAAGCTACTCTGCAGGAGTGCTCGAAAATTGCTGAAATTATCAGTACGTATGAAAGAGCATCTGGTCATAAAGTTAATTTGGGGAAGACAGAGGTTGCATTTAGCAAATGTGTTACTAGTGATCGGAGAAATGCTATCATTAACACTCTTGGTGTTCGTGAAGTGGAGAGACATGAGAAGTATTTAGGGTTGCCTACTATGATCGGAAAATCAAAAAAAGCCATTTTCACTTGCTTGAAGGAGAGGATATGAAAGAAGTTGAATGGATGGAAAGAGAGGCTCCTATCGAAGCCGGGGAAGAAGGAAGTTCTAATCAAGGCCAATAGCTTATATGATGAGCATATTTAGAATTTCGGATGGGTTAATTGATGAATTTCACAATCTTCTTTGCCGGTTTTGGTGGGGTTCGAGACAAGATGCAAAGAAACTTCGTTGGAAGAATTGGGAGAAGTTGTGTCTTCCTAAGGACAAAGGGGGTTTAGGATTTCGTGATTTGAAGTGCTTTAATCAAGCCCTTTTAGCTAAACAATTATGGCGACTTCATTCGAATGAATCGACATTGCTTCATAAATTTCTCAAACCGAAGTATTTTAAGAACTCGAATGTGTTAGCAGCATGTCGGGGGTATGATCTAAGTTTCTCGTGGAGAAGCATGTGGGGGGGGGGGGGGGGGAAGGTTTACTTTGTGATGGGTTATTGTGGAGAAATGGGGATGGTAGACAAGTTCGAGTGTGGAAGGACCCATGGTTGGTTGTTGAGGGGCGTGTGATATATCCTAATAAGCCGATTGATTGTGATGAAGAAATGAAGGTATGTGATATATTTAGGGATGATTATGTTGAATGGGATTCGGGGAAAATTGGAAGACTATTTACTACGGAGGTGGGTGCGTGCATTTTGGCAACCCCACTGTCATCAAGGTAGCGTGCTGATACTATGTATTGGAAATATGATAGGAGAGGTGTTTATACAGTAAGTTTGGGTTATTGGTTGGCTAAACTGAGCAATGAAGATCAATCACAGCAGACTCATGATGATGCTATATGGAAGTCAATTTGGCGCATTGTGGTCCTCCGAAATTACAACATTTTATTTGGAGTGCTGTAAGGGGTAATTTGGCCGTGAAGGATAGATTGGTTTTTTGGCATATTACTCAAGATTCGTCATGCCAAGTGTGCGGGGCAGAGAAGGAAACAATCATACACTCCTTGCTCGAGTGTAAGGCTGCAAAGGACATCTGGGCGCACTGTGAACATTTTAGCAGCTTGGTTAATGCTCCAACTTCCTCATTTGCTGACCTTTGGACTTGGTTGAACTGCAAATTCAATAGGGAGGTGGTGAGGCAGCTGATCACTCTCATGTGGGCAGCTTGGAGGTGTAGAAACCTTGATGTCTTCGAAGAAGAGTGCTTATATCCTGTCATGGTTGCTGCGGGTTTCCTCTGTATGGTTTCAGAGTATAAATCCTATGCTCAGCGTGTCTTCAAGCCGTTTATGATGCCTGGTCCTGGAACAAGTGTGACGAGATGGTCTTCCCCTCCAATTGGATATATTAAGGTCAATATCGATGCTCATGTGCCTACAATGGGTATGGCAAGTTTAGGGGTAGTATGCAGGGATGCTCAGGGGTCTATTACTGCTACGGCTACAAGAAAAATCCATTCAACATCTCCAGAGTGTGCTGAAGCTCTGACAATCCGCTTTGCCTTACAGGTTGCAAGGAGGCTCGGTTTCTCTAAGATCCAAGTTGAATCTGATGCTTGGAATGTGGTTCAAGCTGTGAATGTGGATGATGGTGGTGTGTCTCCAATTCACTCAATTTATGATGATATTAGACAAGATAGGTTGCTCTTTGATGATTGTTCTTTTGCTCATGTTAACCGTAAATTTAATACGGTGGCTCATTTAGTTGCTAAAGGTGACACCGGAAACAATGTTGAAGTTGTACGTTTATGTTCCTTTCCTCAAAGTATAACAACTTTGGCGGAATTGAACCTTATTTAATAATATGAGCACTTATCTTGTTTCAAAAAAAAAAAAACGGTAGTTATTGATTATTAAGGTAATTAGCTTGGCAAAATAATTTATAATAATCTTTTATTATTATTATTATTATTATTATTATTATTATTATTATTATTATTATTATTATTATTATTATTATTATTATTATTATTATAATCTATGATATTTTTCCTAGTGTTGTGATTGATTTTTTTAATTTTTTCTAAAAGTAAAGATTTAGATAATAATTAATTTTTAACAATTAAGGCAATTGACCTATTAGTCAATTTTTTTATCTCATTAAATCTTTACTTAATTAGTGCTTTCCACAAAAAATAAAAAATAAAAATAAAGACACACCAGGAGATGACACGTGTCATTGCTGGTGTGTCTTTTACTATATAAGAGTTATTGATTAGGGTGGGAGCTTATAAAAAAGGTAATAGGGTCTTTTGCACATTTAATTAAATCATGCATTTAGTTTATTTCGTACTGTATTAGTAAGTTCATTTTTAAATTATTTGCAAATAAAGAATTTTTTTAAAAAATATAATTATTGAAATATGGGAAATAATAAAATTACAAAAATCAATATCTTTAATAATTTTTTTTTTGAATATTTTTAATAAAGTTTGAAATCATCAATATTAATAATTCAAAAAAAAATCAAAAATTGTACTTCCTCCGTTTTTTATATGCTAGAGTTGGGATTTTTCACTATTTATATGTGTCATTGACTTAATTTTCTACCAATATATAATATATAAATATGATCATATAAATATGTTGTTGGATTCATCATAATGGCTACTTTTATAAATTAACTTTTACATAATTTTTACTAGCCTCGAATTAAAGATGCTGCGGTCAAAGTTGTGTCTTGGCAAATGTGCAAATATAACCCTAGCTTATTAAAAAAAAACAGAGGGAGTATTTTTAAATTGTCATTTATTAGAAAAAAATGTAGAATATATTAATACTAATCAAACTAATTTATTTTATAGGGGAATAATACGTACTAGCATTTTTTTTTTTGAAAGAAAAATGAATACTGACCTCATTCTAATAACTAAAAAAATTTAGGAAAACTTAGGAGCTGAATTGAACTGAATGGAGCTGAAGTGAACTGAATTGAACTGAACTGAACTGAGGTGAAATGAATATTTTATGAGAAAAGGAGATTAAAAGATGAACTGAATTGAACTGAACTGAAGTGAACTAATTGGAGCTGAACTGAACTGAAATGAAGCTGAAGTGAACATGCCCTTAGTTTTAATACTAACCCTATTAAAATTTAGGGAATAATCCATATTTTACACTTCATCCACTCAAAACTTCATATACTTCTAATAATTATGTGTTGAGTCCTTTTTTATATGATACTTTTAAAATTTGTTGTCACTATAATTATTTAACAATCGTTCATCTATTGTATGTGGTTTAACTTAGTAGTTAGAAATAAAAGTATTGAAATTTACATAATACACGCTCATGGTACACCCTGCTTTAAACGCTGGAATTTACATCAAATTAATATGGAATCTGCCAACTTTACACACATACACACACATATATATCAACTCCACAATTCAAGGGATCATCAAGCTCATGGTACACCCGCGTGTATAATTCAATAATTATAAGAGTTTGTCGTTTTTTTTAGGAGTTGGCTTCTTATTTGTGGTTATGTATATGGTAATTTTTATTTGATTGCTTTTTCAAGTTTTAGATTTGATAATATTTTATTACATACCCTAATTTGTATTCTATGTCAATTAATCAACCCTGATTTGGGGTGTTTTTATTTTTTAATAGCAGCCTGTTTTGTGTATAGCTGTCCTTACCATGTGGCCAATTATAAAAAAAATCAAGTTACCCTTATAACACTAACCAAGTAACCCTTGTAATACTAATTTAGTAATCTCTTTAACACATATCGAGTAACCCCTATTACAGACGGTATAACCAGTCACATATAAGACTTTGTGTTTTAATAGTCCATATTTTAGAGGAAAATTGGCTTAAAATAATACCAACTATCAACTGTGTGTGCAAAATAATACGAACTTAATTATTTGCTATTAGCGGTACCACCTTTTATACTATATGTGCAAAATAGTACGCAAGTCAACAAAAACGTATTTTGAGTAAAATTGTGTCTATTTATTTTCATTATTTTATTTTATTTTTTTCAAAATACATATTGTATTAATAATTTCCTTTACAGTCAAATTAATAATGCATGCCCCACCCCTTTGTTAGGTTTTTTTAATTGTCAATATGTATTTATATAATTTATTTCAAAATACATGTAGTGATTATTTCTACTAACAGTCTATCACACAATAGTAAATAGGGTATTTTTGATTTAATTAGTTTCAAAATTTATTTTAAAAATCCAAAAAATTCCCTACATTATTTTGGTTGGTGAATGTGGAAAAATTTCGGATATTTTGAAACTAATTATATCAACATAATGATAATAATAAGGCATTTAAATACCCTATTTACTATTGTGTGATGTAGAAATTACTATATGTATTATGAAAAAAATTAATTACATGTTGATTTTTCCTAACAAAAGGGTGACCATTAATGCATTATCAATTTGGATTGTAAAGAAAATTGTTAACATAATGCTATATATGTATTTTGAAAAGAAAACAAAAAATTAATATAAAAAATAATTATTAATTACAAAGATAGACAGAATATTCATTGAAATACATTTTCGGAGATTAGCTTACTATTTTGCGCATATAGTATAAAAGGTGGTACCACTAATAGCAAATAGTTGAGTTTGTATTATTTTGCACACACCGATGATAGTTGGTATTATTTTAAGTCAATTTTCCTATTTTAGATACCAACTTTTCACTCCCCCTCCTCCCTTGACTTTGATAATACAGATGTAATAAACCAATCCATCAACATGTAGATATTAAAAATACTACATCGATCCGTTACATATTATTTTCAACGATTAGACATTTTTCCTCTCTACTTTATGTCAAATCATTGCAAATAATTAATATGTAACGGACGTAGTAGCAACATGATGCTATTTAGGCAATCAGATAATATAAAATGCTACTGTTATAACACGTGTTATTGATGGTGCATCCTTTAACAAAACACAAACAGACGAACGGCAAAGTAAGTATATCATTGGACATGCATCCTCTCAAATTTTTAATTCCATTCAAATATATAAGCTCATTGTCTTCTAGAATACGAAGTCTTTGTATATGATTGTAAACCATAAAAATTCAAACCTGCAATATATATTTAAAGAGGTAGAAAAATATACGGGAACAATGATTTTATTGATAATTTATGGGTTATAACTCTCGTAGATATCTTGATTCCTCTCTCCACATGGCTAGGGTTTTGATATTTGTTTATAGTACGGGGCCTTGTCGGCTTAATCCATACTATGAACCTACAATGTTTGGTAGTAGGGAGGAGATGGGGTCTTTGTGACTTATTCCATGCGAGCCTCATTAAACCCTAGATTCGACCCTCTTTAGATAGAGTGTCGTAAAGCTAAGATAATGATCAATGAGATTCTGAAGATAAATATCTTTATATATATATATATATATATATATATATATATATATATATATATATATATAATCTCCTTATTACATAAATCTGACACCTAATAACTTACAAAATTTCGGTGTCAACAATGATATTGATAGTTCATGCTACTGTAGGGAATAATTTCAAGCCTTAAAAATCCCACTAGCTCGAACCCCACTGTGATCATACACTAAAGTACGGTGGCGTCCAAAAGGGAAGAAAATAGAGCAAAAGAGTCGCCAACAAGTTTTTAAGGAACTTGTAAACCATCACGAGGTGAAAGTTACACCCCTTAACGATCCAAGAGATCATCAACTCCATAAGGTTATGAACCAAATAAGGGTTCGGGGATGATGGTACAAATCCAACCTAAAAGAGATTGAACCTGCCCTAATAATAGGCCTCTACTTTAATCTACTCGTATTCATGTGCGCTTTTTGACTAACATGCAATCAATAGGATTAACCCTAAACCTGTTTATCTATGTTGGTTGAATATAATGCACAAATAAACTATTATTGGCGATCACTTGAATTTATAATCACAATTAACCTAATAAGATTATTAATTATCTTATTAAGCATGATTGCAAATACGAATTCCCTTTAAACATGCAATAAAAGGTGATCAAACAATAAAGAATAAAATAATGAGCACATCAAGCAACATAATAAATGTCAACATCATGAATAATAATATTAATCATAATCATAATCATCATAATCATGTTAAAGCATAGCAAGATCCTAGGCATGATACTAACAAGATTAATAACAAATCCTAGCATGTCACCAAGCAATAAAAATCAAATCTTTAACCCTAACATGATACTAACAATCATAAATATTAGGAAGAATATAGGAAGCATCGTACTTTTAATCATACTTGATATTAAAGTTACCCTAGACATGATACTAGGAATTTATTGTTGTCACCCTAAACATCAAATTAAGGAAAACATCCTAACATGATACTAGGAATCAAAATAACAATCTAAGCATGATTCCTACATCATAATATCAATTAAACCATTAGAGTACTTACTTGGATGCCTCGTACCTCTTTCTAATAACAAAATACACACGTTAGTAACTTTAAGGAAAATAATAATCAAAACAATTAAATTAAATAATTGAAAGAGAGATTTGGGACCAAACCCTCAGAAATTAAAACCTTTCACGTCTAGGGCGAAGGCAACTTCGAATATGGATAGGTATATCAAGATCTTGCGAATGCGGAATTTTGTATAAAAGAACAAGAAAGAATTGAATGCTAAAGAATGAATGAAAGCTTGATGAATGAAGAGAATTGGTGAATGCTAATTAAAACTAATTGTTGATGAGAATTCGTCCCTGAAAACGGAGTTTTTAATACGATATTTATAGAGAAAATCATCCAAAAAAGATAATTTAACAAAACAGAGTCTGAAGATCGAAAAACAACCTTGGCGCCAGCCCTGGCTAGTTGGCGCCAGCACCAGTGGCTAGCGCCTGGCGCCAATCCTGGTTCTAGGCGCCAAGGCCTGGGGTTGGACGCCAAACTGATTTTTAACGCGTTTTCGAAAATCCGATAAATTTCCCGTACTGGAAGATAAAATAATATAATTTCAGTCGAAAATGCTATTTGATCTTGATTAAAACTCTGAAGAGTCCTAATTGAATTAAGAATGAAAAGAACCTTCTAGAATGTTCTAGAAGACTAAAACCATTCCTAATTACATTAGGAATGATAAATTATATTAGGCCCTCCCCTAGATCATTAGGCCGTACTTAAAACTCAAACCGGGCCCAGTTTAGTAAATTGGTCATAACTTCCTCAATATTCATCGGAATTGGGCTTATAATATATCGTTGGAAAGGTCTTTGCAAGCCCCATCCAACTACACCACTATTGGACCCATATCATGGATCAACCAAAACTGGATTGGCTGTTTTCTTAAAATAAAGTTTTCAAAAACAGGGAGAAGAGAAAAGAAATAAAACTTTCCGCAACGCTAGACCTTTCCACACTTTCGTTTCATTCGATTATGATTCGACGTAAAAGACACTCATCACCGAGTTTGGTTTTGGGGAGACACAAATGGGTGTCTACAGCTACCAAGCCATCAAAGTCGTCATTGTTTATGAATTATTGTACTTAAATTAAAGGCTCGACATTCTTGAATTTATTGACGGAGAAGACAACACTCCCTTAAATTACCTTACTACATACCTTCAACGTACAACAATAAACCGTTATTTCACACCTATTATATGAATTTACTACCTCTTACAAATCATATAATGCTTCCTTTTTTTTTTTTACTCTCCCTACTTGATTTGATGAATGAGTTATTTATTACGTTTGACTATTTGCATATCACTTGTACTAGCTACTACTTCTTTTCTAAACATATTTCTTTTATTCACATTTCATGCATTGTATTGTATAAAGAAATGCAATTCTGAGAGTGAGGGATAGCTCAAGTGGTTAGAGTTTTCCTCCCGGTTTCAGGAGATCTTGGGATTGATTCTCACCCCCGTCCTTGTGGATCTCTAAATACAAAAAAAAAAGTACAATTCTAAAAATATTTTTGAAATTTAATTAGATTTTCGGAATATTCTTAATTTGTTTTTTCAAAAAGTAGTACATTTGTAACGAGTTGCAAACTTGTGTACACATCCTTATAAGATATAAAGCATTGTTATAATAAAATACAGAGTAACACGTTCAATAACAATATTTTAACCAATTTATTCACTAAGTAGTTTTTATATAAGTGCATTAAATCGGTTGTTTTATTCGTAGTCTGCTTTTGAATAAGTCCATCACGATAAAGAAATGTCCCTATATACTTTATTAATTCTCTCACGTCTAAATAAAACTAGTTACAACAACAAATACATAACCAATTATCCATAATTACCTATAATTTATATCTATTGGCAATTTGGCATGTATTTGATCATCCATATACTAGACAAAATGGAGAGAATTTTCATAACTACTACAAAATATTCTATGTACAACGACTAAAGGCATAATGTAAGTCTTCTACATGGACCTACTTCGATCTTCACCTTGGTCTACACTATTAAATATCTTTTGACCAGGTGACAGAATCATTTTTGGATCAAATGAATTCTTTCTTTGTTGAAATATTCTCCATTTTTTGTGTCCAAAATGATTTTCCCACTCTTTTTTTGCGGTATAATGAGGAAGATATTGCTTAATCTTAATACCATGTTCTTCACAATATTTTAATATCTCCTCATTTTTTCTCTCCAATGCTTCCCAATCATCATAACCACTAGAATGGAGCAACCCTAGTGTGTAGAACACATCTTCTTCGGGTGTAACCGCGGACATCTTGTCGTCCCACCTGCATTATAGGTACCCCGTTAAAAATCCAGAGTTTAAAATGTTATGAATTGAATAATAATCACATTGTTGGTGTAATTTGATTTAGTAATTTTACTAATATATAAGTAATAAGGGTGCGTTCTCTTCAACTTTCAAAATTTTTTAAGGCTAATTAAGTCTGATATGTCCAAATCATTTAAATTCAGGTGAAGAGAACGCACCCTAATGATAAAGGTACTAAAATTATTAGCGTGACATACTTGTTACGGTTCAATGGATAAAGGAGGATTGGTCCGGCTAAATCCGTGTTATCTTTGGCGATGATGTTAGGAATAACATGGTAAAGATCCTCAATTTGAGATTTCGGTATGAAGATATTAAGCCATGGATGTGGAACTTCCCACAATCCTTTGGAATGAAGTTCTAACTCTCCTTTTCGAACTCGATTCAAGAACTCGACGAAAGATACATCCCTAGTGAAAATAAATTCCGGAATATAATTAAGCCCCTCGAGTTGCTTCTTTAGTTCCTACAAATGTTCGTGTACCATAACATGTTAAGCAAACACAAAAGAAATCAAGTACGTAATATAATGATAAATTAAGAGAGGTTGAAATAATGTAACAACTAATTATTACCTTATCCGTATTGGTGTCATCATCATGATCATAATAAAACTTTGCCACTTCTAAGAAGTAAAGTACACCATTAGGAACATTCAAAGAAGTAATTCTAAGTTGATCATTAGATGAAAAGAAAGAGGATCTCCAGTTATTTGGATTAGCTTGTTGCAAAATAATAGAACCTTCAACATAGTTTAAACCATGATTGATGTTGATTAACTCTTGGTAATTTCCATAAAGTGAGATTAAGTGTTCTTGATCTCTAGTAAATGTTGAAAAATCATCATAAAGCATCCGGACCCATTTCACCTACGAAATTAATCAAACAATTAATTTAAGTTAAAACACAAATTAATTAATAAGATGACGATTGACGTAAAAGCACATGTTATAGACTACACTAAGATGGAAAAAGGTACAACAAAAGAGGTCCACCTTTGTCATGGCTTTTCCAAGCTAAGTTTTAATTAATGTGTGCTTTGTATTTAATTACTTAGTACAATTAGTCTTGTGATTATTGTATGTACTTTGTAGGAAAGCAATAACACTCATAATAATTAGCCACATTATATATCATGTGAAACATTTATGTGACAGACCATTTCATAAGAGTAATTGATCAACATAAAAGGAGGTTTTATTGTCCTCTTTTTTCAGAGAGAAATTAAAATTAGCTCTAAGTGGGGAATTTGTTAAATCAAATCAAGTTTAATTTTGTGACAAAGCTGAAATTTTAATTTTAATTGTGATGATGATAAAGAGATTAAACTAATGGAAGAATAAAAAATAAAGAGAACTAGGCAAGGCAAGGCCACACCACATATATCCTCATCTACGATTTTACAAAGCTCACTAGAAGCACTTGCTAGGATGTCAACTAAATGTCCGTGTATAATTAGGTCACATATTTAAATCCTCCTCAGTGTTCACTATAATATTTCCGACTCATTTCACATGATTATATTATAGAGACGTGTATAAGTCATTATACTACAGAGACGTATATAAGTGTATAAGTCATTATACTACAGAGACGTATATAAGTCATTATGCTACGGAGCACGTACTAGATTCCCTAATGTTTACCTTAAAAATAAATTTGGTGCAACACCAAGTTGCATATGGTCGATAACCCGGACCACATTCAACAAATAAAAAAGGAGTTTATATATGAAGTATATAATTTAATTAAATTACCCTTTTTGGTGCTGCTTCTAGTCTAATTCTTGCTCTAGTAATAATTCCAAACTGTCCAAGTCCGCCTAAAACCGCATGAAATAACTCCGAATTTTTCTTCTTTGAAGATGTGATTAATTCTCCTTTTCCTGAAAACAAATAAATTAAAGTAAATATTCTAAACCAAAGAAAAGGATAAGTTTAAGCTGTTGAAAACTTGAAATAATTAATTACTTGTATATCATTGTTTTTTTTTTTTACCAAAATAATAAAATAAAATTAAAAACCCATAGATTGTAGTACAAAAAATCTTGTAAAACAAAATCCATGAATTCAATAAGTATCAAATTTAATTTTTTAAAAAACTCTTTCTAAAAAAACTTGTACCCTAGTATATTAATAAAATCCAATTAAGTTTACGGTAGATCTTAAATAAAACTTCTAAATCCCTATGAATTAGTGTTAACGGTATAATATAGTCTAAAAATACAAAATTTGGTTCCCCTTATTTGCACCAAAAAAATATAACTAATATAAAGTGTAATTAGTAGTTTTTGAGGAAAAGTGTAATTAATTAGTAGTTTAGAAGAACATAGAAATAGGTAATGAAAAAAATATTAGAGGAAGAATATGATAATATACCGGTAACAACATCCAATTCATGAACATTGGTTATCTGAGGACCATAACGAAAAGCTTGACCGCTAATCCCGGCGTTTGATAGGGTTCCGCCAACACTAAGGTACAAATAGTCGGTCCACGAGACGGGGGCTACACCGTGGTCTAGTGTAGCATGTAACACATCAACCCAAAACTGCTCACCACCAACATCAGCATAAAACCCTAGTAAAGGATCATGAGAAACCCTAATCCTATCATTATGATAATAATAATTATTATTATTATTTTTATCATCGTAATTATTATTATCAAAGTTGTTACGTGTAATAGGGTTGTTTAAAGATGGCATGTCTATAACAACACCATTTGCAACCATGGCTTGTCCCCTACAAGAATGACCTCGGCCTCGAGGCGCTATCTTAAATGGAGAGGAATGGTTGTTAGAGAATTTGAGTAAGGAGACTATATCACCAATGGAAGAAGGGTGTAACACGGCGGCCGGGTTCGTGTGGACTAGGTTGCCAAAATCAGTGGAAGCCATGGTTAGAGATGATTGGTCTAGGCTTAATCTAGAGGAAATGTCTAAACTTAAGAGATTAAGAGGAAGTAGGTCGGTCCATAACCTTTGATTAACACCTATGATTGGTATTAAACGGCTGATTATGAATATTATGAAGAAGTAAGATAAATATGTGAGAGTAGTTTTTGCCATATTTTTTGACAAGAGAAAATGATGTTGAATTGTTGTAGATGAATGAAGAAGAAAATAGGTGGAATTGGGAAATAATGTAGGAGATCTAAGCTCAGCTTGATGGGTGTATATATACCCAAAAATAATATTATAATAAGAAAATAAATTAAAAGAGGTATGAAATTATGATATGTGGATGTAGTTGTTTTCCTTTATATTTAATTAATTTGTCCTTTGATAAATGGTTACTTTAAGACTTTTAGTTACCAATGCAACTTACCATGAAGAATAATGTTTAGTAATGTTGAGTATGTTGTATAGTTGTATGTACCATATCAAAGGGAGATGTGATTTCAAGTACTCAAGATCTCAAGTCAAGGGTAAAAAAAAATAAAAAATAAAATAAATAAATAAATTAGTGTTTTGAGAGTTAAAGAGTGGGTGATAATAAGAATCGATTTCAAAATCTTTTAAAATTGGAGGGGAGCTCTAACCAGCCACTTGAGTTATCCCTCACTGTATTTGATTTATTGCATTCACAATTTTGCAAATGATTAAAAAAAAGTTATGACAAATTTGTCAAATTACAATCAACAAATTTATCTGACTTTAAAGAGTTATTACAGACACATTTATTCCATTATATATTCCCAACTATACATTTATGGTCCTTTGTTAATATTATTATACATCATTTTTTTTTTTTTTGAAATCCATTATATATATCAAATTTTAACCAATTATTAATTTACTATCAGTCTATCACTGATATGTTGCTAGTGTGTGTGTGTGTTTTGTTTTTTTTTTGGTGTGTGTGTATTTTTTTTTTTTTTTGGGTGTGTGTGTGTTAAATAACACTAATTTATCATATTTACTAATTTTGGCAAGATAGAGTTTATCCCCACCAATTCACCATGACTTTTATCATATTGTTATATAATGTATGAAATTTACTACACATATAACACGTGTTGAGTAGTTATTGTAAGAAGGGTATTATAATATTTTTTTTTTCTTATCTAAACTGTACAGGCTAATTAAGTCATGCCTTAGTAAACCGTAGTCAACTTAATCCTTTAAGTCCAATTTACAAAACACGTTTATCCTGTTATACAATCCAAGAAGAAAAAAAAGGGTAGAGTTGGAATCAAAGATTATTATTTTATTTTTTTAGAGAGCCACAACGGGGAGCGTTGAGAATCGATTTTAATTAAGATTTATTATTTAATTACTGATAGATTTATTATTTACAATACACCTCACAAAAGTACCAGCATAGAGTTAAATTTTTTTTTTTAAAAAAAAAATTTAATAAAAAAAAAAGAAAAAAAATCCAAATAAATTGTGTAATTTAAAATAATAATAATAAATAAAAAAACTAAAATACGTTATTATGATTTTTTAAAAAAATAAAATAAATAAGGATTCTTATTGGTGATCTAATTTTGATATATTTGATTTAAAATAAGTGGCAATGAATAATTTAAAGATGTATGTTGGTGCCTTGGTGGTTTATATTTCGAAACGTAAGAGTGCATGACAAAAATTTATAACATATGGTCCCAACTCCCAAGCCAACTATATATAACTGTACTTATGTAGTTATGCATGGTCATTAGTAGATAATTAGTAAGTGATGGTCATAATTTTACTAGTACATACAGTAGGACCATTTAAAATTTTGTAACCAGTTATTCTCTTCATCATTAACCTAGCTTAGCTAGGTTAATACTAATATTAATCTAATTATAACATGATTATGGATGTATGCATGTATAGTCTGAAACTTGAGTCTTAGGTCCATCCAATGTCCATCAAAATGTTAATTACTCGACTCATCTTTAAATAATTATGTGAGAACTTATACTACCTCCGAGTTATTTGAGTATTTTTTTTTTAAGGTTGTCCACCCGTTTCACCGGAGCTTAGCTCCGACTACATCTGGATCTGACTCAGGTAGCACACCTGACTTATGGTGGGTGAGTCTTCCAACAAGAGTTTCTGCATACGGTGAGGCTCGAACCCGAGACCTCCCTTAAGCGACATCAAGTTGCTTACTAGAGCCAACTCTTGTTGGTTATTTGAGTATTTGTTACTTATACCTAGAAGCTAGAACAACTACCCTTCCATCAAGAAAGAGAAGAATAATTTGACTATTAGGTGACACCAAGAAAAACAGATTACTTCTTAGATAATTTCTAGTTTTGAGTGGAAAAATTGTCAACGTCATTGACATAAATATATTTTTGGACAAGTAAAATATATAACTCATTTGAACATACATAATTTTTCATGTGTCCCTTTATGCTCCTTAGAAGTGAGGGGCAAGGAAAAAAGTACGTCTAAATCCCTATCGCTAGATTAAAGAGTTCGGCTTAGTACAATTTGATCACATATAGACATTAAGATTACGATAGATATATAGCTACGGGTCAAACTTTAATATATACCATCCATTAGACCAAATACTACTCGATACGTAATTATAAATTTAAATGTCCCACAAAAATCACAATTTCAACAAGCTTTTATTATTCACATGCATGATCCATATCTAATGATAAAATCTGTAATCTAGATCCACTTGTTGTTCTCTTCTTGAGTTCCAAACACTTTGCAAATTGCTATTAAGTAGATTAGTCAAGAAAATCTTGGTTAGACAGAGAAAGATCTTATTAAAGCGACAATGCCATGACCTAACTTAGTATAGATTTTTCCAAAGATATGAAAGGACGAACCAATATTTAGCTTTTAAATTGTTGTGCCAATTTTTTTCTCACGTCATATGACTTTTTCAACTTCATATAAATAGAAACATTTTTTGCATACATCTCTTACATATCTATCCAAAGATTTGAAAGATACTCCCTATAGATTTTCTTTCTATATTTCTCTTATGAAGTAGTACACCGTAATAAAAAAGAATATGCCTTGGTTGGATAACGATATAGTATCAAAGGTAACATCGTACGTAGTAGCCAATAGGGTTAGGATCAAGTCGATCAACTTAAGAACCCGTGTACATCATTATCCGCTGTGAGTGTTAAGATATATATGTAAATATATTCTGTTACTATATGCTTAGCTAAAATACAGTAACAGAATATATTTACATATATATCTTAACAATACTATACATTAAAAAAACAATGCTAAATAGAATTAGGAACATTTTATGCACACTTTTCTAAACATAATTATGCAAAGATTCGAAAAGTAACACCCTATAGATTTTTTCTCTCTCTAATTAGTTATTACACGGTTAATGAAAAAAAGAATAGGTAGCTTATTAAAAAGAGGGTTGGTATGTTGCCAAAGTATGGGTTTCAAAATTGAGTGGGCCAAATTGGGTATTATTACAACCCAGCTTAAGGGATTATGAGAATCTTTGAAATGGGTACCATTATTATGATTTTATGCATCCAGCCTTGGTTTAGATATTATATTCATATACTATACAATTTTGTATATGTAAAGTGATGAAGAAGACATTTCCATCAAAGATTTTCTACATTCCATAGATTTTGTGTGCATTAATGCCTACATGCAAATCTATAAAGTCATGTTTATACCATGATCACTTGACCCATCTAATATATATCCTAGCATTATTAAGTTGTGAATTAAGTTTTAATTATAATTATTGTTTCCCTAATCCTCTATATAATTGAAAAAAGAGAGACACACAAAAAAGTAGTATATTTAATTTATTCGAGGTTAGGTTCTATTAACCTGAATTTAATTAACTTTGGTGAAAAAATGTATACCTAGATGTGAGATCATGTGAATAATGTATTGAAAAAATTATTTCAGTAATTTGAAACCTTAAGTAAGGTGAAGAGAACATAAATTTATCAATTAACATTATTATTTTTTGATAAATTGAAATTGCATTTTAAAAAAATCTCTCCAATAACCCAAAAAAGGGACAATATACATACTCATACATGTATTGTACGGACAACAATTGGTTTGATACATACACTAATAATAAATTAAAGTATGTACGGCAATAATATTAGTTGCATTTTATATTGAAAATTAGAAAGATGTTACGGAGTATTATATTTAATATTTTAAAAATATCTCTTCTTCTATTCAAAACACACATCTAAAGTTACTAAGGCTAGTTTGTGGTAAATAAATTTTCCCACAAAAGTAAGATTATTCATGTGTTAATTTTCTTTGTATATTCAACAATTGCCAACTTCATCCATGAACAAATAAAGACGAAAAGGTTGATTTTTAAATAAGATCGATTTACCATATTGATTTATTATAACATGCGTGTGAAACATAAGGAAAACTGTGAGCAATGATCCTGTGCTTTAAGAAGCAAGGAACCTACGGCTGCTGCCAGCTAGTAATCTGGCATGATATCTCTAATTCCCTCGTGATTTTGATGTTTAAATTTAATTTCACCTCTCCCCATTTTCTGACAAGAATATGACTTACAAATTACAATTACAATCATATCTCTTTTATTTGGGTATAATGTCATTAGTCAATAGTGATTTGATTAATACGGAATGGTAATGGTAACAGTAATAAAAAGTTACCTCATTTAAGTATTTTGACTATTTTCCTTCATACTCTTTCTGTCTAAAATATTTAACATAGTTAACATTGCTCACATGTCAATGCAATAGCTTGACTTTATTTTTATATAACTAAGGGTCTGTTCTCATTGACTGAACTCAGCTGAACTGAACTGAACTGAGCTTAACTGAACTGAACTGAAATGAATATTTTATAAGAGAAGGAAATTAGGAGCTGAACTGAACTAAACTGAACTGAGCTGAACTGAAAATAAACGTATGAGAACAGGCCCTAAATATTAGTGAAAATTATTTTAAAATTAATATTATGAAACTTTATATTAATGCTTATCAAACAACATATTTTATGATAAAATATGTTTTGTTTTTTTTAATTATATTAGTAAAAAATCACGGTCAAATCTAATACGAAGTACATAAATTGTGAAAAAAGTGCAATATTTCAGATATTTTAAAACGAAAGGAGTATCAATTTAGATTGTATGTATTTAATGAGACTCGTGTGTGCCCGTGGTAATAATATATTTTCGTTCATATCAATTCAATACAAGTTGCATGCAGGTGATGAGTCTTCTGTGTGTCCATCCCATAGTAATATATTTCCGTTGGTATTAATAGCAAATTGCTTGCATGTTTTACGAGCTACTTAAGTCGAGTAGTGGTTCGGAAAATAACTAAATTTCAAACAATTTTACTCCTTAGATGTTTACATCAGAGATCTCATCATTTTCTCATACTCTCATCCCTCTTAATAAATTGAAAGAATATAATTCTAATCTATCTAACAATAATAATTACTAATTAAGCAATAACAATTAAGTTCAATTGTTTAAAACTATCGTTTAAAACAATTTTATTAATTAGTCCCAAATAGTTTTTTAGATTGTTGACTAAAATGTGTGGAATGGAATCATATCGAAGGTCAATAAGAAATGTAATTGTGATCTGTGTTGCTACACGGGGGATACATGCATGAATACATCACCATTCACTAATCACCAAGCTATAGTTTTGTTTGAATGTAACGTTTTCCACCAACATAATTAACGTACAACATGGTTCAATTCAATGCATAGTTGAATTGATGGCTACACTTTTGACACATTTTCTTCTAACTCTTAGCCGCCAAGATAAACCCATGAGAGTTTATTATGTACACCCGGGTGTACCGTACACACGGGGTCATTTGCTCATTCAATCAACAAATGAACAAATATTTTTATTCATTTGTTGATTGAATGAGTAAATGACCCTCGGGTGTACAGTACACCCGGATGTATATAACAAATTCTATAAACCCATGGTCAGAGCAAGCTCTTTCATCGCTATTAGTGTAAGAATTAAATCTAGAAGACGCAAGTCTCTCACTTTTCGTGTTCCTCTCCAACCTTTGTTTTTCTATAGTTCAAATATGACATTCGTAATAAACAAATTATATAATTTTTAGTTATGGACAAGATCAGACTAGTGAAATTTGATCTAATATGTGTCCCTAGAGAAATACATAAATTAAATTAACACCAAATCGATGAATATAATCTAAGTTTAAATAGTGGGGTATGATCACCTATAATGATGTTTTTGAACCATTAATAACAACAAACGAGTCAACTATCAACAAAATTTCATGACATTTAGATCGAATTCTACTAATGAATCGAAAGCATCCTGATTCGTGAATTGGTTCTGAAAGGGTCGGCAATTCTTTTCATTCAAATTTACGAAGGGCCTGTTCTAATACGTTTATTTTCAGTTCAGCTCAGTTCAGTTCAGTTCAGCTTCTAATTTCCTTCTCTAATAAAATATTCAATTCAGTTCAGTTCAGTTCAGTTTAGTTTAGTTCAGTTCAATTCAGTTCAGTGTATGAGAACAGACCCTAGTTTAAATGTTGGGGCAAGGCACTTCATTCAATTCTTTTTTATTTAGTTGCATTTAGATTTAGGATAGATTCAGAACGACAATTAGCTGCTCACGAATAAGGCAAGCAAATTAAAGGCAAAAGAGGCGCACGTAGTAACAATTACTGTTACAAGACACAATGATGAAAGGTAGCTAAACTAGAGGGAACATATATAGCCACTTTCTACTAGTGTTCCGATTGAGCGTGTGTGTGAGAGCTAGGTAGTGTGCTGGATTCATGACTTAATTAGAATGTTAACAAAATTTTCTACGTCTAAAAAGTTAACATGCATTATTATTATTATGCTGTTTTCACGACAAAAAGAAAGCCTCTCTATACTATATATGATCACATCTAGCGTGCAAATAATGGTAGAAAAAAGAAGCTTTTAAGTATAATTACCTCTATATGTTTGCTTAATGGAACTTTTTATCTATCAATAATTTGATCTTTTACTCACACGTGCATTTGTGTAAAATGGACTATCTCCATTTACATTATGATTATGTTGGGAAAGTTTTGTTGAATTTTTTCACCTATTAGTAATCATAATTATGAATTTGAGTTACGATTCTTGACGTACCAAGTACAACTTAAAATGTAAAAAGATTAGAAACTACAAGTAATAGAGAATTGATAGTATGCATAAATTATATGTTCTTTATATACGAGTATTTTTTATTTAATGACATCAGTGAAACTTATTTCATCAATTCGTTGTTTATAAAACTTACGAAATACATTTATGAAGCTTGGAATATATGATCTTATATTCTTATGTGTCGTATGAATAAGATAGATACATAGCTTAGTGATTTTCCTTTTTTTTTTTTTTTTTTAATTAATACGAAGTAAGAAAGACGTACATTATTGGTGCATGTACAAGTTGGATGTTGCTCTCTGAAAATTATGTTTCATTGAGTGTTGTCAAACTGTCAATTGTACTAGTGACAATTGACATCTAAACAAAAAGAATTCGGAATTCATGATTTGTATTGGTCAAGATAGATTTAGATGGAAAAATGTCCTACTTACTTCATCTAGAAACAACCAACAAGAGTTGACTTAACTGATAAGCAATTTGATATCGGTTAAAGGAGGTCTCGGATTCAAGCCTCGTTGTATGCAGAAACTCTTGTTGAAAGACTCACCCACCATAAGTCGGGTGTGCTACCCGAGTTGGATATGGATGTAGTCAGAGCTAAGCTCTGATGAACCGGGTGGCCATCCTAAAAAAAACTTCATCTAGAAACAATAAATATATTTTTATAAACCTCAAAAGAGTCAAAACTAATTATGTACCCTAGGTAATGCCCGTGTTATCTATTAAATTTTAAAATGATTTTTTTTTTAATCTAAAAGCTTAATTTTAAAACACATAATTAATGCAAACAATGTTATTTATAAGATATACTCCCTTTGTGTTAAACAAATGAAACATTTTCCTTCTTTAGCCATCTCTGACCCCACTTCATCTGCAGCCGCAAATAGCCGCGCAACGACTCGCATCCCCCTCTCCAAACGTAACAGCAACCCACAAAAAGGAGCTAATTGTAGCAACAAAGCGCTGGCAAGAGTGAATCGCAGTCGCAACAACTTTTAATTTCAGCCCCGGCCAATTCGATTTGAATTCAATACGGGCGCTCCCTAATTAAGATGCGGTCACTCCAATTTTCATCCCAAGATTATTCCATGAAGCCTAATTCCCAAATCTACCTATTTACCCCATTATAGTGAAATTTGGTAGAATTTGGTGATGGAAATTTGAATTGAAGTTTGAAGAACATTTTTAAAGTGAAAAACTCAGGGGGGAAATCAGTCAAAAAGGTCAAATTAAGCGTTATGTGGGGCCCACGGACGGAAATTCACTGGATTTTTGTAATGGGTAATAATCTAAGCATTTATTCAATTTAAGGGGTGGTAATTTAAAATAAAATATTAAACGGGTGGTTATTTCGAAAATGGTTACATTTTTGGGTGGTAATTTAAAAAATTTCCTAATTTAAAATGGCTTAAAAGAGTTACAATTTAATTTATACATATGAAATAGTAGAATTTTATAGAAAATAATTAAACTCTAAACCAAATTTTATTGAAAATAAAACTCTAAACTAACTTTATTAACTTACAAAATCTATCTAAATCTATCCAACAATTATTATTATTATTATTATTATTTTTTTTTTTTTTTTGAGGAAATGTGTCCAATAATTTTATCCTACATATCATACTAATAGTAATATGTTGCCTACGTGACGCAACACTTGGTGAAAAGTTAAAACACCAAGTATCGTTGTGTTTTGAGTAAAAGTTTGATTTTATATATAGAGATATATGATATGATTATATAGGGCATCAACCTCTCACGGGTCTGCCAACTAAGCTATGCAGGTCAACGTTTGAGAGTAGATAAAGAAGGAAGGGGAGAGGTAATCATAATCCTACAAATTCTTAAATGGACCTAGTTCACACTAATTTATTGTGGACCACTAACGTTAGAGAAAGTATGGTTGTTTTATTAACAAAAAAAGGGTCACTATAATTTTAAAAAAGGTCACTATGTTGAAATAAAAATCATTTTGGTAATATATAGGCCTAAGTGGTTATTTTTGTAATGAAATATTTTATATACTGATCAATATGAATAATAAAGGCCACTATGCTAAAATTAGGGTAATAGCGTCGTATTTCAAGTTCACAATATTATTAAACGTTGTAGTAGTTTTAATAAAGGTTACTATATTAAAAATAAGGTTACTATGTTAAAAATAATGATCACTATGTTCAATATAATGTCAGTTGCGTGTGTATAAACCTCGGGTCCACAATAATATTATTGTGGACCAGGTCCACGCAAGTCTTTTTGTCATAATCCCTCTAGTCCTAAGCATATATGATTGTTGAGGCTCAAACTTGTAACATTAAAATTACAAGGTAACTTCATTCCCCTCCAACTTCATCTAACTTGATGCCTTGCTGGGTTATAATATGAAAGTTTTAGTTGGAAAAATCATTCACAAGTATACTTTAAGAAATAAATCAAAAATATAACTCATACGAGAAATTTTTACCAGTTGAAGGATATGGGGATCATGCAGCTTCTAGCCGATGAATTTTTATACCATAATGTGATAGAGAATATCCATAGAATATTCTCATCTTAGGTTTAGGATATATTTTGTAAAAGATTATCTTTGATATCTATACATATCTTATGTTACCTAATATGATTAGGTTTCTCATTATAACCCTATATATTGATCAATGGAAATCACTCTGATTGAGGAGTTTCATATTTTCTGACATGATATCACAGCTTAGGTGAGATCTTGGGATCATATATAAAAAATTCTCACCCTGCCGGTGGGTTAGAAAATTAAACCCACCGGCGGGATATACAAAGTTTTTTATGCTTCCGCAAACACACATATAGATTTTTTTTTTCTTTTCTCAAAGTTTTTTTTTAGAATCTTTATGTAACCTTGCGCCTCCTACCAACAGTAGCAATCGCGAAAGCCTCCTCCATCGTTGTTGGCAATCGCATACACTACCTTATCTGACATAATGGTATAATTTGTATAAATGGTATAATAGATAAATTTCCTTTAATAATCATGACTATAAATACATATTCAACACAAATATGTTATCAATTGATTTTTTTATTGCATTATATTTGTATCTCATCATGTTTGTCATTATTTACCATCAAACGTTAATAGTTTTTATTACTAATAGTGTAAAAATATCAACTTTAATTTAAAGATGAATCTAATAAAATCTCATATTATTATTATATTACTCCGTATTAAAAATAATCAAGATTAAAACATTGCGACTAAAATTAAGCTGAGAAAGTATAGGAGTCGTACTAGCTACGAGAATTAAACATAGAAAACGTTCAACACAACTAACTAGTAACTAGCTAGGGGAAGAAAAACATGCGTTGTTTTGACTCTTTTGTTAGTTTGAACATGGAAAACATTCAACACAACTAGCCAGATTACATTCACTTTCTCTTTGAACTTTGAACATTCTCCTTCAAAGCTGATTTTTTGGTCTATTATAGTAATCATTATGAAAGGATAAGGTTTTGAGACTCATGAAGAATTTTCACATGGGTGAATATCTTGCAAAATCTTCAAAATCCAATGAAATCATACATTAACTACTTGGTTAACACATTTCAAATCTTCTAAATCTAGTAAAAAATTCTTGTAAAATCTAGTTTAATCAACATTTTGTTTGAGTTTATTCAAAGTAAATTATACATAGTATTCATTATTGTTTCTTGTGGGGTGTAAATGTGTGATGAATTACTCCCAATGTTAAAGGGAATAGGTACGGTTATTTTTTTTATTTTTTTTTTAAATACCGTTAGCTTTTTTTGTGGTAATAGATAGCTTATCTTAGTGTCTTTTACCTTTATAAAATTATGTAAATTCAAATTAAATAATTTAAGTCATGATTCTTTTAGAAAGTGGGTCAATTTGGATGGATAGGAGCAATATTCATTCATTTAATTATTTAGTACCTTTTTTTTTTTTTGTTTGAATAGATTTAGTACCTTAATTTTGATTGGAATTAAACTTGTAACTAAATATTGTTCTTGATAATATTCATAGTCTACAACTCTACAAGTAGCAAATAATTTATCTCTTTGGGTGGATGCATGCAAAAAGGAATGCGAACCATTGCCCTTCACCTTACTAGCTTAGTGTCTAGTGTTGAATAACTATGATAAAACATTTTCCTTAGGAAAATTGAAAATTAATAATCTCACCTTTGGAAATTAATAATCTCACCTATGACATTTCTTCATTTAAATATAGTGAACTATAGTGTCTCTAATAATATGGCTCACAATAACTTAATTAAGAATTTATCGAACATTTTATTTAATTTCAGTCTTCTTTTATCTATTATGTGAAAATTCTTACACATATCCCGGTGCACGCACCATGATATAAAAGTCTTGCTCATTGTCATAGACTCATAGTACTCAACAACAATTAACATGACCAAAAAAAAAAAAAAGTGCACATATTTTGATGTTAGGAGATTCAGTGGGAAAAATGCTGGTTTATGCCATACATTGGCTTGGTACAGACTTACAGAGTTACAGTCTGTAGTCTGTCATCAATACCATAAAAGAGAAGACACACAAATTAAAGAATCTGGTAAAATATATACAGTACCAAGTACTTGATCATATGCTGATTGAAATATTGAATTGCATATTTTTAGAAACTTGGCCAGGTGATCTCATACTAATAAGTTAAGGCATGTTTGATAGCTAGCTTATTCGGGGTATATTAGCTTATTTGACTAACTTTAGCTGATTGACTAGTCAAACAAGCTAATACAAGTGTTTGGTACTAAGCATATTGAAAGAGCTTATTCCACTAAATAAGCTCTTTTTGAAAAAGCTCATTTTAGGAGCTTTTTCAATTAGCTTATTCATTAATTATTGTGAAATTACACTTATAAACTCATTTAATTTAAAATCCTATCTAAACTACCTACCCCACAATAAGCTTATTGGTCATTTCATATACTCAATCACCTTTAAGCTATCAGCTATTTACCAAACACTTTTATATAATCAGTTAATACAATAAGTTAGTCAAATCAGTTAATAAAATCAGCTAATCAAAATCAGCTAACTCAATCAGCTTCAGCTTTCAGCTTTCATCTTTCTCCCAAACAGGGCCTTAAATTGTTTGTTTTCATCTTTTAATTTGCTCATGTATCTAGTAAAGTAATGGATTTCGCTCTAATCGATAGTTTTATGTGCTAGAATTGATGTGTAAATTGTCAGACAAAACACTAAAAAGAAAAGGAAAATTTTTCAGAAAAAACCTTTTAAAAGGCTCATTTTGCAAGAAAAAACCTTTTAAAGCATTCTTTGTTAAAAAAAATCCCCACGATCACTTTTTTTGTTGAATGAAACTGTAGGGAATATTTCAAGCATTATCCCTAATTTGAACCCCACTGTGATCATACACTAAAGTACGGTGGCGTCTAAAGGGAAGGAAGCTAGAGCAAAAGAGTTGCCAACAAGTTTTAGGAACTTGTAAACCGTTCACGAGGTGAAAGTTATACCCCTTAACGATCCAGGAGATCATCAACTCCAATAGGTCTGGAACCATAACTGGTAGTTCGGGAATGAATGTACAAATCTAACCTAAAAGAGATTGAACCTGCCCTAATAATAGACCTCTACTTTATTCTGATCGTATTCATGTGCGCTTTATGACTAACATGCAATCAATAGGATTAACCCTAAACCTGTTTATCTATGTTGGTTGAATATTAATGCACAAACAAACTATTATTGGCGATCACTTTAATTATAATCATATTTACCCTAAACAAGATTATTAATTATCTTAATAAGCATGATTACAAGTATCAATTCTCTTTAAACATGCATAAAAGGTGTGATCAAGCTATAACAAAAAATATCAAGCAACATAATAAATCATAACAATAATCATCATAATAATAATAATCATAATAATAATAATTAAAATAATCATGTTAAAGCATAATATTAATAGTAAGATCCTTGGCATGATACTAACAAGATTAATAACAAACCCTAGCATGTCACTAAACAATAAAGATTAAAACTTTAGCCCTAACATGATACTAACATGAATATTGGGAAGAGTAGGAAGCATCGCAGGAATCATAATAAGCATATTTGATATTAAAGTTACCCTAAACATGATACTAGGAAGATCAAAAGCCCTAACATGACACTAGGAATCATAATAACAACCTAGACATGATTTCTATATCATAATAACAATGTAAACAATTAAAACACTTACTTGGATGTCTCGTATCTCTTTCTAATGACAAAATACACACGTTAGTAACTTTAAAAAAAATAATAAAATAAAATAGTTAAATTAAATAATAATTAAAAGAGAAATTTGGGACCAAACCCTCAGAAATTAAAACCTTTCACGTCTAGGGCGAAGGCAACTTCGAATTATGCTAGGTATGTCTAGTGCTAATGTATGAGAAATTGTGTTTGTAAAAAGCTAGGCTTAGAAAGAGAGAGAAAATCAAGAATTTCTTGATGAGAGTTGGTGAGAAGGATTGATGAGAATTGATGATTGAAAAAGGGGAGATATGACCTCTATTTATAGAGAAAAAAGAGGGTCGAAGAATAAGAAGAGAATCCGAATTTGAATCGAAATAGAACTCGATGGACAATAGTTTTTGTGGATTTTGTTTTTATCATATCTTTTGATCCAGAAGTCCAAATAAGGCATATAATATGTCGTTGGAAATATCTTGAAGTCTACTTTTCAACCCAATTAGAATCAGATTAAAATATTTTGTAAATAAAAGATATGGCCGAAATAGTAGGACGGTGTCAGTTTTGGATAAAGTTTTGTATCCCATTCATATCTTTTTCGTTATAACTCGGATTAATATTATAATATATCATTAGAAAGATAATTTCAAGATCTATCCAACCATATAAAGTTTGGATAAAGATTATGAGGCACGAAAATATAATCTGAATATATTCCACTTTGTACAAAACAAGGATTTTAAAAAGGAGTAGTTTTATTCAATTTCAAACTCTTTAAAATATAATTATCAATCCTAACTCCATTAGGATTTAAATGAACCTTCTAGAGTATTCTAGAAGACTATAATCAATCCTAATAGCTTTAGGAATGATAATTAATAATAGGCCCTCCTCTAGATCATTGGGCCGCATATAAAAACCAAATCGGGCCCAGTTTAGTATTTTGGCCATAACTTCCTCATTATTCATCGGAAGTTGGGCTTATAATATATCGTTGGAAAAGTCTTTTCAAGCCCCATCCAACTTCACCATTATTGGACCCTTATCATGGACCAAACTAAACTGGAATGCACGTTTTTCAAAAATAAGGTAAGAAAAGAAATATTTTCAAAAACAGAAAGAAGAGATATTTTAATAAAAACATCCTCATCACTAGACTTTTCACATTTTCGCTTTGTTCGATAATCAAATAACGTGAAAGGTATTTATCACTGGGTTTGGTTTTGGGGAGACACATTTGGGTGTCTACAGAAACCTAAACCCTCTTTTCCGGCATTGACCAAGACTTTCAGGCGTTGACTCCCTTATTTTCCTACTTGCAGCCTACAATAACTACCTTTTTCCTCCATTTTTTTGGCTCCCTTATTCCCCCCCTGTATATACCAAAGAAAGCCCTTCCCAAATCACTTAATTCCAAATTAGGGCAACTTTTACCCCAAAATCAGATCAATTAATAGGTAAATTAGGGTTCTTCATCAATTTCTTTCACAGTTGTAGTCTTCAAATCTCAATTCCAAACAAAAACAAAATTCCAGAAATTCAACAATCTAGGGCAACAATTTCACAATTCTAATCAAAATTTTCAGCAATCAAAACAAGTTTGCATGTATCATTTAAGCCATCACAATTCAAAATCAACAAAGAAAGAACAACAATAAGGTAAATTTTGTTTTATTTATGTCGGTTTTTGGTGAAAAAACCTAACAATTTAAACCTAAATTGAGCAAACAAAGAACATATCTGAGTTTGTACTTCACCACGTGATTGGGAAACGTTGATTTGCGTCCAAGCATCTTCTTCCTTCGTCCTTTACCCATTGAAAACATTAAAAAAAATGAGCAAGTTTGATTGTCTTGAACACGCAGTAAAAACCTAATTTTTTTGGGCGATTTTCGAGCTGATTTTAATAGTGATTACTTTACACTTACCTCAATTTGTTGATCAAGTATTAATGGTGAGCTGAGACAGAGAGAGAGAGAAACCTAATTTGATGTGATATGCAGAGCATTCATGGAGGAGAGGAGAGGAGATAGAGAATACATAGGAAAAAGGGAAAATGAGGGAAAGAAATAAGGGAGTCAATGCCTGAAAGTCTTGGTCAATGCCGGAAAAGAGGGCCCAAGTTTCATTTAACAAATAAAGTGATCGTGGTGGTTTTTTATAACAAAGAATGCTTTAAAAGGTTTTTTCTTGCAAAATAAGATTTTAAAAAGGTTTTTTCTAACAAATTTTCCCAAAAAAAAAAAAAAAAAAAAAAAAAAAAAATCAAAGTTATCCTCAAAATTTGAAGACACTTGATGTTATATGAATTTATTACTCTCCGTATTATAGTTGTAAATCGAGCTTGTTTAAACCTTGTTTTTTCCTAAAATGAATTTGGTTGGGCTTACTTTTTCTTGTTATATCTAAACATATTTGATTTTATTTTTCTTATCTCGACTTATCCAAATTAGGGAATTCTAAAATTCACTTTATATGCGAATTGATTTCAAGTAACCCTTAGTTTCCTTAATGTCTTATGCGGAAAGATGTAAAATTAATTGAATTGTTCATGAATAGAGTAATTAACTAAAGAAACAAGATTCAATCAAAATTTAAAGATAAAAGGTGATATAGACCTAATGCTCGTTTAAACGGTATACTTTGCTTGATTTAATTTTTTAGAACTATTATTGTTATTGTTATTGTTAAGTTAATATAGAAGCATTTTTGTTTATTCATAATCCATTGATAGAATATCAATTGGTTGTTGGTGCAATGGTGATTGAGATTACATTTGATAGGAAGGACCGCATGTTTAATCCCCCACAAAAACAATTGGGAGGAGATTAAAACCCGACCACCCAGAACTGATCTCAAAGGGTGAACCAAGTGGAACATAAAAAAAAAAAAAAAAAAAAAAAAAAAAAAAAAAAAATTGTTAGAATGGGAAGAAAGGAGGGAAAAGAAGTGCGTGAACAATTTTGCTGCAGAAACATTTGCTAACTTCTGCATTTTAGCAAAAAAAAAAATCCTTATTTTTACAAATAAAGCATTATTTATACTCTATATAGAAGAAAAATAAACTCTAAAAATTTAAACCTGTAAATAAATTTGAAATTGTACTTTAGCTAGAAAATTTCACAGGCTCACAACATTAAAGATAAAAAATAAAAAAATAAAAAAAATAATAAAAATCAAAAGAGAAGGAAGTGGAGGGGTAAAATTTTCAAACTCGACAAAGAAATAATATGGGTCTTATGAGTTATGACTCTTATGAATTTAAAGAGAGAAAATATGTTAGGAATTTAGAGTTTGAAAGAGGAGAAGAAATATGTCTTTAGTTCTTTACTCTTATTGTATATATGAGAAGAAAAAAAAAAAAATTCATTTGGACAAGTGAGCAAAAAAAAAATTGCCCATTTCATATAAACGAGTAAATATGATGATAAATTATACCTAAGTTTAACCGGTTGTATGATTAGATTTGCCCTATTACAACGCTGTGATTACCTTTTTCAACGATAAGGTCTATTGATTTGTTGTAACCATGAATGAATTAAGTCTAGTTTTCAATGTCTCTAGTAAAGATTTGTCACAGCTCACAAACTATGTGATAAACCTTGTACAACTTCATAAACTATTGTTCATATGATGTATGCTACTAATTTAACATAAACCATTCTATATGCTTACTAATTTAACATAATTACAGGCTAATAATACCAACCCACAAAAATTCACAACAAACAAGACCTAACATAATTCTGATGAATCCTTCAATCCAATCATTTGGAAAGAAATGAGAGAGAGAGGAGGGGGGGGGGGGGAGTTCTGATCATGTCACTCGGCTTCAAGGTTAAGTTTTCTAGTTTACAATCACAATGGTATATAACTGATTATTGATGCAAACAAGTCGTACAAGGTTCAAGAATTTTCAATATACCTCACAAGAAAGATATAAAATAAAAAATACGAAAAACTAATGCAGCTACTAGCATACATCTTTAAACAGATAGGATACTTGTTAATATAATTCACCAAAAAAAAGATGTAAAATTTGAAGGTGAAATACAAGGGGGCAACTATCGCCGGATTAAAAGAAAAAAAAACAAACCTCCTATGCAGATACCCCCACATGAACTACGCTTGATTCCTGTTTCGCAAGGAACTAGCCATGTATTGAAGTAACGGCTAATTGAGCTTCTCAATTTCCCATCTGGCTTTCAATTCAAGCTGCTGGGACCTTCTTTCCATCCTCAATGAAGAAAATTGAAGTTTCTGGTACCTGCAATACAGAAGAAAAAAATTAGATAAATGGAAAGAAAGGTAGAAATATTAATAGGGGAAATGCGCATAATGAAGAAAGTCTGACAATACCATTTTGAAACTGGTGCACAAACAATGTGAGGTAATAACAGATTTATTTAGAAAGAGAAGACAACCAAGAAAATCACTAGGATGCAAAAAATTCAGAGGTAAGCAAAGACAACTTTAAAATCAAAATGTTCAAAGGGAAAAGGTATTGTTAAGGAACGAGAGCAAGGAAGGCATGTTAAGCCCACTCTAACACCAAAATGTTAAACATCCAATAATCATTGCATGACTTATACCAAAAAAGAGCACAGAAATGAAAAGGTATAATTTCTATGAACTTGCGTTGCCGGCTTGCCACTCAGCAGGCAACAAATTATAAGGTAAGAGCAAAAATCAAAGAAAGAATTGTTGAATAGTATATTACATCAGCCCAAGTGTCTGTAATAAAATCCACAATATCATAGGCTATATCCCCTTGAACATCAATTTGCTCCTTCTCCGTTGGTCCCTGAAATAGATCAGACACAGGATTTAATTATTAAGCAGGTGAGCTCTGAGCAAGGTGAATAATTTATCTACCATTAAAAATTATATGACCTTAACAACGGACGCTCCTGTAGCAAACTTTTTCCCCAGCTTTTTTGAAGCATCACTGAGTTTGACACCTGAAAAATTCAACAAAATTAGCATACAGAACCCATACTGACAATGAATTAACTACTACTAAAAGCTATGATGAACAAACACATGTTAACAAACAGGTCAGCAAGATGAATCCATTTAATCAAGTCTGATTCATTTTGAGTTTTGAAGCAAGATCATATGGCAGTCATTAACATTTAGCTAGATATTTTTGAAATTTTACTTATATATGTATAGGTGAGTATCTTTGGCAAACTTTGAACCAGTAAAGAAATATCAATATACTAGATTACTAGAATTCTAGAAAGTTGGGAATTGATAAAATCTAAATATAGCAAGGACAGAAAAAGGTTATGTAATTAATCAAATTTCTTCAATAATAATTCTAATAAACATCATTGAATTATTGTTAAATATAACTTATAAGCGATTGAGTTGGTTAAGGGAATTTCAACCTGTTAACTTGTACATGAAATCACTCAAGTGTAATAACATACGAAGTATGTAACAATATTCAAGTACTAATCCAAGCAGAAAATCTCACCAAAAAGTTCCAATCCTTTCACAGTAGTGATACATTTTCGTTTATTCCGTACAACCTTCTCAATAATAACTTCTTTCTTGTCCTACAAGCAAAAAAATAGAGTTGGTGTGTAAATGGAAGCCAAACTCAAAAACAAGCTGCACAACTCCACACCAGAGCAATTGTAATAAGAACAAGAATTGCTTTTGTAAACATACAGCAGTTACCCAAACTCATGCTAACTTGATGACTGCAAAAAAATGCATGAAAGGCAAATATTCCCAGAAAACAAGCACGAGATTCATCAACATGACTCTTTATTAGCTTAGACAAGCACCCACTTACTACTTGAAGTTCAGCAAGATATAACAGTGCTCTATTTATTTAATACAGGCACACACTTCACATGTGTGTTGTGTATGTTGTAGGCATAGGTATTAAAAAGCTGAGCAACGTAGAGAATATAAGATAAGAGTCAACCTTGCCTATAATCATAATCAACCCCCATTTCATATAAATATGGCTGCATCACCATCAGTTGAATTATTGTGGATGGAGATCAGAAAAGGAGGGGGGGGGGGGGTAAAGCCGGTAAGCAAATATCTATGAAGCAAAGCAGGAAAAACTAAATACGGAGTAATTCATTCCTTCACAAAAATTCAGTGCTAGAATAAAGTGAAAGGAAAAGAGTTCTTGATTATCAACCCTAAGCAAGCAAAAAAGAGATATTGAATATTAGTAACATTAAAGAAAAACCTTAAATAGGAGCTAGTCTGGTAGATATTAAGTAGATTGCTCTCACAAGATTCATGGCCTAATAAAGGGCAAGGTCCATAGACAGATGGACTTCATCAAAGTATGAGCAGATAGTAGGAGATCAATGGAGGAGAGAAGGAAGACAGCCACACAATAAAACTCAGAAGGGACAGCACAAGAACACATAATATTGCTGAATTCTGGCTTTTATCAGCTGTTAAGATTTTGAGATCAAGACAAGGAGAGTAAAGGACGAAGGGGGCAGAAAATAAGGGCCCTGGAAATACACAGGTGAATACACACTCTTCAACCCACGAGGAAATCCTTAATGAATCATATGAATGAATTATTGGTTTCACATATTAGGCCTAAAGTGATAGATCTTGGTTCATCACATATAGAATCTACATTTGGGATTTTTGTGGATTGAGGCATCTAATTAATAAAATGATCTGCAAGGTGTAGAAAGAAAACAATATCAAATTTATACATGCCCCTTCAGGTTTCAATGCATACTCCCAGATCATACCTAGATTTGGTTAGTGTCGATAGAGTTGATACCCAACGTAATTATACTTATGACGATTCTTACTATCAAAAAGGAAGATAGAAGGGCAGTGATGTAACTGCTAGGGGGAGGTAAAGGATGTGGTCGGCAATGGAATTAACAATTCTCATAAGCCTCTTCCCTACAAAGGAGGACTAGGAGAATATTGAAAACTTTCCACTTGGAACATAGAGAATCAATAATCACCCAATTCATCAATCCCACAAACTATAACAATGTGGTATGTTTCCCTTTGTAACCCTCATCCCCTATTGTTATCGTTCATAATAGGTAGTATTATATATGGTGGTTATTCAAAAGTTGATTGTTAGGTAAATGAAATCCCAAGATGTCAACCACTGGCCACCGCCAACCAGATGAACACCCTTGATCAAAAAAAGAGATATCATAGATGAAGACATACTGGGGAAGCCATTTGATTTGTTAACCGAAGCATGCATTTTGAATGAGGGGTCTATCTGAGCCAGTCACATAACCAGAGGAAGGCATGAGGCTAATAGCTAAACCCAATTAATGCATTTCAAACATTGTAGATCTGATATGTGAGCTTTTAAAATAAACTATGAACAAAAGGGAAAAGCTATCAATTCAGCCTTGACAGCAATCAGTAGGAAAAGCCATCATCCAAGATTCTGTTCAGCTTCAAACAGATAGATAAATAAAATCTAGCTCTTATATCTCCCACTACTGAATTCAACTAGGATCAGTTCTTCATGATGAATTGTTACAGCTTACAACCTGATTACTTCAAGATAACAAAACAACATGACTCATGTCCAATTCCCACTTGCATCATAGGATATCCATACTCATTCACCACTTCAAAACTTAAGAAACATATAAAGAAACTCAAATAAATCATACATGAGACATTATTTATAGTTCGTTCCGATGTTACCTAATTTCCTAGTATGAGATTCGGTACGGGTTTGCAATACTCTATCTAATTGTTAAAGTGGGCCAAAAATTGTCAATTTGCTAGTATAATCTACCTTTTTCAGTTTGCAATTCAGTGTGGTGTATGGATAGATTAGATAACAACGGTTTGTTCATCTTTATAGCATGTACAAAAACATCATCCAAGCATGTTCTCCCCTCAGCCAATAAAGCTGTGTACCCTAAGGGATTTCATAGCTAGTCATTGTAAAGTTATAAAGCTCATGTAGCCATGTTACACTTAGTAGCATCACTATGAAGAAATAAAATAAGGGTAAATTCACAATTCTTACTTTCTTCTTCACTTTTCCACCAGGAAGTCTTTTTACTTCTTCTGGTTGAGATGTTGAAGAGCCACCTGCACAAGCCAATCGAATAAAGAAATGTTGTAGACAAGAAAATCCTAAATATCATTAAGGAAATACAACAGCCTTTAACATACATCAATTTAGAGTACTTATTAGTCACTTTTGGAATGATGCAAGAAACCAAAATATACAACTTAGGTTCACAAATCACATGGAAAAACAGTCAACTACTTGTTCGGGTAAAAGTATGATGTGTGCTAAACATCAAGCAGATAGTTTTCGAAAGACATGAGCTTTCTGTACATATTGTTACAAGTCAACAAAGCCTAATGTAATGTCAAAAATACACTTCCTAACTGACATTTTCATATCTTCAATGGACAAATGATTTTGTTCCCAGGAAGAAAAAGAAATTTTAATGAGATAAAATAAGTTTTTCAGGGGTATTGCTTTCAAACAAAGAGAAAAATTTAACAACAGAGAAAAATATTTTAATCAGGGATAATAAAGTTAACCAATAAAGAGGGAAAGCAAAGTTCAAAGAGTTCAAAATGAGAGAAAAATTGTTGCTTCCCAAAACGAACTCCCACTACACCTTTTATTTTATAAATTGAGGAAGAAAGAAAGAGATGGCACTCTACTAACACACGTTCTATGCCTATGTGCAGTAGCCATCAATTAGCATGGCCTACCGGACAAGCTCTTTTCAATTCTCCAACGAGAAATAGAAGGCGTTAGTACTCCTACAATAAGTTGATCTCAAATCTCAAGTTATGGGCTCTAGAAAGAGCCATGAGATGATTGCTCTAAATTATGCCCAAGATCTTAGGGGGCACACATCATATGTAAAGCTAGTAGGATCACAATCATTTGTTTCTTTCTTAATTTCTTTCATTCAACTCCTACTCAATTTTCCTGTCCTTACGAGAATCTTCAATAGCGAATCCTGATAATCACGAAGTGACTATTTCTGTTGGGTGTCTAGATTGGGTATTGTAAATATCATTATAGGTCAAATATGAGAAGAGTTAAGCCTTCATCACCGAGAAAAAGGACCACATAAAGAGGGTAAAGATAACCCAAATCTCAAATAAATACACAACATAGATGAGAGGATGAAGTGTGCCTAACCAATCAAAGGGGGATAAATTTCATTACCAAATTTCTACCTACAAATCTACTATATAACAAATCCTGGAAATTTCATAGAAGTCCAAGCTATTGTATTTTGCACCAACACTATGGTCTTGGATCGGCTACTCTATACCATAACATCAAAGTGGATGCCTGTGAAAATTTAATGCCTCCAAATTCGAATAAACTCGAGAAACCATATTTATACTTCACACAACACTCAAACCATAGAATTCACCATACTTCATCACCACTCTATTAATTTACTACATAGGCTACATGAGCAGTCCAACTATGAGAAATTTAATTAGCATCAATAGTAAAAAAACCAATAGAGCAACTCAATGAGTACATTTAATAACAAATAAAAACAGGAAAATTTATAACAATAGCTTCCACAACTAAGTAGCTTGGACAGTGTGTTACCAGCAGAAATTGAAGTGGACTGCATCTGATCAGATACCTTATCAACTTCATTGCCACCGCTCTCTGAATAATCACATTAAAGGGGGGAAAAACAAGACTATCAATTGACAATTAAAATAGACAGAACACAATCAAAAACGTTTTTTTTCTTTTCTTTTATTTTATGAAAAATTGAAAACTTTATCCCCAAAATTTTCTGGGTTTTTTTTGCTATTGCCAGAAATTAGATTATTGAAAACACCCAGAATCAAAATATTGAAACTTTTTACTTACAATCAATTGGTTTTTGTGGGGTTTGATTATAGCAAGAACATAATCAAATTTCAATTAAAAAATTAATGGAAAGAACAATCAATTGGGGGCGTTAAAATGATGGAATTAGAGAAAAATTGATACCTTTAATAAGATCAGGGTAGACATCAGGAGCATTTTGGATCAACCAGGGTTTGCATTTTTCAAATTCAGGTCCAAATTCACAGTATTCAGCTGGTAAACCACATACACCGCAGTATAAAACCTTCACTGCTTCTGGCTTCTCCGCCATTGAAAGTTTTCTCTCTCCTTTTCTGTGTGTACCCTTAAAAAGAAGGAAGATGAGCGCAGAGGAATCTGCCAAAAAGGGCTCTCTTTGTGTTGGGTTTGTGTTTTGCAAGGAATCACCAAAGTGGGTTCCATGAAGAAGTGTTGGACTGTTGGTGCATCTTTATACTTGCGCACAAATAAAGGAATAATTGAATAAGGATCCAATCTTTTTTAAGTTTTGGGGTCAAATCAGGTGTGTGATTTGGGTCGAGTTACATTATGTTCTGATTTTATTGGGTCACATGAAATTTGATCATGCTATTACAAAATCAAAGCCGGATTAGTATAAATTTATCGGTATAGTTAGGGAGCAGGGAATATTAATAGGAGGACAAGTCAAATCAGGTTTTGCGTAGAACGGACTCACGTGAGCCCAGTTTATAATGCAAACATTCATCCCCCACTCACGTGAAAATAAAAATTATCTTATTCCCGACTAAAATAGTTTTATTCTTGTTAAAAAAATATCTCAAATCAGAAGCCCGCATCAAGTTCTTGAGCAGCAGCAGCAACCATTCTTCCACATATACCCTTGGAGGATTGATTGGTTCGGATGCTCTCTCTACATCAAGCAACTATCATGAAGATACAATTTCAAGCAAAGAATTCTCGCAATCCCCTTAAGATCGGAAACATCGCTAGAAGAAGTGAAGAAGATGATGGAAGAGATAGACAAAGACGGCGACAGTTACGAAATTCTCTGAGTTTCACGTCAGATTTGGGGGCAATAAAAAAGAGGGGAGAGAAATAAGTGGAGTAGAAGATCTAGTCATTCTCCAGATCATCTTCATCGCCTGCAAGTTGGGAGGTGTGGGAGAGGAGGCGTAGAGTGGTGGAGTATCTAGCCGCCATTGATGGGCGGGAGGAGAGAGAAAGGGAAAATTTTTTATGAAGATGGTGGACTTATGTGAGTCCGTCTCACCCAAAAATTATCTCTATTTCAAAACTATATCCTTATTTAGTTATCTCGATTCCATTATCCTTGGCAAGCACAATTGCACAAATTTATATTTTGTATACCTTCTACCTTACCGAGTTTAAAATGAAATTCATTTTATCCGACCATCTACTTGGATTTCCACCCATAACCTAATACCCGCCTTATCCGATCCATTTCTACTTTATTCGTCCCCAAATCTACCTCCCCTATCAAATGAAATTTTAAATTTTCAACTCATATATTTACATAAAAATAAAAGTACAATACATTAATATAGTGACATAATATTGGCTTATGCTGATAAAGTATATTGTTATATTTTTAAGGTACTTGTATAATTGTATGGCATACGAACCATTTTAAATACTAGTAGAGATTGGAATGAGTAGGTACGACTATATGAGGGCAGGTCACTCTAAATTTCACGTGTGCTCTATTTATGACGAGCACAATTTTCATTTCCATCCTTATTCCATTGAGCCATCCCCCACCAAACCTTCACCTATCCCCACTTAAATAGGGCGGTTTCCATCAAAAGCCGCCCCATTGAAATAACTTGGGGCAAACTATGTGGTCACTTGTTAAAAAACAAAGTAACCCTTATAATACAGACTGTTAGACCAAGTAACCCCTGTAGTACTGAACGAGTACCCCCTTAAATTTTGAACGAGTTACACTAACGAGGTAACCCTTGTAACATTAACGAAGTAACACTCATGATGGTTGGCCACACAATGTACATGTAAGAATGAATTTGTGAACTTTTAATCATTCAATAATATTAAAAGACAAATATAAGGGATTGCCCAGGTTTATCAATTTGATAAACAATTGAAGTTTATCAAGGGGTAAAAGCGTCATTTTCAGTTGATAATGAAGGGTGTTTATATAATTTAATAATCACAGTTAACTAGCTGCTGTTATTGTTCCATCTTCATCTTCTTCGTATATTTCTAGCCATTGCACAACTATGGAGACTTTGTCTCTTCCCCACCCACCTTCATCTTCTTTGCCTCCTTCTTCAAGTAGCTAATATGGAGATTTCGCCAACCTCAAGTACCTCCATTTTCGACCACCATTTTCGGCGGCGAACGAAAACCCTAAGATTCAAGGAAAAAATTAAGGGTATGGTTAACCTTTAAGGGTAGGTGTTTATCGATTGCTTGTGAGCTTTTCTTCCCCCATTGAAATCTCCATTGAAGTTGGTCTAACCTTCTTCCTGAACAAGTGGATATTTGTGAGTTTCACTTCCGTCAAATAACGCCATGAATAGTGACATTTGTACATAAGTACTACACTTAGTTTTTTATTATATAAGCTCAAATATCAAGACCAAATATTTACATAATTGCCATTTGATAAACATGTCTTGTTTATCAAACTTGTATTTCATCCAAATATAATAGAAAAACGAAAAAACTATTTACTAGTAAAAAAAATAATTTAGGTTTAACAAAAAAATTTCATTTTAATAAAATTAATTATAATTCATCAAAAATAAAGTTTAGAGAAGTAGAGAACAATTTGTTTGAATAAGTTTTTTTTTAGAAGAACCCTAAAAAAAAAAAAAAAAAAAAAACCATCAAATTTCCATTGATTTTGACAAAATGGCCTTTCATTATCTATCTCTCATGGTCCACCATCTTGTTCAATTTGTCATGTTATCCACTCTCTCTTTCACTTCTCTGTTTTTGGCATAACCTTCTGCTTGTATTTCATACCGCAAATCTGGAAACTGGACACTAACTGCTCAACTTCTTTCGATTTCAAGGTCCAATTCATTTTCTCATTTTCTAAATTTTTTTTCAACTACTGCAAGATATCATATATTTAAATATAAAAATCACTATACTCGTATATACTTTGTTCTAATTTAGATTAGTTGCAATGCATGATACAAGTAGGGTTTATTTGGTTGCACAAAAAAATTTGGGGAATTGAAAATTCATGTGAATTTGGAAATAGGTTTTATTTATTTATTTTTTTTTTTTTTTTTTGGGTTATAGTTAAGGAAAATGTTATGCATAACCCTTATTAAATTTACATTTGAAAATCGTAAAAAGTTAAAATTTGATGTGGGATTTTAATTTTAATGAAATACAAATGCCTACGGAAATTTAATTCTCATGGCAATCTAACAATACTTGATGTATATGCACGCGAGTGACATAAGGAGCTATTATCTTGACGTGAGGGAGAAATAATACTACCTCCGATTTTTATTACTTGCAACTTTGGAATATTTTATATCTCACAAATAATACCCCAAAGTTGCAAATAATAAAAATCGGAGGTAGTAGTTTAGTTGATCATGCCATTGTGTTACTTGACTTAGTATACGACAATTAATTCTAGACATAGGGAGTTTATAACTTGAATTTTATTTGTCGACACAAGGCAACATACTAACATAGCAACATGAGTGTTCTACAATTGTGGATGTCAACAATTATAGATGGTAAGGCTTGGTTCACCCTGAAGTTAGGTATCCAACAATTTGCCACCAAGTTGATTTTAATGGATGTATTATGTTAGGAGAGAAATTGGTATTAAATTTCGTTTTATATTGCTTATTTAACTGTAAATTGTAGTGGGAATTTGAAATTATAAGCATCAAATTTCAAACTAGAAAGACAAAGTAGGTGGTACAATCTAGAACAAGCATGGAAATAGACCAAGTAGTTCACACATATACATATGAAGCTGTCTTTTTATAATTTCCCATCAGTTTCGCTAATGAGTGATAAGTACAATAGGATCAGCTGTAGCTTCACCGAATTTTGGTAACCAATGTAGTCTTAATGTCGTTGTGTATATAATAAGCATCATTGTAGTCACTTCTATCAGTTCTGTGTGGTCATACGACGTTTTGGGTGTGAAATAGGACTACTGTGGAGATCATGGACTGCTGCTTGCTTGTTTATGTATTTCTCTGCATCATATTTTGCCATCAGAAAACTAGATAATGAGAGCGAAGTATTGTTTTAATCTTAACTAAGTTTAGGAAGCAATCGATCATAATTATATTCAAGTATATTGTTTATATAATAAAACGCTGACTGCAGCTCACTCCAATAAATCTGAACAAAATAAATCGTGTTACATAATAGTAAATTATACAAACAATAAAGCAATAAAAGAATTTCAATAATTCTAACTGTTCTGTAAATAATCCTATCTAGTATTCTTCCAGAAGCATGTGTTCTGCCATTTGATGTAGCTAAAAAATGGTTTGTCGGCGACAGGTATGAACTTAACGAGCCACCCTAGAGGCCATGATACTGCTGCAATTCCGATACAAACACCCCACTGTCCCCAGTTTAATCTTTCTGTATTCGCGAATTTCTTTAGGAATTCAACCATCACGACCTGGAGGATAATGGTTATGGCAATGATGGCTAGGAACAGCCTGTTCTTGTGTATCCCTTCAAAGATATTCTTCTTCTCGAGCTTCCTTGCATTAAATTCATTGAATACCTGGCACAACACAAAGGTATTGAATAGGAGTGTATCCTTCACCTTGCTTCCTACGCCAAAGATCGATTCTCCCTTAAACTGTAAGGTCAAGAGGACTGCTATCTGGTATAGGGCTTGAGACATCAGGTTTCTCCACATTACGTTGGTGATGAGTGGCTCCGTTCTTCCAACAGGTGCTTTGTCCATCAATTCTTTTGCTGGCTTCTCAGTTGCAAGGGCTAAGGCACCTAAGGTGTCCATTATCAAATTGACCCATAAGAGTTGAACCGCGGTTAGTGGAACCTCACCTGCTGAAACTGCTGCTACAAAGTTGATTGTCAGAGCAGCAACATTTACAGTAAGCTGGAACTGGATGAACTTTTGAATGTTGTTGTAAACACATCTACCCCAATTTAAAACTGTTGCTACTGAAGCAAAATTATCATCCAGGATGACGATATCTGAGCTCTCTTTTGCAACTTCGGTCCCTTGTATTCCCATGGAGAGCCCTATGTCTGCCTCTTTCAATGCTGGTGCATCGTTTGTGCCGTCTCCTGTTACTGCAACCACATGACCTTTTTGCTTGAGACATTGCACCATTAAAAGCTTATCAAAAGGAGAGGATCTAGCCATGACGCGTATCTTGTCTACTTTCTCGCTTCTTTCTTTCTCTGTGTAGCTCCGAAATTCAGGACCCTCAACAACAGCACTGTTAATGTCATCACCAGGCTGCAATATCCCACATTCAACGGCTATTGCTCGTGCAGTGAAAACATTGTCCCCCGTAATCATCTTGATGTTTACTCCGGCATTTTGGCAGTCTTCAACAGCCTTCTTTACCCCAGGTCTACACGGGTCCTTGAGACCTACCATTCCAAGCAACGTTAGACCATCATCAGTGAGCTTTTCTTGATCCATTACTTCATCTTCCTTATGTACTAATTCTTTGTGAGCAAAGGCAATGCATCTGAGGCTGCTAGCTGCCATGCTTTGAATTATCTGCTCGAAAGTTTCCTTTGCCTTATGATTCATAGGCTTAAATTCTCCTGATGCATCATAGTAAGAGGAGCATTTATCTAGTATCATTTCAGCTGCACCTTTCCAGTGTACATAAAGTTTATTGTTTTCTTTATCTTTTATTAGCACCCCACTTCTTTTCTTCTGTGAGTTGAAGGCTTCCACATGAAGGATCTTACAACCCTGGTTCAGCTTCTGCATGTCCATGTTGAGCTCCAACATAGCCCAAGAGAGTAGGGCCTTCTCTGTTGGGCTGCCTGAGAACTCGTAATCTGAGCTTGATGTTGAACTGTTGTAGACACTTCCTGTGGTGTTGAGCCCAACGCCTTGTTGGATGAATGCAAGAATTTCAGCATCAATCTCAGAGGTTGTGCCTTGTTCAATAAGATTCTGGCCCAACCAGACTTTTGTGACCTTCATCTGATTCTGGGTGAGAGTGCCTGTCTTGTCTGTGCAAATGGTGGTGGCGGACCCCATTGTCTCACATGCTGAGAGTTTACGAACCATAGCCTGATCAGCCATCATTCTCTTCATTGAATAAGCGAGTGTGAGGGTGACAGCCAATGGCAACCCCTCGGGGATTGCAACCACAACAATCGTAACAGCAGCAGCAACTATTCTGACGACAGCATTAAGCACATCGTTCACATTTGTTTTGCTTCCATTGAATTCTCTTTTGCCACTCTCATCTTTGGTATGCCCTGTGAAGTATCGAACCAACAACACTACAAGTACGAGGAAAGCCACAGCCAAGCCAAGCTTACCAATTGAAGATGTTAGCTTGTTAAGCCGAGCTTGTAGTGGTGTTCGTTCATCTGTGTTGCGACTTGCAGAACTCATCAGCTCTCCCCAGACTGTATTCATTCCAACGGAGGTGACGAGCATCTTACCATAACCATCTGCAACCTTTGTCCCTGACACCAAGTACGGATGTTGAACTCTGTCAATGCCCACATGATCACTCTCCCCAGTCATGCTAGACTCATCAACTTGTAATGAATGACCATCAATGAACAAACCATCAGCTGGTACTTGATCTCCAGTGTTCAAGCAGACAATGTCTCCAACAACAATCTCATATATTGAAACTTGTTGTCGTCGCCCGGCCCTTACTACATCTATCTTGATATTATTGCTTTGTTTGGATAGCTTTTCAAACTGTTTACTCTGTCTAAAATTACTCAGAGAAGAGACAATGATGACAAGAAAAACAGCAACAAATATGCTCCCTCCATCGTACCATCCCTCTTTCGGTCCCTTCTGCTTGATACCGAAACCAAGAGAAAGAGCAGCACAAAACAGAAGAATAAGGATGGTGAAGTCCTGAAAGGCTTCCCACAAAAAGTGAAGCAACCCTTGAGAAGGTGGTTTTTTGTATGTGTTTGTGCCAAAGGCCTCATGACGGTTAGCAAGGTCTCGCTCATCACCATCAATACCATTCTCTAGGTTGGTATTGACAGCAGAAGCAATGGAGTCTACCCCACCAAAATCTCGAAGTGTTTGTAAGTTTTTTTCTTTGGTAAGTTTGCTTAGGGATATTTGATCAACATTCGCAAATGTTTGATGCTGTGGTTCAAGGTTTAAAACAGTGTAAGAAGAAGAGTGTAACAACTTACCCTCACTGCGTTCCCTTTTCCGAGCAGGCAAGAGTAACGCTCTCGAATAGTAGATGCTAGCAAAAGCTCTTTGCCACCTTTTGCTCGGTTTACTGAGGGTTTCGGGTATCCTCAATAAAACATCAATGCAAACTAAGCTCGCATGTAATGTGCTCGTCATGTACGTTGGTATGCCTTTGTTAGCTTGAAAGCGTACTTAGCTAATACTAATATGAATGAAATATTTGGGTTATGGCTAATAGTTGAAGGTCGAAAATCGGAATATTGAGTCTAATAATATATGTCGATGTACTAGAACAATGTAATCAAAGGTTGTAAGGTTATTTTGTATGGAATGCAGTAAGTAGTTTGATATGGAAGAAAGTAATACTCCGTAATATATATATAGTCATATAGAGGTGTAGTTTATGATGTTATGCCAGCATGCATTCCCATCCATGTCCCGGTCTCCAAACTAACATACTCGTGGCTGCGTAGAAGTTAAGTAATCCGTAGTTAGTTATTTATTTCCTGGAATGTACGTAGAAATGTAGACGAATTGGGGAGAAAATGAGAAATGACTTGAAAGTTGAAAAGTGGAAAAAAAAGTACTCACTCTGTTTTTAAATACTTGCTCCACTTTTCTTTTCCAACCGTTTTTAAATATTTGCTTCATTTCCTTTTTTGGAAAACTTTTACAATATTTAATTCTTTTCTCACACTTAGTGGACCTAACATAATACTCTCTCCCTCCTATTCTTCCACTATTTCTGTTTTTTACAATTTTTTTTATTTTCTCAACTACCCCACCACCTCCATATTTTATTATTTTCTCCAATTTCTCCTAAAACTCTTCGCATGGAGAAATAGAGCAAGTATTTAAAAACGGAGGGAGTACAAGGCATATTCAAAATTTAAAAGGTGATAAAACTTTAAAATGTTAAATTAATACAGTACACTAGTTTATATTACCTATGTTGGTTTTTAGTTGACACGTAAACCTTTTTAGGAAGGTTTTTTTAGTTGACACGTTTTCTTTTGGGATAAATTTTTTACCTTGCATTTACAAGCTACCCTGCTTGCTTTTTCATTCTCTCTATCTTTCATCTCCTTAATATATGTGCCTAAATCAAATGTGTCAACTAAATAGAAACGGAAGAAGTATTAAACTTGAAAAATCCAAATCAAACCAAAGTAGAAAAATTCAAATCAAATTAGACCAAACCTTGTTATAATCTGACCACCTTATTTTAACTGACGCGAACCTATCCTTACTCCGTACTTATTACTATGTTGAAATGAAATAGCTCCCTACGTATCATTGTCTTATTTAATCTAGGACTATTTTCAATCTAATATTTTAATAACCATATTTCTTTTGAAACATACTCCGTAATCAAAATATTTCTAGTTATTCATTAAAAAAATTAATATTTGAAAAAAAAAACCTAGCCTCCTCCTCTCTCCTAAACTGTAGTCTTCGTTGTTATGAAGGGGCTTCCATCGAATTTAACTGGTGAAATGCCCAATCTTTGTTTCTTTTTATTGCTTTCTTAGTTATAATAATTTCTCTCTTGAAAAGAGGGTTTATCTCCTTCGAAAAAAAGTAAAAATTGTCAAAAATCAAACGTCATTTGGGTGGTCTTCCAAAAATAAAACGATCATTTGATTATTCTAAAATAAAACGGCTTTTGATGAACATGTGTCGAAAATAGAATAAAAAAAATGATAACCTTTTTTTAAGAGGAATTTTAAAGGGAGGAATGTTAGGCATTTCAAAATGCATAACTAGGGGCATTGAGGTAATTTCAAGTTGTTTTGTTTAGTTACAGCTAGGCACCCGTTATGAATTTGTCTGACACCGTTTTTCTTTTTGGTTGTATTAATTTCGTATTTCCTTTCGTATGTACGATGTTTCTTGTCTGAAATACCTGTAAGCTTTGTTTGTCTTATTTCGAATTCAATTCTTCCCTCTCTCTCCTTCTTTCTCCTCTGTAGGTAGAAATTGTTCTTGTTTCTTTGTTTGTTCCCCCGGACGTCTTCTCCTCCACTTTGTTCTTAAGTTATACACGACGGTGTTGTGGTACCTGAAGGTCGGTTCTTAATAGACGAGCTCAACCCTGCGAACGAGTATGTCCTTCTTCTGTTCCACTTTGATGTTGTAATGAGCAATTGTTATGACAAACAACGTAATTGTTAGAACCCTAAGTGGACTTGTTGTTTTGTTTGGATAAAGATTGAAGCATTTATTGTAGTTTATGGACTCGAATTAGGGTTTGATCGAGGTTTGATTTGGTCTGATATTGGGTAATGTTATTGTTAGGTTTTGCGATTATTATATTAGTCGTTTGCAATTGATTGTAGTTTGTGTTGTGTGCTTTATTCAATGTACTCATTTTCAATTGAATGTAGTTTGTTTTCGTGCTGTAATTGACCCTCTATCCCTTTACACGGAGTAATTGGGGTTATGATTATCGTTCACCAATTATCTCCCTTTGCCCTGGACAATTAGTTATTGAGTTGTTGATTTCTGTCATGGAATTGAAAGAGTTACATTTCAGTGTGTTATTGTTTGATGTAATGTCGATTTTTGTTACTTTAATTGAATTTAGTCAGATCTAGTAATGGATTGTGTGCTGCTGGTGGATTTAGTTGCTACACTGCTTACAACCTGTTTTCGTAGATTGCAGGGGTTGGATGTGATTTTGGGTGTGTTTTTTATTGTGTTTGATTTTGTTCTTGTTTTTTTGGAATACTTATTGGCAGTTTATTTGAAACTGTAGGTGAATTAAATTATGAAGAAAAAGTCTGTGGTTCGTAATTTAGGTTGGCAAAAGGGGGTAAGTCTTTTATAATGGTTTGTGTTTTGGGTAATCTGATTTGGAAATTGTTGATATTGAATTGTTGGTTTGGAATTGGGTATAGGTCACTATGAAGTCTTGTAAAGGATCTGTATATGGGCAAGGGTTGTCTAAAATATCTAAGGGCCAAGGGTCTGCTAAAAAACTTAATGGTCAAGACCCTTCTAAAGTACTTGTCCCTAACAACAAAACAAATAGTAAGAAAAGGTATTTCAAGCATTTTGAAAGTGATGATGATGAAAAGGATGTGGATTATCAAGATTCAAGTAATTTCCAATCTGATGACTGAGCTGAGGATGGTGATGAAGAACAGTCAAGCTCTGAAGTGTTGAAGGGATTGTTGGTTCAGTTCTTACAGAGAGACAGTAAGAAGAGGAAGTCAAAACATGTTGATACAGGTTCAATGAAAATCCGTAAGGTATTATTGTGTTTGATTCTTTTGTTTTGTGTATTTGTTGATTTGTAGTTGTAAATGTCGTGTGGTGTCCTTTTTTCACTAAATTGATAATCGACTCGTATTGGTAGGAGGAATGGAGAAGTCAAGGGCATAGGAGAAGTGAAGGACATAGAGTGTGTGATAGGGGTGAGGTGATTAGGATACATTTCGAGAATGTTGGGAAGGTATTTAGTTATATTCAGTGTGTAATGTTACAATGATGGATATTTGTTTAGGTATTTGGGTGTGTTGATTTTATATGGGTATTTAATTGTGTTATGTGTTGTTTTTGTGACCTGCAGCAACAAAATATTGTCTGTAGAGTGGAGTCATTTTGTGTTGCAGTGCAGAAGTTTGATGATGATCGACGACAAATAGTTAGAAGGAAGGGGTTTAAAGGGTTGTTGTGTTTGGATATGAAGAACATTCCACGACAATTTTGCTATTGGTTGATGACAAGGGTAGGAGCTGATGGAACAATAGTTTTTGGTGATGGAGTGATGTTACCTCTTGGTGCAAAACAAGTTAGGTATATACTTGGTATACCTATGGGATCCAATCCAGTGCCCACACATGTGGATATGGAGTGTGAGGAGGAGTTCCAGAAGGTTAATAGGATCATTGACTTGTATGGTGTTGGGTCTAAGAAGGAAACAATATCACTGGCTGCGGCTTCAAGGGTAATGTGTCCACTTGATGATTCTGGTGAAATTTTACCGTTGGGTGATTATGAGCAGGACCAAGAGGATTTCATGACGGCTTTTATGGTAGTTGTGCTTGGAAAACTTATATGCACAACTACAAATAGCTTGAACATGGCTAGGGCACTAGTGCCTGCTGTGACAGTTGCCTCTAGAGCAATTGATTTTTACTGGTGTTCCTTTACCTTGGCATGGTTGTGTGATACCGCTGCTCGCTTTAAGAAGAAGTTTTTAAAAGATGGTTTTAGGTCTGGTTGTGGTGGGTGTCATGTGTTTCTTCTGGTAAGTTTAATTGATTGATATTTTGATTATGCTTAAATTAGTTCTGATATATGTGGGTTGGTGATGATTTAATTGATTGATATATTGATATGGTTCAGATTTACTACCTGGATCACCTGCAACGCGCTCCAGTGCAGTGAGGTGTGTATCCAAGGATCAAGGTGTGGACATCTAAAGAAATTCGCGCCCCTGTTGCTGAGGATCGATTGTCAAGGGATAATTATGGAAAGTTGATGGTAAGGCGTATTATATTGTACAGATCTCTGAGTTTAAAATGTTGTTACTGAATACAATGTTGTGTAGCCTATAGATATTGCATACAATGGGGAGCCACATCCCATGATCCAAAGGGAAGATGAAGTCTCTGAAGAAGACGATGTTGTGGACAAGGTACATTTAAGTTGGTCAATATATTCCTTGCTTGGTGGATATGAAAGATGTCAGTAACCAGTAATGTATGGTGTCCATAAATTTTGTGTGGCAGGTTCTGACACAGCTCGCTCCTAGACTGATAACCCTTGTAGAGGGCATTGTAGGGAAAGCCATGGGAGCTTTTGGTGGTGGTGTTGGTGGTGGTGGTGGTGGTGGAGGTGGAGGTGGGTCATATGTGACTGATGGTGTTGGTGGTAACAGAAACAATGAGGCAAAGACCGCAACAAACGACAGCCTTATTAAGGGTCTACCGAAGGACGTTGTGAGAGTTGATGCGGAGGATCAGCCGGAAGATGGTGATCCTAATAAAAAAGGCGGTGAAGTGGACTTTAGTCCGAAGTTGAAAGCTGTAGATGGTGTTGAGCGCAGTCGTCGAACTGCTTTTGACAAATGTTTGTTGGCATTTGTCAGGGATTGGAAGGAGCATAAGGAAGAAAATTAGTAAGCAAGCTTACCCCCAAAAATTAGTGGTATAAAATCCAGTTTAGAAAACATTGTATTTTATTGTTGATTTGCTTGTGTTGTTCGTTTGCAGCCCAGGGCCGACAATTATTGAGTGCGATGGTATGGATGCTACTCAAAGAGATTGTTATCGGCTTATTGGTGGGAGAGCGCGGCTAGGTGATCAATATGTTCGCATGGCTTCTGTGCTTTACACAAAGGAATGGAGTGACACATAATTCCATTTGCTTGGGAAGCGAATTCTGTTGGACCCTACTTATGCGGTATATCAACTTCATTTATGTTATTTGCTTATTTCTTAGGGTTTCTTAACATCTAGTTGTTGTTGTAATTCAATTTTTTGTTGTTTTTCCAGACAAGGCTAATGCAAAAGAAAAAAGATTATGTGGATTTGGCAAAGTTGCATGGGAAGGCCTTTTGTTCACATGCGCTTGACGATATTCGCGTTGTGAGGATCCTCATCTGGTTATTTTGTAATTTAATTACTGCCTTCATTTTCACTGAAGTTGAGCTTATTGTAGGTATTCATGCCGGTCCTTGATTTGTCTGTAAAGGATGGGGACCATTGGTGGTGCTTAGCAGTTGATTTTGTGGAGAAGCAAATTTGGATAATTGATTCTCTTGTTAAAGAACCCTTTGAAGCTCATGCAGACATAGTTACGGAGTTGGTTAGTCTCTCCAACTCTATTAAAAGGTTACAGGTTGAAATTTTGGCTTCTGATTTGGTGGTGCTCTGTTAATTTACAGGGTCGGGGCCTGGATGTGTTTGTTGGTTCCAATCCGCAATGGGTCCTTGATCAGATGTGCAATTGGCCACGTAGAGTAATGGAAATGCCCCAGCAAACGGACACGTGAGTTTTACCTTTGTATAAATCTTTGTTTGTAATTAGTATGCAAGTTTGATTTGAGTTTTACCTTAATGTGTGTTTATGCTGTTTCTTTGCATAGTTACTCCTGTGGTGTGCTTATGCTGTCATGCATCAAACATTGCGCTGTAACTTTTGATACTCCACATGTTCTGGTAATTTTTTTGCGATTCATCTAGTGACTTAAAGGGTAGGTCTGTTTCCTTATTATCTGTTGTTCACTTTATTCAATTTCAATGGCCAGGAGAAGTCTGTCAATATACGGACCAAGATATTTTTGGAAGATTTGCATAGCAATTTCAATGCGGTGAAGGAGAACCTGGAGGATCTAATTCCTGAAGATTGAAGAGGAGCAGGGAAGAGGAATGGGTCAGTAACAACAACTCAGTAGACAACTTTATTGTTTCAAAGACCATAAATTTATTTTAATTAACAATTAAGATGTGGGCCTGGTTAAGATATGTTAAATATGTTCCTGTTTATGGGCTCGATGATGGTTTAGGATTTGAATATTATGGGCCTTTTTGAAAATGGGTCCTGGATCTTAGTGGGATTTTCTGAAAATGGTCCTGATTTGTTTTAATATGGGTCTTTATGAAAATGGATCTGGATTTTATCATGCCTTTTTCATATTAAATATTTGGTTAAGTAATTCAATTGTACAACTGAACCCTTAGTAGGAACCTCACCTCATTCAATTTTATGTGCGTTCATGTCGGATGATCAACATATAGAGCTGAAACGGGTTTAATGATCACTAAATTTAGGAAAAATAACAACGAAATAACGAAGTTTCTTAAACGGATGAATACGTACACAGTCAATGTTTTAAAATCAAAACGCGGCCCGTTACCACATAAACATAAACATATTGACCTACAAGTAGAAGACAGTGCAAGCTTCATCGACAACCTTCAAGCTAACCATTCCGCACTGCTAGCGCTACTCCACCCCAAACCAGCAGCACTTGACGAACCGTCTTTGTTCTCATACAATTACTTTGCGTGCTCAATACGTTGGACATAAGGTGGTGGGTAGTCTTCGTATGTGAACGGTTCAGCAATTACAAGGGGAAGGTTATCCATTTCGTTATACCCATTTTCAGCCAGCATCTTACTTCTGAATTTCATTCTTTCTTCACTGTCGTTGTTGATCAGTTGTATTGGGTCCTCAACTGAGAAGTTAAGCCATTCTAGTGTTATCTCCATCTTCACCTTGTCTGGCTTAATTAGGCGTTCGGTAGTAGTGAATCGCCTACCAAGGAGGGCCAAACCATATTGCTCTCCCCTTTTGCAGTTGTAGCTGATCGCGTCATCCACATTGTTGTACCAGTCTTCTATATGGTCATCAAACAACTCCAAAAACCACCTTAAGTATTTGGTGTACTCAGGGTACGCCATACAATCCATGATGGTTTTCAAGAGTGTCCGTAAGTGGAAGCTAACAGCAATTTTAGCAACATCTACCAAATAAAACATGAAACAATACACTTCTTTGCGGAAATGTCTTGGCATACCAATTTGAAACATTGATAAGAAAGGATAATCAGGATGAAAGTCAATACCTGTCACCGCATCAACTACACCCCCTCTAGCAATAGTAGCCAGTTGATGACTGAACATCATATCCCTGCTCCTCTTAGGCATGTGGAAGTTTCTTATAACAGAATTCACGTCATGATTTCCATTGTCTTTGAGTTTCTTCACAATTTTTAATAGCCTCTTCCTCTTCCTCTCTTGCTTTGCTTTCCTCAGTGCTGCAAAAACCATAAACAAGTTAGTTTCTACTACGTTAAAAACAAGTTAGTTTGTACTACGTAAAAACCAAGTTAAAGATCCTACTACAAAAAAAATGTAATGACCTAAACAAAATTGAAGGAAATTGATTTCTTCACCTTTGTTTCCCATTTTTCAGTGTTTGTATGCAATTGTTGTGTTTTTTTGGGTTTATGAAATTAACATTTCAAAATGAAATTAGGAGGTGATTTCATATCACATAGTACAAAAAAACAAAAATGGAGGGCAAAATGGTACAATTAGATACAAGGGTGCTGCCTTGAGCCAAACGCTAGCTCAGTTAGGGTGTACTATCCTTCCTTCTCCTTTCCATATTTTCGTAAAGTAGTAGGTATAAACCTGTCAATTGTTCAAAACGTAGCACATTTGAACTCTGAGCACACTCAACTGCAGCAGTCTTTTCACAACAGTAGGTCATGGGTAACAGGCCTTTTTATCTTCAAAAATTTACCCGGAATTTGCAAAGTTTATAAAATAGAGTTTTGGAAATTTAACCCTCCCATGGTGTTATATAACCCTCTCACTCTTCTCACCTCAGTTGTCTCCACCTTTGAACCTCATCATCAATCTCTCTGAATTCCCTCAGTTGGATTTTACTAGTTGCTAGTTGAATCATGAACAACAATAAGCAAATTTTCAGCGTTACTGGTAGGGAAATGCATCTCCACCCTACTAAACCCGTGCTTTATTTCTCTCCCTTCAACCCATCCAATACCCCGGAGCTTGATTTTAACTCCATTGAGTACTTTTCTAACCACATGGACTACTATCAGATGGCCCCTCCATTACCCACCACTGAACTTCGTGAACAACTTATAAACTCTTTTGACTACAAAAGTATGACCTTCATCCCTAAAAGTGTCATGGAAGTTGGTGATAATGACTGTCAACCAGCTTATTACCCTCTCCTTTCTGATCTGGATGGCTATCTGCACAAAGGGGTTGATGCCTTCGCAAAGTGGTTCTGTGAGGAAACAAAGACAGATGGCTGTCCTTTGGTTCCAGATGAGCTAATTCCTATCTTCGACATGAAGCCAAAAATCAACCCTGCTTTACTACCAATCTACACCTTACCTGTTAGAGAAAGACACATTTTCTTTGGGAGAATTCTGCTGACATTCATGTCATGGAGGTGAAAGGGACTGTGAAGCTACTGGAGGTGAATGTGTTCAGCTGCATCACTCCTATCCACAAGGTGAAGTACCACCGTGTTTCTCTGTATGGTAAACCCCACGACGATGTTCCTGGTTCTGGGTGCTTTCCAATTGGCTCTTCTGTTATTGCTTGGAATGCTATAAACATCAACCGACCATCATTCAATGAGACATTCGAAAAACTCTTCTATGCATTCTCCCCATAAGTCGTGATAATTAGTGAGGCTAGAGCAGATCAAACAATGCTCCACTACATCACTGAAAAACTTAATGGAGTGTACAATGTTAATGCATATGGTATTGTGAATGGATACAGTCGTGTTCTGCTAATTTGGCCCAAGAGAGATGCGTATCCATGGACTGTAAAGCGTGGTAAAAGCTATTTTGGTCACCAGATGGGTGTGACAATTGAGGTAATTTTTGATGTCATTGATGTTTAAATAAGTTCTATATGTAAACTTAATATATTATGTTTTTGGGTTTATTTTATTCTTCTTTTTTTAAAATCAACTTGGTGTTAGTTGTTCACTTTACTGAATGAGTGGTTCAATTTTTATGATGTTAGTGGTTCACTTTACTGAGTCAATGGTTTAATTTTTTTATGTGTTGCGGTTCACTTGACTCAATCAATGGTTCAATATTTGTGATGTTAGTGGTTCACTTTACTGAGTCAATGGTTCAATATTTTTATGTGTGGCGGTCACTTGACTCAATCAATGGTTCAATATTTATGATTTAGTGATTCACTTTACTCAGTCAATGGTTCAATTTTTTTTTATGTGTGGCGGTTCACTTGACTCAATCAATGGTTCAATATTTATGATTTAGTGGTTCACTTTACTCAGTCAATGGTTCAATTATTATGATATTACTGGTTCACTTTACTTAATCAATGGTTCAATTTTTATGATTTTAGAGGTTCGCTTCACTCCATTATAAGTGGTTCAATATTAATGAAATGATGTTAGTGTGTGGTTTTCAGATGACATATTTATGGCTTAAGCCAATTTGATGGTATATTAAAACAATTTCAGATGGCCATATTTATGGCTTAATTCAATTTGATGGTATATATAAACAATTTCAGATGGACATATTTGTTAATCAAATTTAGATATGTAAACTCAGTGTTGGTATATTAAATTTATACGTTAAACTGGGTGTAGTGGTCAAAGAACATGTTTTCAAGAATTACCTCTAATTAATGGTATATTACTGTGCATAAATAATACTACACCTTTGTGCAGTGGTATGTAACAATATTTTGGCTTCAATTTTAATTGTGATCAAATTTCAAATTGTATTAGTTTTATTTTGTAGCGTTACATTGTGTTCAATGGCTTGTAATGGCTTTTAATGCGTTGTAATTTTTTGAAGAATTGTTCGTTTAAGAAGTTTTCGACGGAGTTGTTAGTGATAAAAAGTCATACTAATTAATTGAATCGGTTGATTTATGTGACTCTTTTTACAGCCCGGCTATCGTTTTCGTTAGTGGGATAACGAGGAGGACTTTCCAGACGCATAACCTGTAGGAGAAAGTTATTGAAATTCCTTTTTGGAGGTTCTTGCCGCTCCAGATTTATATATGAATCTCATTATAATATGCTTTTACTTGTTGTATGAGCGGTTATATGCACCGGAACTCTTTCTGTTTTTGGACAAGTAGTACCGTTGGAGTACTTTTGTATTAAACAATTCTAAATTGTTTCCTTTTATTTGTGAGCTTCTTTATTTGTGAAACTGGAGTCCAATGTCATCTAATTAAGTTGGTAGTTGTTTATTTTCACAATAAGAAAATATATACAATTTGTGGGAATTGAATCCAAATTATACGGATATCCAAATTAACATGTCACATGACACATTATATGTCGCATATTACAACAAGTGACGAGTAGGTAAACGATTATAGGAACTAAGTTAAACAATTATACCCAAATAGAATGTTCTACACTAACTTAATGTACTACCACACAACATTATTGTTTTACCACTATATTTGCCATTTTATTCTTTCCCAAGCAAATTATGTACGACAACTTTAATTAATTGTCTAGGAAATGAAAATTCAAAGTTAGGTTATTTTCATTCACTCCCTATTATTTATAATATCAATGTTAAAAAATTAAATTTATTAAATAAAAAAGTTAAAAAACCAAATATTTTCAGAATTAAGTTTTCAGAAAATAAAACTTACAGAAATAAGAAAAAAAAGGATTTTGAAAAGTCATCATTACTAATTGCATTGATTCGCGCGGAACGTCGTTTACTGCACCAAAACATCTTACTTCACTTTACGTCACAATTAATACATAAACCCATTTTTTCATCTTTAATTTCATATTTGGATTCCTTTAGAATTTCCTTCATTTCCATTGATTGATCTCCTAAATTTCTCCAAAATTAAATAAGCGTTTATTTTCTTAACAACAATTGCTGACAAAAACATTGCTTCCAAATGTGAGGAGGAAGAAAGGTACATACAAAGAAGGGTCAAGTACCTTGAAGCGGAATTGAAATGGATGGACAGTCGTCGTGCAGAGAAGGAAAGCCAACTACAAGAAATGCAACATTGACTAGAAGAGTGCAGAGTGAGAAAGAGGAAGTTGGAATTTTGTGAGTGTTCTGATGGAAGGGTTTCGAAAACTCAGAGAACAGAGGAATATGGAGAGGAGAATGACAAAGCTCCAACAGAAGTACAAGGGGTGAGTGCACCGGCGGAAGGAGAAGACGGTGACAACGCTGACGCTGAAGAAGGGGCGAAAGAAGATGGGGGGGAACCGGAGAGGAAGATGAAGGGGAAGATGAAGAGGAAGAGGAAGAGTCAGACACTGAGTCTCATGATGATGATGATGATGATGATGATGGTGCTGATGATGCTGCAGCACTTCAGGATCCTTTCCATGGCATGGCTCCCAACTTTGACGAGCCATCTGGTCCAGAATCCTCTGACGTCCCTCCCTATGATTCTGGTTCCGGAACAGAGCCCTCATCTTCTTCGTCTTCAAGCAACTTCGACCAGGTTCGCTCTCCCCGAAACTACTACAACATGGTTTAACCCTCGTGTCTGTCATGATGAATTGGTTTGTCACAGGTTTCTGCTGTTAAAACAATCTATCTTTTATTTACTTGTTTATATCAGTAACTTTTGTTTTTGTTTAACTGTAAATGTTTTGGTTTTTTTAGAACACACAATATCAGTACGTATGGGGTAAATTTAAATGCTATGCTTTTGATGTTATGCTTTTGATGTGAAAAATATGCATGATTTCAATTGTTTTATTTTGATCTTGTTTAGTTAAATTGATGATGATCATATAATTTCATGATGTGAATTGTTGATGCTATACGTAGGTAATTTTATATCTCTGAATAGGAGGTATATGGTATGATTATGGAATTGATGATCATATCTCTGTGTTTGTTCTATTCAGTTTGGTCTGCTTGTAGATTTTGTTTCAAATTAGTTACCGTATTTGGGTATACTGTGTTGGAATGATATTACCATGTTTGGGTACTCTGTTTCAAGTTGCTAGTAATGGCGCTATTGCCATATATATAAAAACTCCCGCCACCTTGTAATAACATTTGATAGTCAATTAACAAGTACCATTTACTCTTGTAAGGATACCACTATTGCACTTTAAAAATCCAACTAAAAGTTTTTAGGGTACCACTACATCAATGAACCTGATCTTAAATATGTTCTTTAAAGTCTAGATCATAAATATGTTCCTTACACTCGAGATTGATTATATCTTTATCACTACACATGGCTCTATTTTTACCATATGTGTCCTTTGTTACCTGTAAGGTCAAATTAAGACTCTTTAAAGTAAACCCATTTGCCTAAACACTGAGAAGATAAATGTTTTTGTGTAGGTGTGACAATAAACGTTTTTGTGTAGATGTGACCTAATTTAAGACTCTTTAAAATGAACCCATGTATCTAATTCCACTTGCCTTTTGTGTAGGTGTGAGCTAAACGTATCTAATTAATCCAATCCAAGTTGGATTCTTCAACCTTGAACTTCAGGTGTGACCTAAATTTTCCTTTTTGTGTAGGTTAATTAGCCTTTATGTGTAAATGGGTATATGCCTTTATGTGTAGGATATACTAATGACATTACTAAGGGTTCTACCAAGTACAAACAATATACTACTGACACAACAAAGGGAATCATGAAACAATTTTAGAGTACCAAAGAGGGTATAAGTAATATATCAAAGGGGGTATAAGTAAGGATGAACCATATATCAAAGGGGGTATAAGTACACACGATAAAGGTTTCAAATAGGTATTACTCATTTCTACACAACTAAGCAATATGTATGCTTTAAGGGTTATAAGGCTTACTTCCCAACCTGTACTTGTGATTGTGATATTACAGTTTGTTTAAGTACCAGTGAAACTAGTTAGGGTTCCACTACATCATCAGTGAAACCACTGTATGTTACTAAGGGAACCATAAACTAATTTCAGGCTACCACAATTTATAATTCCTCCTTCCATTGATATGTTAGTCGCAGAAATCTTGTGTCTAATTTAATTATTAGCCTTAGTTGTAGACTTGTCTATATCTAGTTTTAATTGCACTAACCGTAGTTATAGTTCCTCTACATTAATAGAGGAATCATGGTTAGTTCTAACCGAACCCTTCTACACTATATTTGAGGAAAAACAAGGAAATTACTTGCCTAAACTGACACATTCATTATGCACATTATCTATTCAAATTAAGGTAATCAAAGAAAAATTCATTGGATTTAACGAATTAGCCTTATTAGTTAATCAAAGACACATTCATAGGATTTCCACTTATTTCTAATTAAATTTTTTTTACATTGATAAGTGAAAGGGATACAACAAGGCTAATATGTTACACACTACAAAAGTTTTAACGATTTATCCTTTGCAATTCAATTCTGTCAACCCTTAAAGTACAGTACAAGGCCAACCACCGAAATAGTTAGAGACAGCTTCACAATTTTGATCAACAATTGCTCCAATACATCAACCCTATGACATAAATTATGAAATTCACTATTGTTCAGACTCCGAATGAGATCTTCATCCCGTGCCCATTGCCAGAAATTGCATGATCTACATTTGTAGTACGGCCTCCTAGGGTTAGCTTCCGAAAGAGAAATTCGAAATTCAGTTAAAGCATCCCCTCCACAATTGCATCTCTTCCCAGCAACCCAAATTATGTCAGTGCTTGAGTTTTGAAATCTGCTTCCCCTACCAACAGATGCAGAATTAGTACTCATAATTAGGCTGAAGTTATGGTTATTGAAGTGTTTATTTCTAAACCCTTTTTTGATAGGCTTTGTTCTGTTTTTTGTTTTAATTTGTTTATTGAGAGGGTTTGTTGTTCTGTTTTTTGTTTTAATTTGTTTTTTGTGAGGGTCACTGAATTGGGTTAGGATGCACTATTTATAGGGCTTTGGAAATCGGTGATTTTGGCGGAAACCCCAAAAATAAATCCCGCCCATATGAATGTTTCAAATTTGAACTAAATTTGGGAATCAAACCCTTTGATACGTCACAACGACTAAATGTAAAATTCAATCGGACGTTTACATTTTTAGGTGGAATTTACCTAATTCCATCTGTATTAGTTAATGTACATTTTTAGGTGGAATGATACACTTATTCGCCTCAGTGTGACTAAATTAAAAGTGAAATTGACATTTAATATAAAAAGTGGAACCTCAACTCATTTTACATAATTAGTCAATGAATATGTTTGAATGACACTAATAGTTTCCTAATAATAGAAGTAAGTGCCACTAAAAAACGGGAAACGGTTCTTACATTATACCCTAATTTCGCATCAACAATTATCAAGAGAAACAATTCAAGGGATTATTAAAGCACGATATGTAACATTCAATAACCCCCACTACAATTACAATAGGTTTCCCTTCAACTACTCACACATGACATTGTTGTAAGGTAATTGTCCTTTACAACCCTCCTTTACAACCCCATATCGATCATATTGATGATCACTTCTTAAACGTGCTAATGCTTTTTTTGAGTAAGGTGCTAATGCTTTTTTTGAATCAAATACAATGACATATAAAGGTGCTAATGCTTTTTTGAGTAATAGAGGGTGTGATTAATAAAGAGATCATTTTATCCCTTTTAATTCGGGTGTTATTCAACTAAGTCCACTTAGTAGTTGTTTTACAATCTCAATGGTACCCTTCGATACCTAGCTGGTACCCTAGAATGTAATTTACGTCAGTGAAAAATTTGGTGTAGATAATAGTTGTTTTTTATTATGACTGGTGAAGTTTATCCGTTTGGTGGTACCCTAGAATTGAAGTTGGCCATTTTTGTCCAATTACACACATGTATGTAGTTACAACACCAAAATGAAGGAGGTTAAAGGCTATAGGTTCAATTTGTATTAACAATCACAGTTATAATGATTCAACTGTGAAGTTAACAATTGCAATACCGTAATTTTGCATCATCAATTATCGTTAATAAAGAGAAACAATTCAAGGGATTATTAAAGCACGATATGTAACATTCAATAACCCCCACTACAATTACAATAGGTTTCCCTTCAACTACTCACACTTGACATTGGTGTAAGGTAATTGTCCTTTACAACCCTCCTTTACAACCCCATATCGATCATATTGATGATAACCTCTTAAACGTGCTAATGATTTTTTTGAGTAAGGTGCTAACGCTTTTTTGGAATCAAATAAAATGACATATAAAGGTGCTAATGCTTTTTTGAGTAATAGAGGGTGTGCTTTTTTGAGTAACCCTTATTTTTAACAAAGTAACCTTATGTTTAACATAGTAACATTTATTAAAACTTGTATAACGTTTAATATAATTGTGAACTTGAATATGACGTTATGACCCTAATTTTAGCATAGTGATCTTTTATTTTTTTATATTGACCAGTATATAAAATATTTCATTAAAAAAATTAACCTCTTATTGCCTATATATAACCATGACTTTTAATGTAACATAGTGACCTTATTTTATTATAATGACTTTTTTTTATTAATAAAACAACCATAGTTTCTCTAATATTAGTGGTCCATAATAAATTACTGTGAACAAGGTTCATTTAAGAATTTGTCTTTATTTGACCTTAGTTTTAGTTGGAATTATAATTTGACATCAACAAACTTTTCTAGGATTTTTTTTTTATTAAAAAAAACATTTCTAAGATTATGAATTTACATGGAGGATTATGAATTTGCTTTGAAAATACGGAGTAATTCCTATATTGATATATGCCATGATTTTACATAGGGGAAAGGCCTTTTATGCAAACTTTCGAAGATAAGTCGAAGAAAAGAAGAGCTTATCTTAAAAATAAGTCACGTGGATCGCATGCCGAGGTTCGAACTAGTGTGTAAAGAAGCAGAAATTTTTTTGAGTCATACTTTGAAATTTTGGGAAATGTTTGGTCAAGTGTTCCCATCTTCGATCAACTACTTCTTACCAAAAGTTTTTTTTTTTTTTTTTCTTTTCATTCTCGTCAACTCTAGATCTCACTGGAAACTTCACCTTTGAAATTGAAATTAACATTTAATTTACAAACTAATATTTGGTCTTTAGCGAACGTGAAACGCCGCAATATCACCTGTGATGCACATTACTATACTCTCATTTGTCATTCTAGTATTCTACATACGTGACTCGGTTCATTTTACTAATACTTACGTTAGTAAGTTACTGGTATTGTTGTTAAAGTTGATGTTTTAATTGCTACTTTTTTATGTTGTTACTCAAACACAATCAATGGCTACTTTTTGTATTGTTACTCTAACAAGAGAACGTAAAATTAAAATACAACTTGAAAGTTGTGTTTTACTTTTTTTTTATGAGTTATAATTAGCACTGTTAAAACGGTTTGACAGTTCGGTTTCGGTTCGGTTTATAATCGGTTCGGTTTGGAATCGGTTTAATTGTCTCACGGGTCGATTTTGGTTCGGTTTAAATAGTTATCGGTTCGATTCAGTTTCGGTTTATTCTTAAGCGGTTTTAATTCGCTTCGGGTTGTAAACGGTCCGGGCAGTAAACGGTTCGGTGCAGACGGGTTGCGATTTGTTAACGGTGCGGTGTAAACGGTTTTTATCCCGGTTCAAATAGTTTCAGGTTGGGAATGGTTTGGGGTTAGAAACAATTCGGTTCTTTTTTGGTTCAGTTTATAAATGGTTCGGTTCTTTTTCGGTTCAGTTTTTAACTGGTTCGGTTCTTTTTCGGTTCAGTTTATAACTGGTTCGGTTCTTCGATGGTTTAACCACTTTAACGTTATTCATATCGGTTCCATTTCAAGTTTACTAAATTACGGTTCGGGTCGGTTTTCGGTTTCAAAAAATAAATTGTTTATCGAGTTGTTTGGATTCGGGCAGTTAAATGGTTTTGATTTGAAATTTGATAATACTTGCTAACCTTTTGCGTTCACAAGTTTTATATAAAGTCGCGAATCATTTCATATTTACTTATTTAGGCATCATATTATAAACAAATTCTCATTGATTTTATAAATACATATTATGTTCTGTTTCAAGTTTAGTCATACTGATCTTACTAGTTTATTACGAAGTAGATTATAAGAGTTAGTGTATTAATGTATTATTGTTTGTCAATTAGGTTATTATATGCTTCTTATTTAATCATTTATATACTACGCATAGTATCATAATCATGATTTGATGAGTTCTTGTGAAATGGAAATTTGCAATTTGGTAATTCGATACTTGATTAGTCAACAAGACTGATAATTATGACTCGTTTATCATTATATATTTTCATGAAATTATGAAGATATTACAAAGTGCTTTGATTTGTATAATGAAAGAAAATACTAATGACTAATTAACAAGGTAATATTGATTAGTTCAATCGATCATATGTACACATTATTAACACATTGCATCTAACCATCTCATAGTTAAATATTCGTATCATCGTTATTCGTATGTATTAGTACAAAGTTATAGACTCATTAGTGATCTTTTTAATTTTATCTATTTATACATTTTATTAATATAACCTTTTTTTATTAATTTTATCTATTTATACATTTTATTAATATAACGTTTTTATAATTTTTACGTGTATGAAAATAAAGATATACTAGTAGATGTTTTAATACGTGTCTTGGGCACTGATCCCGATCAAATAGGGCAAAAAAATACTAAAGAATTGAGGGAATAATATTTTTGTAGATGAATGTATAACACACAAACACACACGGATCACCACTCTCAACCATAGATTAAAAAATCAATGGTTAGATTTTTTCTCCCACAACACACACGGATCGCCACTCTCAACCATAGATTAAAAAAACAATGGTTAGATTCTTTCTCCACAACACACACAGATCACCATTCTGAACCATAGATTAAAAAATCAATGGTTAGATTTACATGAAACCCTTTTGAAACCCTTTCACTCTCACTCTCACTTTACCACTCACGGTCTCACGGCGCCTCTCATTCTCACGGGCTCAGCGCCACTTGTCTCCCTCATACATTCATTCACGGCGGACCTTGAAGCTGTCCTGATTCTGCCTCTCTCTCATCGGTGTTTGCTGCCCTAAATCTCCAAATTCAGGTAACTTGAGCTTGATATAATTTTGAATGAATTTGTGTGATAAGCTCTAAACATTTACAATATTCAGCGATCCCATGATATATTGTTTGAATTTGGATGTTTTTGCTTTTCTTTGGAAATAATGGTGGCATTCATAATCAGAAATCTTTCGCAAGACATGGAGATTGAACTTTCTAAATTAATGTTGATAATAAGCGAGTTATGTTGGTTCCATTATACTGAAATTTACAAATTATCAGGGCTATTCTCAATTGTATTTATCGTGGAATATTTTCAATAGTCAAATTATAGTTGAAACTGAATTAAAACATAGCCTAATAGTATATTCATGTCACTAGCACACTCCCATCTTTATTTCATTATTACTCATAGAATCAATGTAATCATATGCTTAATAGTCTCTGTGAATTAATTTTATTTATTACGCCTTCAGCCAAGCCTTGGTACTTAATATTACAAGCTTTTTGTTCATTTGGTTTCATCACCTCAAATGTATACATGACTAGAGCCAGTAGTGTTGCTAATAGTTTGAGGCAAGGCCTGAGCCTGCTTGTTTTGCTCTTGTTTGTGAACACTGATTATCCTTAATGAATGATTTGCCTTGCTATTTAAAAAAAAAAATATTCTAAGATTTATAATATTTAATCCATAATTATATTCCCGTAAAAAAAAATCCATTTAATTATATAAAAAAGTTTGTTAACGGTTCAATTTAGAAGCGGTTTGGTTCATAAACGGTTCGGTTTATAACCAGTTCGGTTTGCAATCAGTTCGGTTTTTAAATGATTCAGCGCAAATGGGTAGCAGTTTGCTAACGGTTCGGTGTAAGCAGTTTTTTTGCCAGTTTAAACGGTTTCGGGTTGGAACCGGTTTCGGGTTAAATACGATTCAGTTCTTTTTCGGTTCGGTTTTATTTCAGTTCGGTTTATATTTTGTTCGGTTTGTTAACGGGTTCGGTTCTAATACGGTTTAACATTATTCGGGTCGATTCGATTTCGGGTTTACTAAAATACGGTCTGGACGGTTTTCGGTTTTTAATCGGTTCAGTTCTCATTTGGGTCGGTTGGTTTCGGGCAGTTAAACGGTTTCGGTTTGAAATTTGACAGCACTAGTTATAATCTCTTATTGTAGCTACGGAAAAAATCAGGGAAAAGTTGAAATGAGATCCATGCACTGATACATCATACATGCAACTATTTTGCTTTGAAAATGAGAAAAATAAAGAATGGTAAGGAGAAGAACCCTGACCGAACCTTAACTCTCACGGTTTTTTGTTGGTCCGGCATTTACAGGTTAGACATATTGAGAATGAGGGGGAAGAGTAAGGGATCCCCACCCTCAAAGTGTCTTTAGTAAAGATTAAACCCCTGACCTTAAGATTGGAAAGTGTAATATTTTTCACTAAACCAAGCTTTGGTAAAGTAAGGTTGTAGTTATGTTGTAAAAGATCGTCATAAAAGAAATAACGTAAAATAAGTAGAAATTTTAAAAATGTATCAATAATTTTAAAAACTCAATTTTGCTGACAAGCTAAGGGTGTTGATAAATCATTCAAGTGCATTATTTGGTTTTTAAAAAAAAAAAAAATTAATGTAGAGTAAGGACCAATTTTTTTCAGCTTAATTTTAATTTAGTTCCTAATTTTCTTCACTCATAAACAATTAAGTTCAATTCACTTCTTAATTTCCTTCTCTTTTAAACAATTCTGTTCAGTTCAACTCAATTCAGTAAATTAAAATAGCCCATAAGTCTTCAATACTACATATATTTGTACTTCAATCTTATTTACTTCAAGTTGTGACGTTGTCGAAGCATAATTGTAAATAACCTTCCATATCTTTGATGCTTTAATAGATAAGTAACAATATAAGATTTAATATTGTAAATATATTTATAGTTCTATGTATGTATTAAGGCGAATATAACAAAATCCAACATAACTATATTTTGTCTAGAATTTCAAATATAAGAATATGAATAGGGCAAGTTTTCTAATCTATTAACTATTACTAAAATAAAACGTTGATGATGTCATCAATTTTTTTAAAGCGCTTGCATATCAAGCTCTCATAAAAAAATTTCCTCCAAATTTTACCTATGATGTCATTATTTTTTATTTTTTATTTTTTTGTGTCTTTTCTAGCTAGAAACTAGGACCAATGAGGTATGAAATTTGAATTTGACATCAATATTGTTGTATATACTCTACACTACTTTTGGATATTCATAATACAACAATATTAAATAGATATTGGTAGCTAATTATACACTTTTTTTTTTTGAGCAAATTAATACACATTTTTTTTAATTTTTTTAATAGTAAATACTCATTTATTTAGCTTCCACTCTAAACGTATAAGCTTAATGAATTATACATTTATACAACATTAATGTATTTAAGCTAACCATCATTTTAGTATATTTTTAATAACATACTAAATATTACATTATGATGCAGCATTTATAACTATTTTTTTTCAGTACATGTTTTTTTTTTTTAAAAAAAATATTTATGTAACATTTTTTTTTAAATAACGAGCCAAATCATATAAGAAAGTTATCAACAACAAAAGATAAAAAAATATATAGAAAAATTATTAATCAACCAACGTGCAACGCACAGGTACTAATCTAGTGTTCAATTAAAAGAATATTTAACCACCAAAAAAAAAAAAAAAAAAAAAAAAAAAAAAAAAAAAAAAAAAACAAAAAACCTAAAAGAATAGAAGAAGTACTAAAGTCTTTTACTCCATTTTTTTTAAACAAATCTTATCCGATTATCCCTTTTTGTATACATATTCTACTCAGATCAATTCTATTATTGGCAACCTTGTATTGCCATTTTTACATCACTTGCTTACAATACCTGCACGGCTACACATTTTCACTAAAATAGAAAAATTGGTGTGCGCTAGAGTTAGATAACTATATATGAATGATTAACAAAGCAATATACTCAATTACACAATTAAGAAGATTTTTTTTGGGGCCGGCAACAACATTTTGTCTAGTTTACACTAATAAGTGTAATGTTTATTTTTTAGTGTAGGACCATATCCAAAAAAATTACTATTTCTAAAAATAAAGCTCAATAAATCCCAAGATTCCCAACACAATGAACGAGTTCCCTCCATAGTCCATACTACGACCATACCTAAAATATTATTGCTACAAAATTAAAGATACTCCTCACCAAGAAACCTACATATAGTATTCAAATTACTTCTTATAAAAAATTATTAATGTAAACTTAATGTAAAGTCATACGGAGTGTATTTTTTACGCGTTCAACCCATGGACTTGATAGTATCATTGATCAATCTTTCATCATTGTTTAGGCCTAGGTCATGTTTTAAACCCAACGTATTTGAAATGACGAAATATCACTCCATGATCCAGCTCTTTTTTGGTCATTACAATGTACGAATTTTTCCTAATCTGTCAAGTAAAGTACAACTCTGTCACCTAAAAAGTACATCTACAATGTACGAATTTATCCTAATCTCTCTCTACTTTCTCTCTCTTAAAGTGTGATTCGTTGAGTTAAGCATCGGAGGGCTTTCCCGGGTCATACCCTCGAAGCAGCTAACCTTCTCTTTCTTGTAGGCCGAGGCCGAGCCCTCGGACGTCTGCTAAGGGATTTTTAGACTAGGAAAAATTGCTCCCATTAATCTGAACTTTGCCTCATCCGCCGAAATTAATCCCAACTTCAGTTTATTATCTATCACTCCCAACTTTGGGGGGTATTAATTTTCGTTGCACCCAACAAGTCATCCAACCTGATGTAGCAGGTTACCTATACACGTGTCAATACGTGATAGGTCCAAAAAAAATAAAAAAAAAGAAAAAAAATTAAAACAAAAATTAAAAAAAAAAAAAAAAACCTACCAAACCCAGCCCCTTACCCTTTCCCGGAAAACACAACACCCCCGCCCCCACCCCCACCGCCGGAAAATCGGCCCCTTCCCCGAAAACCCCTCCCTCGCCATCGGAAACCGCCGCCCAGCCACCCCTTCCCTTCCCCCACCCCCGAAAACCCCTCCCCCACCCCTTCCCTTCCCCAAATCCCGCCCAGCCCTGAACGAAATTAGCCACCGCTAACGAACTCGGCCACGAACGACCGATTTTCGGTTAAAACCAACCATTCAACTCGAAATTCGGCCGATTTCGGCTGTTTTCGGCCATTTCGATGGTCTTTTTCAGGGAGAAGTAGTGCGGCGTTTTATGGTGTTTGTTTTCAGCGGCCGATTTTTAAGGGAAATGGGAGGGTGGTCGGGCATCGCCGCCACTAGGAGAGGGGAAGGATGACTGGGCGGCGACCGGTGCTCGAGGGAAACGGTGTTCGTTGGTTGGTCGTGGGTTGCTGCGGGGTGGTCGTTGGTGGCAACGGGCTGCTATGGGGTGGCTGGGTTTGCTTTTAGGATTTTTTTTTTTTTTACATTTTTCTTTTCTTTTTTTTTCTTTTTTTCAATCAATTACATAATGACACGTGTGCAAAAAAAATTAATTCACACATGTTTACCTGGTTGACCGGTTGCAAGTCATTTGGGTGCAACGAAAATTAATACCCCCAAAAGTTGGAAGTGATAGATAATAAACTGAAGTTGGGATTAATTTCGGCGGATGAGGCAAAGTTCAGATTAATGGGAGCAATTTTTCCTTTAGACATTGACTCTAGGACATTTTTATATACCCGAAATATTCTAACACGCTTAGGAGGAGTCTGTTTCCAGAAACAATCATCATTATTTAAACATTAAGTCTTACGCAAATAAACAAACTTTGAATCTGATGATGGAGTGATGAACAATGGGCTTAGCTAATAAATCATTAAAATTTAGTTTATTATTGCATAGACATACAATGCAACTCTTAGTCTCTTACGTAGTTACGTTGATAAACATAGTTTGGTAAAGTAGGCATAAAAGACAACAACATTGACATAATCTAATCTCAATTATTTTTTTATCAAAAAACTCTTTAGGAATCTTCGTTCCAACTTATTTTATAGTACTTAAAAGCTTTTCTAGTCTTATTTTCTCACTTTATTTAAAAATACAAATTAATTTAGTCAGTTGATTGGTTCATTAGGTTGTAGTACAATAGGATTCACATGAACTATATTAACAAAGGAAAACAAAAAAAAAAACAAAAAAAACAAAAAAAAATATTAAAGGACAAAACATCACTTAATTTACATATTTTTACAATCAAGATCGATCGATAAGCAGTAAAGAGCACATACAAGATAACAAATACGAGTATATGTACAACCTCGACTTTTGATTTATCTAATGCTTATTAAATTTAGGAAAATTTGCAAATTACCACCCAAAAAAAGTATCAATTTCTAAATAACCACCCAATTAAAATTTTATTTTAAATTACCACCCACTAAAATAATTTTTTATGCAGATTACCACCTTTTTCAATTTTCCGTTTGATTTCAGGTGAGTGGGGCCCACATTCGTTATTTCCCTCCTAAATTTTTTTATTTTCTTTCGAGTTCACATTGTAAGCTATTCTTCTCTCAATTTTCTCATTCAATTCTCTCTGCAAATTCACCTAACTCCATAAATTCTGACCCGATCTTCAAATTTAGATCCTAAATTGTAGATTAAAACCCTAAATTAGTTTAAGTTGAGAGAAAAATTTGCTCCTGTGTAATTGGGGTTTAACTTGAAGGTTGTTTGCGAAAATCACTATTGTTGGGCGTCTGTTGGGGACCACGTGCTGAGTTCATTGACCTGACAATTGCTTGCTGTCAATGGCGACGTCAGAGGTTAGCAATTTAGTTCCTTGTCTTTAATTTTGTAAGTTGTTGGTTGGTGATGGTAGAATTGCAATTTTGTTGAAAGTTAGGGTTTAATTTGTACTTTGTTGAATTATTTAATACATTTCAGTTATTGTTTAATTGTTGGTTAATTGTTTAAGTATAGATGTTGGTAGGACAGTGATGTAGGGTATATGTTTATTGCTGCTATGTATGTATGTTTGGTTTAAAAAAGTCTTTATTTTTTCCTAAATCTCCTTATTTTGCTATTACATGCACAGATTGTTGGTCCTGTTCAATTAGTTGATGTTAAGGTTAGGTTAGGGGGTGTGTTTGTGAACAAAAAAATAAGGGGGAAGACTTTATGTGGCTATGAGGGTGGCTGGGAATATTGGAGGTATAAGTGTAAATTGAGTGAAATGTCAGTGGACTTGCTGAGGGAATCTTGTATTTGGGGGTTTGTGAAGCTAGACTTACATGTGCCAGACTCATGGAATATTTGGTACAAACAAAAGGGCAAGACTTGGTCAAATGGTAAAAAAATAAATTTTGAGTGAAGATGATGTAAAGGGCTTTTTGGAGACAAAGACAAAGAATGGGTTTGTTGTAGTGTATTGTACTAGCCAAGTACCCAGTATTGTACAACCCACCCAAAACAGAAAAACCAAAGCTGATAAGCCCACTGAACTTAGGAGAAGCCCTAGGTTTAAGCTGAATGTGGAAAATACAGATAAGGTTGTAGATCAGACTGAAAAGGGAGGTCCATATGAGACTGTGACAGGGAAGAAATCATCAAGGAAGAGATTGTTCTCTGAGAGTGTTAAAGGGAAGAAGAAGCAAGGGGAACAGGAAAGTAGTTCTGGGAGAAATACAGTGAAGGGAAAGGGAAAGTGTACAACCAAGGGTAGGAGGAAGAAGAAGACAGGGAGGGAGGTTGAGTTGGAAACAGAAGTTGGATCTGGCTTTTCCAGCTCTGATTGTTATGACACTGACCCTGATTGGGATATAGGGGAAGATAAGGGGTTAGATGAGGATGCTGAACTTGAAGAAAATGTGAACAACACTATTCAGAACATAATTCAAGAGGTCAACCTAAGTTTGGAGTTTGTGAAAGATAAGAGAGAGGATGAGTTGCAGAACAAGGAGTTGATCATTGAAAGTGAATTGTTGAGCAAAGAAGTTTTTTTGCAGAGAGAGTTTAGTTCTGATTTAGAGGAGTTGGATAGCCCTAAGTGTTCTGATGATGAAGAAGACAAGTACCCATGGTTTCATGCCTCAACAGACTTCAAGAAACCAATAGTCTTGGTGAAAGGACAGAAGTTTATCAACAGTAAACTGCTTAGGAGAGCATTGAGGGTTCATGCAGTTGAGAATAGATATGAATATTGGTACTTGCACAATGACAGCAGCAAGTTAACCATCCACTTCATGAGGAGATGTCAGTGTAAATGGAATGTAAAAAAGTGTAGGCTGCCTAAGTGTACTTGTGTTGGAGGGAGGAGATGCCATTTTAAGGTGGTTGCTAGGAGATCTGTCAACCAAGATTTTTGGCAGATTAAGAATGTGAATCTTAAGCATAGGTGTGTAAGGGTAAAAAGCAATCTCAATCTTACTGCTGAATTTCTAGCTGAGAAGTACATTGAGGATTGGAGAAGTGATCCAGGGTGGAAGCTAAAGGGATTCATTAGGAGGGTGTTAACTGATCTTGGCATAGAAATTACTTATAGCAAAGCTTGGATGTCAAGGGCAAGAGCAAAGCTAATGATCTATGGTTCAGCAGCACAACAGTATGCCAGAGTTTGGGACTATGGAAAGGCTCTCATGAAGTATAACCCTGGGACACAATGTAATGTTGTTATTGATGGGATTGAGAAACCTGAGCCCCCATTATTCCTTAAGATGTTTGTTTGCCTAGCTCCTTTGGCAAAGGGATTTTTGTCTGGTTGTAGACCCTTAATAGGGGTTGATGGATGTCATCTCAAGGGTCCATACCCAGGGCAGATACTTGTTGCAGTAGGGAAGGATGACAACAACAATATTTATCCCATTGCATGGGCTACCTGTGAAATAGAGAACATAGAGACATGGGTGTGGTTCCTAGAGAGCCTAATGAAGTCCTTAAAAGATGAAAATGAAGGGCTTGGGTTCACCTTTATGTTAGACAGACAAAAGGTGATGAATTACTTACTACTAATATATTATTTTTCAACCTAACATACATTCTTTTTTATGTAATGCATTACTTTTGATTTTAAAACAGGGGTTGTTAGAAGCTTTCCAGCAGGTAGTCCCTAATGCAGACACAAGGTATTGTGTCAGACACATTTGGGCCAACTTCAAGTTGCAGTTTAGTGGAGCAACATTCAAAGAGCTATTTTGGGCAGCAGCCAGGGCTACAACACAGGTATACATTCACCTCAAATTGGCTATCTGTGACTGTGAGTGTGTGAGTGAACCAGTGACTGTTTGTGAGTGTGAGTCAATGACTGAATGAGTAACTGTCACTGTCTTGTGAGTGTGAGTGAATCTTTGTGACTGTGACTGAATCTCTGTGACTGTGTGTGGCTGTTTGTTTAGCTGAATCTGTTTATGTAGGTGTGTGTGTAAGTGTGGTTGTAAATGTGTTCTTGTCCTTTTTGTAGTTTGATTTTGAAGTGGAAATGGAGTCAATAAGGTTCTTGTCTGAGGATGCATTTGAATACCTAGCTGACATCCCAGCTGAGCATTGGTCTAGACATGCTTTTAGTTCATTCCCAAAGTCAAACATGTTGCTTAACAATGTTTGTGAGACTTTCAATGCTGTGATCAAAGAAGCTAGGGATAAGCCCATATTGACTCAGATGGAGTGGCTTAGGAGGTATATGATGAAAAGAAACAATGATAAATGGGAAAGTTATGAAAAATGGAGGGAAAAGTAGTTCCATATGTAAGAAAGGCATTCCAAAGGATAGAACCAGCAGCTAGGCATTGCATTGTGCAAGTATCTAGAGGTGACACTTATGAAGTAGAGCTTAATTCTGACATAGTTAAAGTGGACCTAAGCAAAGGTACTTGCACTTGCTATCATTGGGAGCTAACTGGTATCCCTTGTGTCCATGCATATGCATGCATCATGGACAAAAGGGCAGACCCTGAAGAGTATGTGGACAGTGCTTACTTTGTGTCCACATACATGTTAGCATACAGGTATGAGGTTGCACCTATGCCTGGTCCAAACCATTGGGAGAAGGTGAAGCTAAGGGAGCCACTACCACCAGCCATCAAAGTACAGCCTGGGAGGCCTAAGAGTAAGAAAAGAAAGCTAGAATAGGGAGAAATTGTGGGGCAGAGCCAGCAAGAAGAGAAACCAGTCAAGAGAAGGGCAACATGTAAGAATTGTGGCTAGCTTGGACACTATGCTAAGACCTGCAACAACCCATCAGTGACACCAGTGGTTGTATCATCCCCTAAGAAAGAAGGTGGTAGACCACATTTGAATACTGAGTGGGTGAATGACCAAAGGAAGATGAAAGCAGAAAGGGCATCAAGAAAGGTGATTTAAAGTTAATTTATGCTAATTGTAGTGTAGGTTTTAAGTTTTTTAGCACTAAAAGTTTTTTTTTTTTTTTTTTTCAGAGTGCTGTTAGTGGTACACCTGGACCACATAGTATAGCCAGGAAGAAGTTCCCCCAGGAAGAGCATAGAAAGAAGCAGCAGCAGAGTGGTCAACAACAGAGTCAGCATCAAAATGAGCACCAGACTCAACAACAGACTCAACAGAGCCAGGCTTCAACTACAACAGCTGCCACAGCCTATGCACAAGATTCAGAAGCACCAAGAAGCAAGTTGCACACTATTAGAATGACTAGGGAATAGAGTACTTTGAAACAATCTTAGTTGAACAATGAAAAGTTTTTTTTTTTTTTAAACAATCTTAGTATTTGAACAATGTTAAGTCTTTTTTTAAGTAGTTGAACAATGATGACTGCCTTTGTTTCAATCTTTTGGATTCTGTTTTGAATTGGTGAATGACTAGTTGTTGATTGCATTGGCAAGATAATTATTTTGAATTTTGTTAATACTTTTTGTTGTTTTATTTCAATGATTATGTGATTGTGTCATTGATGCCAAAATACAAACAACTCATGCCAAAATTGATACCAAAATAACTTGTTTTATTGATACCAAAATAACTTGTTTCATTCATACTACATACAAATAACACCACAAATCATCATTTTAATCAGCACACCTCCCACTCAAACCAACTTATTAAGTACAACACTACCTAAAACTAATAACACTAAACACATAAGAACTACAATAACCAAAAGCTTGTTGTCAGAACCACCATTGCTGTGGAGCATCTTCTTCCTGTCACCATTTAGGGCCTTGCATTTCAATGTCAGAGTATCCACCTCATTGAGCAAGCATCTTCTTTGGGCAGTGAGATCATCAACCTGAACTTTGAGTGTGTTCACTTCACCCTTCATCACCTTTTTGTCAAGCACCAACTGGTTAATCACCTCTCTCTGCCACTCAGTCCCTTCACTATCAACCCATTCAAAACACTTACACCCCCTAGTTTCAGTGTTAGGGTCATAGAACTTGCAAGCCTTGAATTTCCTGCCTGGGTTAGAAGTAGTCCATGATATCAACTTTGCAAAAGGCAAGCCACAGTTGCATTTCTTCTGGTTTGTGGGAGATGTGTTATTCCAAGACATTATCAGACCTAAAATGAGCATAAAACAAGTCAGTTAAATCAACAATAACAACAACCAACCAAGTATACAACCATGCTTACTCACACCTATTCACTGTGGTGGTTGGCCACCATAATCAGGATAACCAGGGGTGGCCAAGTCCCATTTTGCTTCATCATGTACTCAAGTATACAGTCAGCCAAGAAACCAGGCTCATCTGTGCTTCCAACATGTATGGTGTAAAACTCCTGATTAGGTAATCTCCTAATCATCTTGAACAAATCTCCATCATCTTCTAAAGTCCAATACTTTCCTTTATATAAGTACTGGAATATGGGGTACAAAATGTCAATTGATCCTTCTATAGGATCATCCATATCACGAAGTTGATCTTCAAATGCTATTGCAGTATCTTGTAAGTTACTTTTGCCAATCTCATATTCAAGGTCAATAACTATAGTCAAATACTTAAACCTGAGAACCACCTTATTCTCTTCCATTTCTACCACAATAATTCCAACAACAAATAAACATAACAGCTTAAAACATGCTTCAACCAATTCTAAGAGTACTTAATTAAGTGTAAACATTGCAAACACAACTTACCCAGTACTAACAGAAATTCAATGACAAAACACCTAAATTGGGCAAACAACATGAACCCTAATTAACTAAACACTTAGTTTCCCTCAATTCGATTGGAAAATAATCCTAATTAGCGAAGAAAGTAAACCCTAATCAACAAGTTTTCCCCAATTTCAGCACAATTAGTATCTTGTAAATTTAAAAAATGTAATAGGTTACCTGATGCGAATTCACCTCTAACGATTCTTCAAGATGTTACAGCAAATACAAGGGCCTGAAATTTGAGGAATTTGGGGAAATTTTGATGTACAAATCGCAAATTAGGGTAGGAGTAATGTTTAATAGGGGAAAATCAGGGAGAAATTCAATTAGGAAGGGGATTAGCCGTTACTAGCCGTTAGGTGGGCCCCACTCACTTGAAATCAAACGGAAAATTGAAAAAGGTGGTAATCTGCATAAAAAATTATTTTAGTGGGTGGTAATTTAAAATAAAATTTTAATTGGGTGGTTATTTAGAAATTGATACTATTTTTGGGTGGTAATTTGCAAATTTTCCTTAAATTTACATTAGATTAGATTATATTCTCGATTAGCATGCTTAATTATTGGATAAGTAGATTAGATTGACTAGTTTAGAAAATCAACTTGTTACCATGCCATACAAAATTACAGACTAGTACTTGACTTATTATATTGTGAATTTGTGATTATTGTCTTTATTCACATTACGAGTGGCCATAAATAAATTACTTTTACTCTGAAATCTGAACATAACCTGAATTGGACCATATATAAAGCCACACCTACACAATAACCCATGTAATGTGTCATGTGCCCAATAGACAATATTTTAAAAGGTAAAAAAAAACCCTAATTAATACAGTAACTAGTAAAAAAAATACAACACCAAAGTAAAATACCCTAAACCCTAATAATAGTACAACAACAATAATAATAATACAGTAAAAAAAAAAACACCCTAATAGTAAAAATAATGTTCAAGCAGCTGTTGGAGTAGGATTATTCCGGTAACGTAACAGTGATTCTAACCGCTGTAACTTTAGCTGTTGTTTAAACTTGTGAATAAAATCATCCGCTTTTGAATCTACTTCTTCTTCTTCAACCCGCTTCGACGACGTCGTTTCCTTCGCCACCTCTTTTTTTACCGCAGTACTTTCATTTTTAACCGCGGTAACTTCTTTTTTCACATCAGAATTAACTTCTTTTTTCACCTTCTTTTTCTTCACCTTTGTCTCTTTAGCCTTGTCCTTTTCCACCACCTCCTTTTGATTCTCTCTCATCACGTGACCCTGACTCTGGTCACGTGCCTCCTCCTCCACCGCCTTCTGCGGTGCAGGAGAGCGAGAAAAGTTGAATGACGTCACACGGTAGAGCAGCGACGGCGCGCGAGTCATCGTCGCCGTCTGATCCGCCGCATCGGACAACGGAGGTTGCGCTTCGGAGTAAAAATTGGAGAAATTGAACGACGCAACACGGGAGAATAGCGACGGCGCGCGGACTAGCTGCGGCGGCGGCGGAACAAGCGACGCACCTTCGTAGTCGTAACGCTGATTATTCTGGTAATAATCGTACTGATTATGATGGTAATGATGTTCACTAGGTTTATTATTCATGTTGTTGCGGTTGTCGGAGTCGGAATCGGAGTCGTGTTTGGTTTGGGAGTGGTGCTTGTTGTTGGCTAAGAAGATGGTGGCGAGGACGATGTTGAGGAGGACGAAGAGAGAGGTTGGGGTTAGCCATGGTGCGATGAGTGCAGCTACTTCAGTTTCCACCATTTTTGTGTTTTTAGAGAGAGAATGAGGGGGATTTGAGATTTTGAGGAGAGAGAAAGTAGAAATGAATTGGGGAGTTACTGTAATTTGAGAGGGGGTGTTGCAACTTGCATCTATATACTCCGTCTGTAGGGTAGAGTATGGAGACTAAGAGTTGACTCGTGGAGTGTATATTTGTGGACCATATGAATAGAGGTAGGGCGTGTTCTCGTAGATTAAATTGAGCGAAATTGAAATAAATATTTTATAAGAGAAGGAAATTAGGAGCTGAACTGAAAATAAACGTATGAGAACAGGATTGTATACTCTACGTTTTTTAATATTTGCTCCACTTTTTTATTTGCGAAATTTTAAAAGAAATTTGAGAAAGTATTAAAATATAGAGAGTAGTTGAGAGAATATGAAATTAATAAATTTTTAAATAAAGAAATGAAGAAGGTATTTAAAAATGACCGAAAATAAAAATTAAAACAAATATTTAAAAACGGAGAAAGTAATAAAAATACTTGTATTTATTTTATATACGAAGTATTAGATTATGGCCATGTTCACTTCAGCTCTAATCAGTTCAGTTAAGCTTTAATCAGTTCACCTTCAAAATTCAACTGAAATGAAATATGGATGGCGGTGTTTTTGTGTTTTTAGAGAGGTGAACTGAAATGAATATTGACCCTTTGCTTAAAATGATGGCGGTTTTGATAAATATGGATGGCGGTGTTTAACACACCAAATCATATGGTGCCAACTAAACAAAAAATCAAGTTGTGTGAAATAAATACGAGGAAGTACTTTGAAACTTCAATTTGTTTAAAAAAAAAAGGAAGATACTTTGAAATTTCAATTTGGAAAAAGAATCAAATTGGATGATATAGGGAACTGAATTAAAATGATGGCGGTTTTGATAAATATGGCAGTTTGAAGGTGAACTGAACTGAAATGAGTTTGAAGGTGAACTGAAGTGAAATGAGTTTTGATAAACACAAAAACACCGCCATCCATATTTCATTTTAGTTCAATTCTCTCTCCTCAAAATCTCAAATCCCCCTCATTCTCTCTCTAAAAACACAAAAACACCGCCATCTATATTTATCAAAACCGCCATCATTTTAAGCAAAGGTCAATATTTCCTTACTAAACCCTAACCCTTTTTTCTCCCCTTTTTTGTTTCTCTCATCAAAACCACAACCACAACCACATATATAGCAACTAGTCGGGAAGAGGTGGCGGTTCAAGTGGCGATTATTGTGGATGGTAACCGGTTTTGGCCTTCGGTTACCTTGGTCAAATAGCGGTTTCTCCAACTAATCAAACTACTTTAATCCCCTGGAAAACAGTTGATGATAGTGTTAATTGGTTCATTTTCCAACGAGCCACCTCCATTTCTTGTCAACGTTCACGGTCGTATTGGCAGTTCAATGTAGATGTTGGTGGTTGATCTGATACGATGTTATGCATGGGTTGCGGTGGTCGATGAGGTGGCGTGAAATGTGTCGGTGTACGTTGTGATTGGTGGTGGTTAACTTGGTTGTGGTGGATGGATTAATGTTAGAGAAATAAAATGGGAATTTTTTTTAGTAAGGGCAAGAATATTTCTTTGCTTGAAATGATGGCGGTTTGATAATTTTTATGGCGGCATTTAGCATTTCACTTCGATTTTTGCACTCTTCCCAAACTATGCTTTGAGTAACTTAGACATGTGAAATCCAGTTTGAATCATCCCAATGAATAGTTTATTAATATTTACTTTTTATAATATAATTAGATATATTTATTGTTAAAAACGTGTATTGGCAAGCGTAATAATAGAAAAGTGTCAATTAAAAAGAGTAATTGGAGTATGTTCTCTTCGCCTTATGAAAAGTTTCCAATCTAATAAATTCATATAAGCTTACATAAGTTACGATAAAGTTCAATAAGGTCTAATAAGTTTCAATAAGTTAAATGAGGTCTAATAAGTATTATTAAGTTAAATGGTCTAATAAGTTTCAATGAGTTATAATCAAGTTTATATAATTATACTAAATAATATTTTATAATAGTAAAGTACTATACTACCTACGTTAATTTTTATGTGCAACTTTGGAATATTTTATATCTCACAAATAATACCCCAAAGTGCACATAAAAATTAACAGAGGTAGTATATATACTACAACAACAACAACAACATTCTAAGAGGTAATGACGATCTAAAATATTTGTTTAAATAATAATAATAATAATAATAGTAATAATAATAATAATATTCTAAGAGATAATGACGATCTAAAATATTTGTTTAAATAATAATTAATAATAAGTTTTAATATGGTCATATAAATTCTACTACCTCTGTTTCACATCTTTTGTAACTTTGAAGGGTGTAAGGACTCCTAGGTAAAATTTGTTTGTGAGTGTAAGATAGAAAGAGAAAAATAAACATGCATGTGATGAGGAAAGATAGAGAAAAATGACGACTTAAAAAGAAAAGAAAACATTAGTTGCAAATAATGTATAGTATCCATTTTTGGCAAAAGTTGCAAAAAGATATGAAATGGGGATAATTTAAATTTAATAAAGTCTAATAACTTTAGGTTTAATAAGATGAAGATAACACACCCTTATAAAAGTTGTAATACGAAGTAGAAGGTAAAGTGCATGGTTGGACCAGACTAACAAAATGACAAGAGTACTTGTAATTAGAGGTGTCAAAACCACACCTGACCTGATCTGATCCGAAAAATATCCAATTCAGATTTGAACTCGCATGAATATAATAATACTTCCTCACTTAACTTTAAAAATTGACCTGACTCGACCCGACCCAACCAGTAGTGAATGTAGAATATTTAGTGTGGAGGGGCACTAAATTTAAAAAATAAATAAAATTCTTATACGAGGAATTGAAACCAAGACTTACAGCACAAGTCAATGCATTATTATTTATTACTATGAAAAAGCTAAGTAAATATTATATATATATTGCATTAAAATTGTATTTAACCCAATTTACATCTTATCTAAATAAAAAAAATAAAAAAAAAATTAATTTTTAGCAGGGTCGGTGCTACCCAGGCTCCTTAATAGATCCACCCCTAGACCCAATCTCATTAGACCCAGTCTGATCATTTGAATTGATACCTCTTGAAGTATAGTAGTCGTTGGAGGAAGTGAGATAATTTGGATACTTTATTTTTTGCTGATAAAAGTGGTTGGATAGTTACATTATTGGATTCCCTTTCTTTCTTTGGTTATTTTTGTCATAGTTTTATCCTTAAGCATTAATATATGCGGAGAAGTATATACGAAGGACGGTGAATTTATATGGGTATTTAAAGTTAGTTGGAAAAGTCGACTTCAAATCTGAATAGAAAAAGAACGTTTTACACATGTACAAAATTTACCTCTATGCATTTTTGTAGGCCATTATTTTCTCACCCAAACTAAAAGCAATTTTCTTACTCGTTTTAGACTAAAGTGAGCAAATAATTTACTCTCCAACTACCTCGGTTAAATATTAGTTGTAACTTTACAATATCTCACAAATAAAAATCCAAAGTTATAATTAATATTTAACGGAGGTAGTATAACAAATCCCCCCTACACGTTGTTGGAAGTTCTTGAAGTAAAACAAAGAAGTTACGATGTTTATTCTTTTGACTGTTGGGATTTAATGGCTATTGGAATCCCTTAATTTAGCTTCCTCTTATTGCTAATTTAATGAGCATTATTGCTGATTAATGTTGTCACTTAAAGACTAGTCGTTACCCCTTTTAATGTTGATAAAAGCTAGCTCTTATTGGGGATTAATGGGTGGATGTTACACCATTTGATTAATGACCATTTTCCCCTTAATTGTTGGTTGTTTTTACTCCCTCCATTGCCTTATAAATAAACCTTATTCACCTCCGAAAGAAAACAACAATTAGCCTTCTCTCTTCTCTAAATATATCTAAACACGAATTATTTCTGTTCTATTTTCTGGGCAAGTATTGTGAGTTCCAGTCGGGTTTGTGAGTGCACATAAACTCCGGCGTCGTGTTTATCCTGGAGGGCGACCGCTTCTAGTCTATTGCACCGGGAGGTAGCACGGAATCGTCTTTTAGATCAGTGGTTCTTCACGACGCGACTATTGTCAATTGGTCTACACAACATTGAGATAAGTGTTTCCGTTTAATTTGCTTATCTACTAACAATCTAAAAGACGAATTATTGCTTCCATATTTGATTCTAGCTTGATATGTCATATTAAGTGTCTTATAAGAGTTGTGAATGTTGCATATTATTATGATATGTTTTTGTTTGGAGCAATTTTTGATACGTATGTTGTTAGACTAATGACGAAAATAATTTCTTTAATTAATTTAAATGAGTTACTGTTTTTCAAATTCCTGTAGGATATTGTAACTTCTAATTTGGTTTGATTTTGGTTTTATATGGTGGATATGGTTTAATAGACTTTGGTTTGTTTGCACATGGGTTTGTGTTTGTATGATGCGTTGAGTTGATTTTTCTCACTAATTATTTAGTGGGTTCATCTTATTGTTAATTTGGTATATCATATAGTGTGTATTGTATATGATTAGTTGTTCAACGTTGAGATAAAATTTTAGTATATGATCTGATGAGAATGGGCTGATTTTGAGACAATGATCCCTAAACTTTGGCACTCCGATTATTACACAGAACTCCGTAAACTTATCATCTAGTTAAATGATAAGGCAGGTTTGATAATTATGTTTATTATTATTATTATTAAACAATTTTGTGGTTATACTGCATACTATGTTTTGTGGAGATGTATTTTACAAATAATTGTTTATTGAGGATTGTGAATTATTGAAAAAATTTGGTAGTTGTACTGTTCGTAGTGTTTTAACACTTGTGATTAATTCGAGTATTTTAATTTTACTCATTTGTGAATATGTGACCTTACTAATATAGTAATATGGGTTATTTTTTTTATTGGCTAATAATATTATGTTGTTGTATATATGCATAACTTGTTGCATTCTTATATGATAACATGACAGAGTATTATAATGTTTCCTAAATCTCAATTTTTTTGTGGAGTTTTTGTTGATATTCTCTAATGCCTTTAATATGCTATATTTTTGAGACTTTAGGACTAGGTTCTTACTCACGGATTTTCAGGAGTGGTCCCAAAGATGACCCCCGATCAAAGGTCATCCTTTGTCGGTTTGGGCTGAAATTTTGGGAGTATGTTTGGGACACATGAGGCTTATTGTTTTCAACGGTTGGATTCTCACTAGATGCTCAAATTAGGGAGTTATGATGACATATTAAGACCCTTATTTACAACGAGGACAGTTGGACATCTCATAAAGGTCTCACACATGCCACTTGATTTAATTCAAGGGAGGTTCATTCTAAACCAAGTCTCATGTTATTATGTTTATCATCTGGTTTAATTCCTAGTAATCATCTTAACAAGTATATGCTTTTGTGGGTGTTGACAAAGTACGTTGAATGTTGATTTTGTCAATTAAATATTTGTTGAATGATTAATAGAAAGTAAAAGTTATAATGTCGATATTTTATGAGTATGACATTATATTGCACATAATCAATTACCTTTAATTTGTTGGTTATATATTTTGTGGAGTAACTTGTTATTCAGTAGGATGCTTTTGAGCAATGTTTTTAACATTTTTTGAGGTGAATGTATGTACTTCGAGTACTACTTTTATCATGATTCATGTATGTGTTGAGTATGGAAGTGAGATGTACTATATATGTCAATTGTTTGAATCTATGATATGAAATTCTCGTATTGAGAAGCTTTATTCATAACTCAATTGATCTCATTACTTTATCCTCGGTTTAACATGTTTGTGTGAAACTTATAATTCTCAAACTTGTTGAGTTTTGTGAAGGGAAATTATGTGATAATTTTACTTAAGGAGATTTTATGGCTTTCTCTTTGGAGAATTTTCGAGTAAAGTATTTTGGGAATTGACTACAATTTTCCAATATTTTATGATGGTTTATTGTTACCGCCTATGACTCTTTATTGTGTTATAATTCTTTATGAATAAAACATGCGTAATTTGTAAATGCCTTGAATTTTATATGGTGGCTTGAGAGTTAATATTTTGAGGTGTTGTTGAATTATTATCTTTGATTAATTCAATGTTTCAAAGATCTCTGCTCTTGTCCACCTTATATGTTATTATACCCAGTGTTATGACAGTTGTGATTTTTTTTTCCCAACCATGTATTTGTTTATGCTCTATTTTGGTATTTGAACATTGTCCTTTCGTGTGGGGGTTCATGTTTTATAAACTTATGCATTTTCTTTATAAGAAATCTATGTTAATAAAGACCCCATGTGATTTTTGGAAGGAGGTTTTCATATCCAAATATTTCATTCATTGAGAATGTGGGTGCATTGGTAAGGGTTTTGAATTGGACTTTGTTGTCCGATGTGGGGGAAGTAATAAAGAATCAGTGTTGGACTCAAAGTCTTGCTTAGTTTTTGCTTGATAAATTTCATATCCTAATTGATTATTTATTGAATAAATTGTCTTTGAGCATATATGTGTATTATTATTATGCTTCAAGTGGTTAGATATCCAAGCTGGATTACTTGAATCTAGTAGGAATGAGAGGCATTAATGTTAGAATTTTCTATTGTGTAATGCAAAGCCTAAAAGTGGTTAATTGAGCTAAAGATGATTTTTGATCGAGTTTGTCTTACAAGATTGTTTAGGTATCTCTATGTCTTTAGAGTATCAACTTTAAACTAGTGAAATGGCATGAATTCGTTGACTATGAGTTAGGTTATGTCTAACTATGTGTAGAATTCTACAATCTTTTTCTTAGGATTGTAATGCTTGGTATTTCTTTTATGGATTTCATTGCTAATTCACTGAATTTTGCTGGAAGTTTTTAAGGCTAAACTTGTGATTTGGATGAGTCATTGCTCAGATAAATTTTTTGAATTTATATGGGAGCTATCTGTGTCCATTTGGTAGTCTTATGTTTCTTGGGAACTATGCTTAATCTAACATTGCTTATTATGTAAGTAGATTAAACAAGTATACTATTAACTCGAGCAATGACCATTATATCGTTTTGAGGAGGTTTCACATGTAATTGAAAAGTACAAAAGATAAGAGTTTGCACTATTGCAAGAAGTTTCCATGAGGTCTTGAAGTTCGACAATGATTTCAAACTTAAGTGGTTATGTCTGCACCACTAAGTGGTGGAGCTATGTTTTGGAAATTGTGCAAAGAAACCTTATTTTGCTATGTTTGTTTTGGAAAAATCTAAATTTATTGCTCTTGAATTGACAGGTTATGAGGCAAGATGATCAAGAGTATATGGCTCTTATGAGCAAATGTGCTTGCAACTATCCCATTGAAGAGGAATTCGTTGTGATTTGCAAATTGTGGTTACTTTTGATTGAACCATGCCTATAAGGTTGATGTCAAAGATGATTTGTTGGATGGGGTGATATCACTAGACTACATTAAGTCTAAAAGAAATGTTACGGATCCGTTAACTAAAGGCCTATGGAAAAAAAAAACTAGTTTTGAAAACATCGGAAGAGATGGGGCTAAAGCCCGTGGTATGAATTTTGAAATAGTGAACTCCTACTCACCATGAGTTCAAAGGGGAACATTATGTAATAATTCGGAAGCACAATTTTATTTCATTTGTCCATCTCTAGATGTTTGTTTGTGCTTAGCTACAAATGAGAAGGAGGTTGAGCATACGGCTCTTAATGAACCCATATCCATATTTTTGGAGGTGTGTTGTAGCTCACACTTGATGGAGTTCACCTACTTAGGTGTGGAAGTGTGGCCGCTTCCTATGAGTATTTCGTGGGCTTATACTCTAGAGCACCTATGAGCATTCAGGCTGGACGTATGGCCAGTATAATGCGTCATCTTTATTCGCGGAATTTCAGAATATTATACATGTTCAATTGTGTGGCTCAAAGTGACGGATCCCTAACTCCTTATTGAGTTCAAGACGAAAGTCACTTGGTAGGTGAGGGATCATAGCTTGATGTCCACTATGTGTTAATTCAAGTCGCGAGACATTGACACTTATGCAATTGTTTTTGTTTTGCCCAGAATTCATTTTTCTTTCTTTCTTTCTTTTCACTTCTTCGAACCTGTGGGGGATTGTTGGAAGTTCTTGAAGTAAAACAAAGAAGTTAGGTGTTTATTCTTTTGACTGTTGGGATTTAATGGCTATTGGAATCCCTTAATTTTAGCTTCCTCTTATTGCTAATTTAATGCGCATTATTGCTGATTAATGTTGTCACTTAAAGACTAGCCGTTACCCCTTTTAATGTTAATAAAATCTAGCTCTTATTGGGGATTAATGGGTGGATGTTACACCAGTTGATTGATGACCATTTTTCCCTTGATTGTTGGTTGTTTTTACTCCCTCCATTGCCTTATAAATAAACCTTATTCACCTCCGAAAGAAAACAACAATTAGCCTTCTCTCTTCTCTAAATATATCTAAACACGAATTCTTACTGTTCTGTTTTCTGCGCCGTGCTTATCCTGGAGGGCGACCGCTTCTAGTCTACTGCATCGGGAGGTAGCGCGGAATCATCTTTTAGGTCAGTGGTTCTTCACGATGCGGCTATTGTCAATTGGTCTCCACAACATTGAGATAAGTGTTTTCGTTTAATTTGCTTATCTACTACACACGTAACCATTTCAAGTTTTGTTTTTCTTCATTGTTTTAATGGTTCAAAAATAGTACAGTAATATAAAGGGTTTTCAACGCTACAAATGATAATATAAACTAGAAGATTAATCAAAGGAAATTGGTGTGTCGTGATAAACATCACTAAATTGAAAACGAAAATCTAACATATTGTGGTGCTTAATTGCATTTGTTGGTTCGTTTTCTAAGGTCACACATTATCCTCACACGATACTTTTGGGTGAAAGGTTGGAGTCACGTAAACTTATACCTAAAGAAGATGAAATGTGTTTAGCTATTTTTTTTGTGTGTAGTATTTCAGAATTCCTTTTAAGTTTTAAGCAATATATAATCAAATCATTGAAGATCTAAAGATCAAATTAAACTAACCCCACCAACATGAAGTTAATCAAAATAAAGAAGGTGATTAACTATCATAAACAACTACTTAATTCAAGAGAGTTACAAAGGAAGAGGAGAAAGCCAATCGACTTGTTGTTAAATGAATTTAGACATAAAAAAACTCCACTCCATAATCCACCCGTGGGCAAAAGTGAGTCACAACCTACCCGTTGAATAAATTGATCAAGCTAGAAAAAGGATAATAGTCCGACCAAGCAACATGACTTTTACTCTCTTTATTCCAACAAATAGAACAATATCTTTTTTTATAAGGTCATGATCGAGAAAGGCTCCTATTAAATTTGAAACTCATATGCGAAATAGGTTAATCTGACGGTCCGGGAGAGTTTGAGGAGAGTTCTCTTTCAACCCTAAAGCCCCTAATTAGCTTGTGGATTTTGATTCTACATTCATAACTCTGTGTGTTTCAATCTATTCTCTCTCTCTCTTTTTTTTTTTTTTTTTTTTTTTTTTTTTTTTTTTTTTTTGACAGCAGTGAAACAAGTCTATAATTAAAGAATTTCAGACCTAGCTCCCTTCCCTAGCTCTAATAGCCAGATCGTGAGCCCTAGAAGTAGCAGACCTGGGCACATAACAGCAACAAACATAGGGAGAACTATGGATAAGTTGTCGGATCTCAAGGACCAAACTTCTCAGCTCCTTTGGCACCTTCCCCGGGTCCTCCTTGGCAGTAACGCTAAGCTTGCTGTCCGTCCTGATCTTAATCTGATTGTTGCATCTCAGAGCTTCCTTTACTCCCTCCTTAATAGCTAGAAGTTCACAGTCAAGTGCTGAGCCTCCAACCACCCTTTTCCCGCCCTCTGACAATAGTCTATCCCCCTTCATAACCACCCATCCCACAGCCGCCGAGTCCAGCATCCCCTTCCTGTTCTTCCACGCACCATCAACTGTTACTGATACAGCTTGTTGCGAGTCATGGGTCCCCCTCTGCCAGTAATTCAACTCCGGGGCTCCTAATCCAGGAACCGAAATCCCTTGAATCGAGCAACAACCCCCACTTTGCTCATGATACACTCTTGCATAGGCCTCATTGCACATTTGCATTAACCTGATAGGTGAACATTGCTCCCCTATAAAGATGATGTCATTTCTATGCTTCCATATACTCCAGAGGGTAGCTAGGATAGCTCCAGCAAGCACCGGGTTTTCCTGCTTCAAATTGAATGCGTAGGATAAGAAGTTCCTCAGCCAGGTGACGATGCAAGCCTCTCCATCTCTCACTTTAAGGCCTAGGTGACCACACAACCATAATCGCCGAGACACATTACAGTCTCTGAAAAGATGATCAGTTGTTTCCACAGAATCCCTACAAAACACACACAAGGGGTTAATATTCAAACCACTCTTTACAAGACCTTCCTTGCTGCTGCATGCCTTCTGTAGCACTTTCCAGCCAAGGAAAATCCAGACTGGAGGTACATTTAGCTTCCAGAACTCTTTCCAGAATTTGGGTCTCTCCTGCTTACTAGACAAACCCAGCAACCAGAGATACCCCGATCTTGCAGTGTATACCCCATTCTCCGTCTCACTCCACAGAATCTCATCCGTATCTTCCCCGCTTGTGTGAGTACTTAGGATTTTCTTAACGTCATTCGTGCCAAAAAGCCTCCATATCATCCCTGACTTCCATATCCCTTCTTCATCCATTAGGTCACTCACATTTTGCAATTGGTCCTGACCCCTTCATCTATTCCCGGCCTCATACTCACTTTTCCATTCATAGTCCAATTGTCTTCTTCTATCTTGACCCCCCTCCCTCTTCCAATTCTGTACCAAAAACCCTCCTTCATACTTAATGCCGTTCTCCTCATGCTCCTGACCGCCCACGAGCCCCTAGAGAGAGGCCCTCCTTTCATTCCCCCTTCTATTGGTGACACACCATACCTCCCAATGACAACCCTACTCATTAAGCTATTCCGGTTACTATGAATTCTCCAAGCCTGCTTCAATACCAGAGCTTGATTTAGCTTGTGGATATTTCTTAAGCCCAACCCGCCATCCTTTCGAGGTAGATCCAAAATTTCTCTCTTTTTCCAATAAATCGGCTTTTTCTCACTCGCATTCGCCCAGAAGAATCTCATACAAATAGAACTAATCTTGCCTAGGAATTTTTTCGGGATCAGAAAAAAAGGAAAGAATGTGGGAAGTCATCTCCACCAGGATGGAGTGAATCAGAAGAAGCTTTCCTGCATGCGAGAGGGATACAAATCTCCATGAGAGTACTTTCCTTGAAATCTTCTCCACCAGGAAATTGAACTGAGACAAGCTCCGACCATCAACATCCATAGGGAACCCCAAGTAAGACCCAAAGAAGTTTTTGCTCGTCATATCCAAAGGTCTCCTAAGCGCTCTGACAAAAGTAGATGGAGTATTCGGGCTGAACATGACAAAGGATTTCTTCGCACTTATTACCTCCCCTGAGATTCTACAGAAGTCATCCAGCGCTTGTCTTAGCTCCTTACACACCTCTAAACTTGGCTTGAAGAAAAGTAGAGCGTTATTTGCAAAAAATAAATGGGAAATGCTCGGGCAATTTCTCGCAGCTCTTAACCCTTCAATTCTATTCTGTTCCTGGAGCCATACTAACCTCCTTGAGAGTACCTCCATACATAATATAAACAGATAAGGAGAGAGAGGGTCCCCCTGCCGAAGTCCCACTCTGGGAAAGAACCATTCCGATTGTTCCCCATTGACAAGCACTGCATAAGAAACCATTGTGATACATTGCCCTATCCATTGAATCCACCTTTCCGGGAAAGCCATTTGCCTCAGGATACTGATGATGAAGTCCCATCTGACTCTGTCGTATGCCTTATTCAGGTCCACCTTCATCACTCCTACAAACTTACCATCCTTCCTCTTCTTTTTTTTTGACGAATTGAATTAACTCATGCTCCATCAGAGCACTATCCGTCATCAGCCGTCCTGGAACAAAAGCATTATGGAATTCTCCAATTACTTCTTTTAGGATAGGCTTTAGGCGATTTACCAGACACTTAGAGATTACCTTATAGGCTGTATTGCATAAACCTATCGGTCTGAAGAGGTCGACCCTATTTGCATTTTCCTCTTTAGGGATAAAGCAATGAAAGTTCTATTCCATTCCTTTAGGATGTACCCCCGTTTAGGAAACTCCTTACTACAGAGAATAAGTCCTCATCCATGGTGTTCCAACATTTTTGAAGAACTATTGGTGGGCACCCATCCGAACCCGGAGCTTTCAAAGGCTTCATTTCAAACAAGGATTTTTTCACCTCATCACGAGTGAACTCTCTATTGAGGAGGTTCAGGTGACCTCTGTTAATCTTGGCATTAGCTGAACCCATTCCGACTCCATACCTCTATCTCCATCCCCTGGCACTGAATCGATAGACTCAGCTGGACAGTAAATAGTCTTGAAGTGGTTAACAAACTCCCTCTTGATAACGCCCAGGTCTGAACACCACTCATCCTCCCCCAGAAGAAGCGCTCTTACCTCATTCTTGGATTTCCTCCCTTTAACCAACCTGTAAAAGAAGGCGATTGATCTTTCACCCAACTGATCCCACTTTCCCTTCGCACGTTGTCTCCAGAAAGCGTTCTTGATATCTATATCTCGTTCCAAGTCCCTCCTTAATTCCTTCTCCTGTCTAGTCCCCTCTCCTGACAAATCCCCCAATTGCAGTTCACTCAAAGCCCCATGGATATGCTCCCAATTGATTCTATGCTTCTCTCTATAATCTAAGCTCCACTTCCTCGCCACCCCTCTGACCTTCTTTAGCTTCTGCTGAAAAACAAACATCCTAGACCCTGCACCCTCCTCCTTCCATATTGATGCTATATTTTGCTACACTTCATCAAAATTCATAGCCCATGCTTCAATTTTATACGGAGTGATTCTTTTTCCCCTCTTTGCTGGACAGGAGTCAAAGAAGATTGAGCCATGGTCAGAGATAACAATAGGGAGATTCCATAGCGTCGCCTCCGGGAATTCATCCTTGAACATCAAATTACAATACGCTCTATCCAGCCTCTCCATTATGTTTTCTTCTCCCAATCTATTATTCGTCCAAGTGAAACTCACCCCCTTATGAGGAATGTCCAACAAACCCTTCCCAACTCTCCAGATTGTGAAACTGGAGGCACCTTTAATAGTCTCGCTACCTCCTTTCTTCCGAGTCCCCCATTCCACCTGATTAAAATCTCCAATCAACAGATGTCTTCCCTCCACCGAGTCAAGGAACATACTCAGTTCATCCCACACCGCCTGTCTATGTCTAAAATACGGCGAGCCATACACAAAAGAGATATAAATATCATTATCAAAAGCATCCCACGCCTTACAACAAATGGCGTTAGAGGATGAGCTAATAACTTCTAGCTTACATGACCACCCCAAAAACATCCCCCCGCAGCTTCCATCGAAGCATCAACCCCAAAACAACCCTTAAACCCCAGTTTACTAAAAACAGGAAAAAGACTACTAGCATTACATTTAGTTTCTGAGATAAAGACTACATCGACATGAAACTTACTACACATAATACTAATATAGGGAATTGCAGAGGACTCTTTGTTACCTAAACCCCTGCAATTCCAGCTCCATATCTTCATTTATTCCCTTGTGGCTCTTTAGGGCTAGCCACTGAGCCCCTAACGCATACGCAAAAGCACCTGCTTCCCCTTGGGAGTTGGAATTTCCAGCCCCTCCCTTCAACTGGAGATTCTTCCTTCAGACACCTCTTTGCTCTGCCTGGGAAACCTTCTGTCTCTTCTGATGAGGCGATACTATCATCATCTGACAAACCTAGCTTGACTCCTTTGGTTTACAAAGGGTTCAACTACCTTACCCAATTCATCACAAGGCCCAAACAGAGAAGGGCTAGCACTAGACTTACCAGCTAGAACTGGGCTATCCGGATCCTTTGCTTGTTCCTTACTCTCGCTCCCACTATCACTTGACAGGCCCAAGTCCAGCAGCGCCTGAGCAAAACTCAGGAGAGGAGAGTCCGGGGCCGGGCCCCAAACTGGCTCATTTGGGTTGTTTGCCGAATAAGAGGCAAACTTTTCAAGGCAAGAATCATCTAGTTTTTCCAACTCATCTAGCATTTCCAACTCATCCAAAGCCGAGGGAGAAGAGACCACTGAGTGAAAGTCAGAGGAGTTGTCATCTAGATCAATAATATCCGCAAGTGACTGGTAGCCTTCCATGTTTAGAAAACGTGGGGCTAGAGATAAACTAAGAGTGAGTGGTTTAAGAAAGTACAAAACAGGAAAGGAGAAAGGGACCAGTAAGCAAGCAAAGGCAGCCAATAAAATAATGAGTTGGGATGGGAGGATAAATAGAAAGTCAGCTATTTTACAACTCAGAAAAAAGGAGAGTGATAAATGAATATTCTGGGGAATTTGGAAGAAAGGTTTCTGAACAGGGGACAGCGAAAGAGGGACTAAGGAAGTAGGGGACCATTTAGCTGACAGGGTTATAAAAGAAGGATCTTCTAGTTCCAGATGGGGATAAAACCCCCTGAAGACATACCCTAACCAAACATATATTCCCTCCAAAAAAAACTGGCTTCCTAGCTATCCAAGAGAAAGCAACATCTGAAGATGCTGTTGGATCATAAATACCCCTATTCTGCGCAATCTTCTGTTCCTCTTTCTAGGCATATCTAAAAAGTTGTCTCCTCCTGCAAAATCATTAATGGAAATGCTCCTCCTCTTTCTCTTATTGCCATGGAGCTCCCTCCTAATACCCGTAGAACTCCGAACTGATTTATCCGGGCCTGACTCCCCTGTACCAGGTCTTCCCCGAGTAACCTTATGCAGAGAAGGGGAACCATCCTTTCCAAGTGCACAACACGCTCCACCTCTCCTCCTCTTATTTGGGCAAAAAATTCCAGTAATATTGAGGCCTCTCCTCTCCGATAAAGATCTCCGGCCTCCTTCCCCGTCACCCCTCTTCCTTTTATTGACACTGCTGTCATCCTTATTCCCTCCCCTTTTTCCCGGATCACCTTGATTATCATTACCCCGGTCACCTGATGCACCTCCACCTCCCCCTTCATCATTACCTCAAGCAGTCATCACTATCCTCATCACCATTATCTTCCTCATCATCCCCGCTCTTCATGTTTGACGAGCTCGAGCTGTCGTCCTCTTCATCATCTTCCTCATCTTCGCCTTTGTCATCAGACTTCTCCTTTGAACTCATCGGAGTGTCCGGGATCCAGTCCTTTTCCGAGTCACTATCCCCTTTCTCTTCCCTCGAGGTCTTGACTTCAATAAGATTAATCATCGAAGTTCTATTCCTCACCACTCTTTTCAGACCCATGATCTTGTTTGAGTATAGCGGCAAATAGGTGGGATCTATTCTGATCTCTCCGTATTTGTCACAAGCAGCATACATAGCAGCCTAAAACTCTCTGCTTCTCTTTTGAGGACAGAGTTTACAGTACTTTTCCTTATGCCCAATTTTCCCACACACTCTGCACAGCACAAAAACCCCCTCGTATCTGAAGTCCACCCATTCGAAGCTCCCTTTCTCATACTCAAAATAGAACCCCGGAATCAAGGGTCTGTTCAGACTTATCCAGACTTTAGCTCTATGAGCTCCTCTAATAGGGGGGTCCAATGATTCATTATCAAAGCACAGAACTCGACCAATCTTTGATAAAGCCCTACTCGCAATGGAGACTGAATTGTAATGGACCGGTAGACCTTCAACTTGAATCCATAGGTAAGCACCATCGAAGTTCATTGATCTGAGAGCATGGCCTACCAAACATCTCTTGAAGATGAAAATAGCTCCCTTGTAGTTGGTGTGACCATATCTTAATAAGGCATTACAATCCTCCTCCACCGTGAATCTCAACAGAAACAGGCTAGTTGGTGTGACCATATCTTAATAGCTCCCTTGTAGTTGGTGTCTAGCCTTGCTTGGTGATAAAAATAATATATATGTCGACATCAATTATAACTTCACCTTAAATATTTGTAATCTTAATTATTATAGGATTAATGGATTATACTTCGTACTAGTTTTTGTATTAATGTAACAGATGAGAAACCTAATCATATTAGGTAACATAAGATTATATGAACTCCTTGATTAGAGAGATTTCCATTGATCACAATATTTATAGGGTTACAATGAGAAACCTAATCATATTAGGTAACATAAGATATCTTATACAAAATATATCCTAAACCTAAGATGAGAATATTTTATGGATATTTTCTATCAGTAACATCTTATGTTTTAAAATGTTTAATTGATTAGCTCATAATTGTAATCTCACAAATTAATAATTTTCTCAAATAATTATCCGTTTATTATTGATATTTATTACGCTCTTGGTTTAAGTTGACTGAATAGATTTAAGTTGATTGACTAGATTTAATAATTAATATTTCGAATTAAATTAATAAAAAAATTTACAAAATTTAATTTTTTTTAAAGCAGCTGATGAATTAAGTAAGACCCCATAAAAATGAATTTTTCTCTTATATACGTTGTGAATAATTTAGAAGATTCTCTCAAATTTTAAATAATTGCAAGATTTCAAACAAGAAGATAAAAAAATAAAATAAGAAATGAAGGAAGTGTTTATATTTTGTATTTTGGATAGGGGTGTCAATCGGGTTTGCGGTTCGATTTATAGATTTTCGGTTTGAAACGAGTTGATATATTATCGGGTCGGTTTTACATATTCGGGTTGGATCAGTTTGATTACTTTTTATTACATTTTTTTTCGGTCGGATTCTATCCGGGACGGGTCATAATCAGTTCGAGTTAAATTTGGTCGCTTTAAAAATGGGGTTTTGTCAAAACATATCAGGTTCCAATCGGGCTGGGTTGTAATCATATCGGTTCAGGTCATAACCGATTTGAGTTAAACTCAATCGGTTTTTTAAACGGGTTTGGATAACGTATATCTTCGAGTATATCCTCGATGAACATTCTTTAATTAGTTATTCCAATAGATCATACAGAGTATTAATTAGTTGTTATTTTTTTAAACACACTATAGTGTTTCATAAGCCATTACTCGTTAAAGGATGATAATATTTTAGCATAAGAGTTTCAATGACGTTAAAATTCCAAACCTTTTCAATATAAATACTTCGTAATTCAAATTAAACCCTTTTGTTTTACTATCGATAAAATATACCCCAAAAAAAAGAGGAAAAAACAAAACTCTACGGTCATAACTGGTTACAGACTTACGGGCGGTTACGGGTTGTAAACGGTTCGGTCATAACTTATTATGGGTTATAACCGGTTCGGTCCTAACCAGTTACAGGTTGTAAACGATTTGGGTTTATCGGGTTTAAACTGTTTGGGTTTACAATGGGTCGGGTTGCTATCGGGTTCGGAAGTACTCGATTCGGGTTGTTCTCGGTTTCGATTTGTACCAATTCGACTTGATAACGAGTACGGTTCATTAACAGTTATCAAACATTTGGATTGGTTCAGTTTCACGTTTCAAAAAATTAGGTCGGGTCGATTTACGGTTTTAAAATAACAAGTTTTTAGCAGTTCGGTTTCTTTTCGAAACAACTCGAAATGGTTCGGATTTATCAATTCGGGTCGGTTTTTAACAGCTTTAATTTTGGACAATCATAGATTAATATTCTACTTGTTAACACATTAGCTAAGCTACTTCCCCACGTATAGTAAATCATATCGTAGACGTACATGTGAAACATTTCATGAATATCATGATATTTCATGCAACATTATTTGAGAATAAAAAGATCTTATTATTGTCATGATTAGCATAGTCAAATACAGTTTTAATTTTTCCTTAGGTACAATAATTAATAAGTAGGACTTTAATTTTTAATTATACCGCATAACACATGACACGATATAGACTAATACTAGTGGGAACAAATTAAGTCAAGTGCAACTTTTGTTGTTAGTACTACCACACATATTTTCATCACACGTCATGACATAATTAAGTTAATTAGCTTAAATTAATAAGTACTTTGTAGTAGTTTAGCTGTTGCTATAAGATTTTAAAAATATGGTAAATTCATGTCAACTTCATATTTGTGACCTATGCACTACACTAGGATGACAGTCTTGGAGTTTTTTTTTTCCAAGTTCAAATCTTTTTTGAGCTTTTCATTCTTATCTAAAAATGGATATTTAATAGGTTTAGGTTGTGCTATAATTAATTAACAATTCTTAGGTGGGAATGTGATGGATACACTTATAGTACGTAATGTATTATAGAAGTTATCCATAAATATAATAAGGAATTGCCCATTTAAAGTAAACATGTTACTCTTTTTCTAAGAAATATATCTTGTAGTTGGGGAACCAAAGTGAACACTCAAATTTGTCATTCATAAAATCTTGCATGGATCTAGTCTATAATAGCAATTATTTACCATAAATTTAGGCATATTTTTTACATAATTTTCTATTTGCTATAAAGTTTGTTTGCATTTTCTTTTTTATTACCCTTTAGAAGATGATCGAGCACTTAAACAGTAAAAAGATAAATCGTCAACATAGGCGTTTATGCCTAGGTGGGATGCATGGTGCCACCAAGGGAAGTGGTGTCTCGATTTGGTGGCTAGAGGTTGAAGGTTCAACCATATTTTTTGGCGGTTTGAATTGATGAGCTAATGGTTAGCATTTGACAATTAATTAGGTAATAATGAGAGGCTCATGTGATGATGAACGGTAAGCAACAACATTGCTTTTTAAAGTGTTATTAGATAAGGCAGGTTTATTTATTTATATATCGATTAAAAAAGATACACATATGCAATATGAAGAATTATATAATATATTCAGTTAAACACATAACTTGAAAAAGTAGGAGAGAAAAGGGGGCAAAACAATAGTAACACATTATAATTTGTCCATTTAGGGCTTGTTCTTTTCAGTTTAATTTCAATTCAGTTTAGCTTTATTCAGTTCAATTTAGTTTAGCTCCAATTGATCAGTTCAGTTTAGTTTAATTGCAATCTAAATTGCATTATACATCAAATTAATAACTTACTAATGTTTCGTAGATGATTTACTTTGTCTTTATATAATATCAAAATGCTTTGTTCTAACCATATATATAAATATATATCTGTTTTTCTATTAACACATAATTCTATAAACAATTTCATGTTACAAATAATGATGAAATGCATCAATGATCAAATTTCTGCGCCGATAAATCCAATCAAATAATGGCATATGTTTGGAAAAACATAGGAATATCTAAAAACAAATAAAGAATGAATAGTTAGGATCTAATCCACACGACACAAATTGTATGTGCCGACAAGCAAAATCAAGTTGACAAGAACACATTATTTGGAGGCTTTCTAAACCCATTTTTCATTTCATGTGGTCTCTCGTCTTTACTTTGCACATATAAGTAATTGCATACCAATTACTCGTACCATATAAAGTTACAGACCATGTGCTTCACAAAGCTAAACCTTTGTTGTCTTACCATTTGCTTATTTATTTATTTATTTATTTATTCTTACCAATTGTCTTACCATTTGCATTATTAACATTTCCAAATTGAATTTGATTTGTTTTTGACATGTGCTCAATGCCTCAATTCAATTCATAGAAATTAGGTATTACAAACTATAGAATAAGTTTTTAAAATTATTAAATTACGAACTTTAGTAGTTTTAATTTATTGTTATAACAGTTACAATTTAGTTTAAACTTAGCTTGGTCCTTGCTTGATAGAAATATGTACTACCTCCGTTTCATAAAATGTACAACAAACTTGTGTGCACGTTTTCCAAGACAAAATTTGATAATGCTTGATTAACAAAGTAAAGGTTTGTGATTAAGGTAAGAGAGAGAAAGAGGGGATAATTAATTAATAAAGGACCACCACTAGTCCACCACCAATTGCCATCTTCCCCTCGACACCACCCACCAGCAGCACCACTAACACCGCACCGCCCACCAGCAACACCACTAACGCCGCACCGCACCACTACTAACACCGCATCCTGTAATCACTCTCACCACAACCCAGATCTGAAACCCTCCATTACTCTATAACCACCCAAAACCAACCTCACTCAATTAATTCGCACCACCACTGTACGGGTAAGGGAGAAGAAAGCGCCGATGACTGTACGAGTAAGAGGTGCGACTAGATTGAGTTTGATGGGCAGCGAATGGATCGGGGTGTGAGGAGCGGCGATTGGACTTGAGTGTGAGGAGCGGCGAATGTATAGAAATCCAATGACAATGTATAGAAATCCAATTTCTGAATCCCATGATTTTCATTTTCTCTCTCCTCTGAACTGAAATGCAGCCAGGAATTGGAACTTCTTCATCATCTTCGTTATCATCTTCATCGCCATTTTCGTTGAGTCCTTTACCTTTCATTTACAGTATTATTGGCGAATTAAGCAATACCTCCGTTGAAGGTTTCGACAGTTCTAGGGTTTTTTTCTTGGCTTCTTTGTGGTTGTTTCGAGGCGTTGGTGGTGGCAGTAGTGGTGGTTCAATGGATTTGAGTGTGAGGGGCGGCAACTAGATCTCACGTGTAATTGAGTGTCAGAGGCGGCGATTGGATCGATCTGAGTGGTGACAGTGGAGTGGTGGTGGTGGAGTGGTGGTTGTGAGAGAATAGAGAGAAAAGTTGGTGATGTTGGTGGTGGATGTGGGCTGTGAGGTAGGAGAGTGAATATGGTTTAGGGTTTAAATTATTGATTGATTAATTTAGGTTAATAAGTTAATATGTGGTTTATTGAAGTTAAGTAAGGGTATGTTGGTAAATTCACCCAAAAAAATTTACTATATTAGGAATTTTTTTGGTTGTTGCACATAATGTGTAGTTTCCATTTTAGGAAATTGTTGCACATTTTATGAAACGGAGGTAGTATTTTTTTTTTTGACGGGAAATGCTCTCAAATATTATTAAGCAACAAAGTGGCTCAAATCAGCCAAAACAAACTCAGTTACATCATCAGGGTATTCCTCCATCCAAACTCTAACATCAGAATAAGAATTACATAGCTTAGCTAAACTATGCGCTACTCGGTTTCCTGACCGCTTCACAAAAGAGAATGAACACATATGACACGAGCGAGAGAGCTTGAGAATGTCAGTAACTACCATCCCAAAGGCCGTTTGAGTGACAGTTGCCTTCACCAAATGCGAGTAAAGCTTCAAACAGTCCGTCTCCAAACAAATGCTCAAGAAACCCGACTCTAGAGTGATCTGCAATGCGTGTCTCAAAGCCATAGCCTCCATTACGTCTACATCAAAACTACCAGCCATCTTCATACAAGTATAAACAACAACCTCACCTGTATAGTCACGCATCACCCCCCAAAAACCAACAGCTAATGTGGATATCAGCGCTGCATCCGAATTTACCTTGATCACCCCAAGAGGAGGGGGTTTCCAAGTTGTGTCGAGCACCATAGCAGGGGGGCTGACATTGCTCATCTCCTTTGCAAGAGTAAACTCCCCAATTAAACTCACTGCCTTGCTAATAACCTCGTGCCCATCCACCCATTTCTTTGAAAAATTCCAACCATTTCTACGCAACCATATTCCCCAAGCAAGGCTCCAAAATAAACTCCACCAACTCATGTCCTTGAGCCTCTTAAGGACCGATAAACACCACTCCCTAAAGTTGTTCCCAGTATAGTTTCCCACAGTCAAACGAAGCGGTGAAGTATACCAAATCAAACTAGCACCTTCGCATTTCACAATCGTATGGAGGATGCTTTCCATTTCATCCCCACACAACGGACACATAGTATCAATCACCATTCCTCTTCTTGCAAGATTTTCTCGAGTAGCAATCGCCTCTCTTATACACCTCCACGCAAACATTTTAACCTTTTGGGGAACATCTACACTCCAAACAAATTTCCAATCAAAACTAGAGCTTCCATTTGAGGTCGAGGCCATGTCACGCATTTGATCCACAGTGAGCAAGTTGTATGCACTCTTCACTGTAAAATGCCCATCCTTAGAGTAATGCCACATCCAAGAGTCTCTACTATCAAACATAGGAATAGGAATGTTTGGTATTGCACTTACCTCAACTTAAAAAAAAACCTGATTGAGGACATCAAAATTCCAGCTTTTGTCACTCCACAACTGGCAGACATACAGCGGGCATAAAGCGTCATCTGGTTTGGTCGATGCCACATTAAAGTCCTTTAAAGTCGGAATCCAAGGATCACGCCAAATATGCGTCGAAACTCCATCTCCAATATTTCTTCGAACACCTTTCTTCAAGACATCACGAGCTCCAAGAATGGACCTCCAAGTGTAGCTCGAGTTTGGGCTAATTTTAGTCTCCATAAAGTTCGAATGGGGAAAATACTTTCCTTTTAGAACCTTTTCCATGAGAGACTCTTCGTTTGAGAGGATACGCCAAGCTTGTTTAGCAAGGAGCGCCTTGTTAAAAAATTTCCATGTCTCTAAAACTAAGACCTCCTTGACTTTTGGGACATACATCTTTTCCCAAGCCACCCAACAAATCTTGTTTTCCTCTTTCCTTTGTTCCCAAAAAAACTGACGACAAAGTCGTTCCACCACATTTAAAATGCTTGTCGGAATCAAAAAACATTGCATAGCATATGTAGGAATTGCTTGAGCAATAGATTTGATTAGAACTTCTTTTCCGGCCTGAGACAAATACTGTTCTTTCCACCCTTTGAGCTTTTTCCAAATCCGATCATGAATATTCTGAAAAACATGTTTTTTAAACCCTCCAATATAAGTTGGAAGACCTAAGTATTCATCATGTCCCTCGACAGCTTTAAATGATAACTTCATCTGAAGCATGTTTTTTCGTTCTTGATCAATGTTTTGGCTAAAGGACACCTCTGATTTATCCATATTCAGTTTCTAACCCGATGCAATCTCATAAGTAGAAAGGATCCCAAGAACACTCTCCACTTCTTCCTCCGTCGATCTCACAAAAAGGAGACTATCATCTGCAAAGAAAAGGTGAGAAATTGGCTTAACATGATGACCAATTTTCACCCCATGGATGAGATTTATGTTCTCCGCGTCTCTAAGCAAGGCTGACAATCCTTCTGCACATAAAATAAACAAAAAAGGAGAAATAGGGTCTCCTTGGCGCAAGCCCCGGGTGGACTTGAAAGTTCTCGAAGGCTGGCCATTAACAAGTACATCAAAAGAGGCAGTACTAACACATTTCATAACCAAATTCACAAATTTCTCCGGCAGACCCAACTTTGACATAATTTTCTCCAAGAACTTCCATTCAACTCTGTCATACGCCTTGATAATATCTAGATTAAGCCCAAGATACCCTTTTTTCCCTGTCTTCTTTTTTCGGAGGTAGTGGAAGTATTCATAAGCCACTAGTACATTGTCAGTGATTAATCTTCCAGGAACAAAACCACTCTGCGACTTATGAATAATGTAGGGAAGAACTAACTTCAACTTGTTTGCTAACACTTTTGTAACATTCTTATACAACACATTGCACAAACTAATACGTCTATAATCAACAGTAGACTTGCACTCTTTTTTTTCGGAATTAACACAATATGAGTCTGATTAATAGTACCTATATCCCCATTATTATTCAAAATATCTAACACTTTCCCAACTACATCATGTCCCACAATATCCCAAAATTTCTAGAAAAAGATAGCAGACATACCATCGGGCCCGGGGGCCTTTCTGGGTGCATTTGGAAGAGAGCTACACGGACCTCCTCTGCAGTAAACGGGGCTGCCAAACTTGCTTGTTGCCGCTCATCAACAACATTGTTCACTTTATCAATCACCGGCTCCACCTCAATATTACTGTTCGTAGCAAACAGGTCTTCAAAATAATTGACAAAAGTTTCCGCAATTTGTTCTTCCTCTCTATATGAGTTTCCCGCCACATCCTTCACACCAACAATATTATTCCTTGCTTCTTTCTGCTTAGCTTTATGGTGAAAAAATGATGTGTTCTTATCACCATGCTTAAGCAAATCTTACCTACTCCTTTGTTTCCAATACATTTCCTCCCTACTTTCTAATTCATCCATACGACCATCAAGGGCCCTCATTTGAGCTATAACCTCTGCCGATTGAACTTCACCCATGAGAAATTTTATTTGAGCCTTGCAAGCGTTCAATTCTTTAACAAAGTCCCCGAATTTGTCTCTACTCCACGCACTGAGTTTTGTGGAAGTAAAGGCAATTTTTGAACATAAATCACAGCCACAATCCCAAGCTTCGGAAACAATGCTAGCACAAATTTCATCTCGGAGCCACATTTCCTCAAACCGATACAATTTTTTCTTCTTTTTTTTCTTTTTAGATGGAATAACCTCTTTTATGCAAAGAAGAATGGGAAGGTGATCAAATTTTCTCTTAGAGAGATGCGTGACAAAAGACCCTTGTAAAATATCCCTCCACGCACGGTTTGCAAGGAAACGATCGAGCCATTCTTGGATATTCTCTTCCCCGCTCCGATTATTCGACCAAGTAAAGTTGTGTCTAATGAAACCAAGGTCCTCTAACTGGCAGAAACTCACAGCCGCCCTTAGGATGTCAGCCTCACCAACATCGAACGCCATACCACCCTGTTTCTCGCCCGAATGGAGCATTAAATTCCAGTCACCTCCACAAAGCCAAGGAGTATCATTTTCTTCATACAATGACTCAAGAAGCTACCCGGTCTTATACTTTTCTTCATCATCAGGGTATCTATAAAACCCCGAAAACCGCCACACCCCATATAGAGTCGATCTCACAAGAGCATCAATATGGTGTAAAGAATAGGACCTCACATCAATATTAATGTTATTATTCCACAGTAGAGCCAAACCGCCCCTTCTTCTTCTACCTTCTCCATCACATTCAACAATCAAGCACGAATTAAATTTTAATTTTAATTTAATTTTTTCCATCTCAAAAGCTTTGAACTTTGTCTCCATGAGAAAAACCATTTGGGGGCTTTCAAGAAACACAATGCGTTTCAGAGCATTAATTGCAGCGGTGCTCCCCAAACCCCTGCAATTCCACGATAGGATGTAGCTCATCTATCACCAAGAGCCCTATTGGTGGGGCTCGCCACTCTCTCAGTAGGTACGGCCATCACTTGCTTCTTCTTCTCCCTCCCATCCACACCAAACCCACTATCATCACTCTCCAACATTACATCATCTGCATTTCGTTTTCCCCCTAACACACTGCCAACCCCCATACTATGATCGTTATCCCTCACTTTCCTCCTCCAACCCTTCCCCACTTTCCCATCCCCTTTCGCAGCCTCCTCCAATGTTACACTCACTTCTTTGTTTCCAGTCAACCGAGCGCTAGCCTCAAAGACAAACATATCATTTTTTCCACCTCTTCATTCACTCGAGAAAACAGACCTTCTTCCCTACCTCCTATATTAATCTCAACATCACATAGCTTATTTGCCATCTCATTCACACGAGCAAACTCATCTGGGTCCGGCATCTGTTTCTTTGGTTTAGTCACAAACAGGGCACGAGCACTCATTGGCTTACCTGTACCGACCTCTTCCTCACCCAAGCCCGAAGCGTACTTCCATGGTGAGGCTTTCATCCAAGCCCCATATGAGATAACAGGCTTCTCTGCTTCCCTATACACCTCATAATCTTTTGTCCCGTGTCCTATTAAATCGCAACAGAAACAGAACAAAGGTGGCTTCTCATACTTCACTTCGAACAGTTCCTCTATACCTCCTCTTAATTTCAATTTAACATGCTTTGCCAGTGGTTTTCTCACATCAACAAGGACTCTAATGCGAATAGACTTATCAATACCAACTCTTGCATCATTATCCAATTTCACAAAAACCCCCAATTTATTCCCAATTTTTTCCACATTACTCACATTTAATCTACCCTTAAGAGGAATATTATATACCCTAATCCACATAGGCAAATTAAAGAGCGGAATGTCAGAAGGTTTTACCGAATCAGTCGTCTCGCCAAGTATCAGAGCATACTTGTCGAAGTGCCATGGTTGATCATCAAGAACTCTACTCTTATCACGCCAATGATAGAATTGGAATAGAAACAAATTTTTGTCAATACTCGTAATGTCTACACCATGCTTTGGTTGCCAAACACTTTTCATGGTGGTCATAAAAGCATTCGCATTAACGGTTCTGTTAGTCCAAATCTTCCCAACTAGGGCAAGTTCGACCCTTGCGTCCTCGTCCTCCTCTCCATCAACCTCCCAGTCAATTGCATCGCTCGTATCTTCTATAGGAATATTAGTAGAATTTTTCTCACATTCATCGTTCCCAGTTGTTAAGAGTGCATTACTCTCCACGCCAAGGATTGAGAACGTATTATTTGAGTCTCCCATGATTGGATCAGATCATAAAATCACGAAAATAATAGGCAAAAAAAAAAAAGAAAACTCGATCCAAAATCGAGAATAACCTTGAAAAAACAGGAAAACCTAGCCAAGGAGACTAGAACGAGACCCTCCCAAGGAAAACCTAGAGGGAAAAAAACTCGGATTAAAAACGGAGGTAGTATTTGAATTAAGAAATATCAATTTTTTTTACCTTTGTATTCCATTATTTTTACTAAACTTGAGGATTGTTCACGAGGACAAGGAAATTATAGTCTTGACTCTTGAGTTGTTGAGCAGAATCGAAGTTGATTTTAAAAAGACACAAAAAGTCATAACTTATAAGTTATATATTTAAAGGGTCGAGCACTTTCATGTGATTGCTAATAATTAAGTTACTATTTAATAATCCTTTAAGGTTCTAATGTAAACGGGTGTAATTTAATTGTAAACAATGGATTTAATTAATATATTACGAACCTATTGCCCTTTTTCCAGTCTAGTGTGAAACCCCCATGACGAACCCCATTAATTTCTTGTAAAATATTTCGAAAGATGGGCAATAGTGCAGGACTATAGTTTTGTCACACTGACACATATTCAACAATTTTATATCTAATTTGTGTCTAACTGTCTATATGTTATTATCTAATCAAGTCAATTACGTGTTGAAGGTCATAAAGTAAGATATGGTTTACAAAAATCAAACATAGATTAAAAATTCATATACTACTAATTTTATAAACTTATGATGACATTATCACTAGATTGTGGCTATGTTTTTACACCTATTCTAATAGAAGTATATAATTTAGGGCTTATTCATATTTACTGAACTGAGCTGAACTGAATTGATTGGAGCTGAACTAAACTGGATATTTTATGAGAGGGAAATTAAGAGCTGAGCTGAACTGAACTGAACTGAAATTAAGTAAATGTGAACATGCCCTTACTCCCCACTATCATGAATTTCTTTTAACTTTTTGTTTAGCGTTATACTTACTATTTACTCTATCTCCTATGCCAGGGGGAGGCTCTCGTGAGAATTTTTCTTATGTGAGAACTCTTTATGTTCGAAATTTTTACTCATATGTTCTAAATTTTAAATATGATGTTATAAACTTTTCCTTAGGTGTTCTAAATTAAATCAAATGTTCTAATTTAGTACTCACATGTTCTAAACCATAAATTAGTTAAGTTTGATATCATAAATTTTAAATAACTTCTTCCAAAATTTTAATTTATATGTTCTAAATTTTAACACGTGTGTTCTTAGATTTTTAATAATATGTTTCACATTTTAAAGCGTATGTTCTAAATTTTTTACTCACACTTTCTATTTTCTATATCAGTTTGTTCTAAATTTTTATTTACATGTTCATAATATTAAATAAGATGTTCTAAATTTTACTCATATGTTTAAAATTTCATAAAGCAGATTTTATAATTTTTTAATCACTTGTTCTAATTCTTAAATAAAATGTTTTAAACATATTACTCACACAGATGTTCTAAATTATTACTCATATGTTCAAAATTTTAATTTGAGTCACATGTTCTAAATTTTAACTCGTATGTTCTAATTTTTTACTCACATGTTCTAAATTTTAGATCAGTTCCCATATAAGTATGAATTCTCACATATGGACCTATTCTCACCGGATCCCTCCCCTATATATATATATATATATATATATATATATATAGATATATATATATATTATCAAATGAGGGGTTAGATTCGTATTAATATAAGTACTCGTATTACCTTTTGATATTTAACCTTTTATAATTTTATATATTTAATGATGGGTATTCCCTCATTTTTTTTAAAGCAACAATTCTGTTATAACGAATACGAAAAAGACTTATAAATAAAAACGCATATAGAACAAAGAAACGTAGTTCCACCAATAATGCATTGGCTACAACCACATGTAATCAAGAGTAATAGTTTATTGATCCTAAGCAAAACATATTTCATACTCAAAGACAGGAAAGACTGATCAATAACTTAGGATGATCAATAAACATGGAAGGATCAAACAATGATCATCTCTCATATTATCAGATTAACTGAACAGATGTTATCTCTGTAACAACTCATATAGATTGATGGCCTAACAGATTTTGACAGCTCTCTGACTTAATTTATGATAAATTTAATATGATAATAAGTGTTATTAACACATTGGTAAAATGTATAGCACAGTTAGAAAATGAATGGCGAGCACATACAAAATATGTTGATTATTTAAGAACGGAGGGAGTCATTAGTTTGGTAACGAAGATAACTAAGAAGTATGATGTAACACCAGTTGAAGTGATGAGAAGTTTTTGGAACTTTATGAGCTTTATAAAGATTTAGTAGTGCACTTGTTTTTCATCAAATCAAATGAGTTTCTCATGACGATATGTGGCTTTTTATGCTTTGATAGGCGACAATTTCACAACTTTTGAGTCACTGAAATGTGATTTTGCTACACTTGAATCAGCGATGAGTAATTTTAAGACGAGAATATATAAAAAGTTGTAATAATTCCAATGAGAAATGAGAAAGTATACTCCAATTTAATAAAGGGGATTGTGATACATTGCCTTTAGCGACATAGATAAAAAAAAAAAGTACTATACTAAAAAGATTTTAAAAGAAAACTAGATTTGTGTTTTAATGTCAAATTCATTTGCTACACCAACAGTTCTTTAAAGTAAGCCGTACCACAGTCCTTTAACTTACAGAGTAAAACAATACATTCTACTCGTAGTTTATGAATCATATCGACGATCAAATCAGTATTTACAACATATCTAACAGTTATGTACAATCAATGACTAACACAGGTTATCTCAGTACACAATATAAGCTATAGCATAATTCTCAAAAGGATAGCTATAAGACGAAAACTTGGACTCAATTTACAACTTATCTGCTGGGCAAGTCCAAAATCTGCTGCAGCTAGCAATCTGAAATCCGACAGTCGCTCATCACTGATCATACGGAGTATATAGCAGTGTACTGATACTATTTGCAAGGTTCTGTAAAGCTGCACAAATTTATCTATTTTCCTCAAAATCCAGAAACCAGAACCAGCATCTCTGCATCTGCATATCTTCAAATTCCAATAGCTTTCAAGGTCTCAATACACCAAAATAGTTGTTACAGACTCTCACAAATCATATCTTAGTGCAGCAAACTATAATCAATTTGGCACTGATGAGAGGACGATAAACGGCAGCAGAATTTGCCAAATGCCCAGTAACATCTGCTGATCTGCCTAGCTCAGACCAGACAGCAAATTTCAGCAAGATGATGCACCATACTAAGTTTCAAACAGAGTTACAGCATCTGAATGGCGTTACAAATGCATTGGCATCTAAGTGCTTAGCAAGCAAGGTCACTGATGTACACAGCTGTATTCACTGCAGCCTTTACTGCTATTTCTCAATTCCTGCACCACCTCAGTAACCAGTTGCTCACATTTTAGTTCTTTGATTATAGAGTTACCACATTCTCTTCGCCTTCGTAATCGTCAGAAGTGTTGATTTCATTTGTTGGAAAATTTTGGTTTGACAGCATTGCGCAAATCATTTAACCCTTGTTCACATACTTTCTTAGCATGCTCGTTAAATTGGCATGTGGTCAGGAGATTATAGAAACTACGAGCCATTGTGTGACGCCACGGTGTTTGCAGCTCCTTATCCTCAACAGTTAATGCATCATCATCATCTGTATGATATGAAACATGTTAAATTATCATAAGTATAAGATTACACGATATAATTACAATTAACTTGAATAGAACAGAATAGGTCTTGAAGTGACATTATGCTCACAAAGACATATGTTGGCAGTTTGTTTCGAAAAAATGATACAGCTATGGTAAAGTTACACAGTAGCAATTATGTCCTAGATAAAAAGTGACACAAAGCATGGAGAAAGACGCATTCTATACATACAACACAATTTGTTCTGAAGCATTTATGTTATACATATCCAAAGTTACATATTTGTTACCTTTGTGTTTAGTCCAAATCTCAGACTTTGCTAACTTAGTCCAACGTTTCATAATGTATTTCTTTGGGATCTCGAAAATACAGTGCATGTGCATAACCCTCAAAATATGATAGCACAGCAAGCCACATTCTTGATAACTCATGCAGGTACAAGAAAGTTCAAGGAATTCATCATCATATTGAACGTTGTGACTTTGTGTAAAGTCTTCATTAAGTGAAACTTCATACATCTTGGAACATCCGTGATTTGCAACTGCTCGTATGTAGCTACCCATTGCCATATCAAACTCTTTTTGAAAGTCATCAAATAAATCCAGTGTATATACTTCGGCTGCGTGTTTTAAGAGTTTGCATTGCGATTCACTTGCAGGATGTCTTTCAGTTGAACATTTAAAGTTATCAATTTCTTCAATGTTACGCCAACGTTTCACTGTATCCTCAAAAATGTGGTAAAACTCAAATAAGCTTGTTGTCTGATTAGCTCCAAATGATACAGCCCTGTTGATCACTTCTACTTTTTGTGAAGACAAAATTCGAGCTGTAAAGAAGTCTTTGCTTAGAGCCGTACACCATTTATCCCTCAATTTGTATAGCTGTGAAAACCCAAAACTTTCTTCAAGGCCATATGTACTGATCATCTCTGTCCAGCACCTCAAAAACTCTTCTTCATTGTCACATCCAGTTAAGCATTTGTTGAAGATGTCCATAAAAGTAGGATTGTTTCTAAGCATATCAAAATTAGAAATAAAATTTGTTTGGAGGTGCCAAATACATAGACGGTGTCTTGAATTTGGGAATACCTAAACAAGAAAAAAAAATTAATTGAAATTAGTTTTCGGAAAATTTATATTCCAAAGCTAAAAAATTTTACATACTACCTCTGTAACTCTGTTTCACAATGATTTAACATTTGCTATTTGCACAAATATCTACTTTATTTCTTTTATGGTACACCCCAATTACTACCTTACCCTTCTTAACCCACAATATATACACCTTTCCACTCAATTTCTCTTACTTATTCACATTTGTACTGTCTCTCTCCCTCTTTTACTCAATTCACGTTTTACATACAACCACCCACTTTTTATACACTCGACCTCTCATTGAACTTGATACTTGTGCGAATATTAAATATTAAGAGCATTATGAAACATGCGTTGCATATATTAAAAACTGAAAATAAATGCACCCAAGTAACAAAAACTACATAAGTATAGAATAGTCTTTAATATGCCGTATTTAAGTTATTTAGTAACATAATCAAAATTTTAAAAGACATGCAAAGTATATATTTATAAAAAGAGAGTTTGTAATTTCATTACCTTTGCAATTGCATTAGTCAACTCTATATTTTGGTCGGTGAATATGGACTTTGGTACAAGTCCACTGATAGAATTCTTGAAGGTTTCCAAGAGCCACTCAAATATCTCCGTCTTCTCATCAAAAATAAAGGCACAAGCAAACATGGTGGTTTTCCAATGGTTGTTTATTCCAAAAAATGGGGCACATATCAAATTATATCTATTTATTCTGTATGTCGTGTCAAATATCAATGCATCCCCATACGCTATGTAGTCTTCCAGCATCATTGAATCACGCCAAAATATGCTCACAATCTGATTATCATCATTAATTTTTACCCTGCAGAAGAAAGAATTACCATCAGTTGTCCTTCGTTGCATGACATCTAATACATTTTGCACGTCACCACCCTTTGAATTCTTTATCTTAAGCCTTGAAACAATATTCAGATAATCTGTCTTTGTGTGACCATCAAGTTCTTTCTCCTTATCTGCAATGCACAAGTACTTGCAGCAATCCATTTTCTTACTACCTGAAGTCACCATTGTTTCAATAACTTTGCCTAAACATTTTGAGGTAGATAATTTTGACCTTAGACAATGACATTCTTCCTGTTTTACAAAGTCATGGTTATGTATTATGTTATGATCAGCAACAATGAATCTTCCTTCCTTATCCATCTTAAACCGTATAGATGCTTTGCAATCTGTGCGTGTCTCATTGACTACTCTAAGTTTCCTTTTCTTTTGACTGATAGTTGAGGCAGATCCTTCAGTGGTTGAAATCCCAACAAGGCTCTTCGTTTGCACTTCTTTTTTGCCTTTGTTTCTTAAACCAGCCTTTGAACAAACAAAGTACTTTTCAAAAATGACACTATTACTGCACCTTCTCCTTGATGTCCCCTTCCTAACACTAAACCCAAGAGCTCTTGCATGAGCCTTATACAGATTTAATGCATCATCGAGATCTAAAACTTCACGTCCAAGCAAACATTCACCAATACTCAGGTCATTATCATATGTGTAATCTTCTTCTTGCTGGTTTTCTGTAAAAGGTGAAACCGAGCTTTGTGTGAATCTAAAACACATATCTGATCATTAACCTAAATTTGATGACGCCAAAGCCTATGTGGTAACGATATTAATTGTGACATAGAGAAGACATTTGAAGTATTTAAGACGACACTGGAAAGATAAAAAGTAACATGAGAAAATATCAAAAGCGATTGCTGATTTGAAACTCTTCAAAGTGAAATGGAATTGAGGAAATATCTATAACATTAAGTTTCTTATTTATAAGGTAAAATAATAAAAATATTTTAAGTGCCAATGCAATTATAACAAGTGACATCTGCAATTATAACAAGTGACATCATTAATATTAAATGTGACTGGAGAATTAAATCTATAAGTGCCTATTAAGAATAATCTAATCATTAAAAAAATCCATTATTGACATATAAAAATGACCTTAAAATATGAAGTACAAAAGGTAAAATTCTAATCCCTAAGTATCTAATAACAAAAGTGATATAATCCCTCCATCCATAAATAAAGCCCAACTTCTCCCAAATTCTTGTCCTTAAATATAAGCATCATTTCTCATTTGGGCGGGGTCTATCATCCACTAATTTTTTAATTACCTTTTAACCAGCAAAACCCCTCTAGTCCCACTATATATTCTCATTCACTTCCACTAAAACAACATCAACAACAAAAACAAAGCCTAAGAATAATTTGGAGTCAGCTACATAAATTGTCGTAAGGAACTGTTCGCAAAAAAGGCACAAAGAAAGGAAAGTGATAAAATGAAAGTGGACAAAAAACGAGAAAAAAACATAGTGAGAAAAGAAAAACAAGGGTAATATAAAGTTAAATCACAAAGAGGATATCAAAATATAATTTTAGAAAGTCATACTCTATATAAAAGAGGAGTAAGAGGAAATAAAAGAAAGGAAAATCAAGCAAATAATGTTCGAGAAAACCTCAAAATAGGAAAATAAATAGGGTTTGCAAAACACAATGATTTTAGGTAAAAGGAAAAAAAAAAAGTACTTAAATTTAAAGTCATGACATGTCTTTGGCATAGATTTTCTCCATCCATTCCACCTAATCTAACGCCATATTTTCCTCAACCCCCTCAAAGGCTCATATCACTTTTAATTTCTCCTTCAAATTTTCTTAGGTCTTCCCAGACCCTCACGATCCCATCAATTTGTCACTCTTCAAGCCTCTTTAGCAGTGACTAAACCACCTTAGACAATCCTCCCTAATCTTGTTTTCAACAGATGTAACCCTTACTTTCTAATTATCTTGATTCACAATCGATTCTTTCATGTATATGGCATCCACAGCATACATATCCCAACCACATTCACTTTATGTTTGTGAAAATGCTTCACAGCCCAACAGTACCAAATAATAATGCAAGCCTAACTGTCATGCGGTACAATTTTCCCTTCCATATAGGGCATGTCAGGATCAAGATCACATGACCCTGTAACACTCTTCCACTTTAACCAACCAGCTTTAATTCTACGAGCAACACCTCCATCTAATTCCCATTATTTTAGAAGATTCTCCTATCCAGTGAGATTGTCCCTACATCCCTGTTAACTACGCTAAACTTACATTCTAAATATTCTCTCTTACTTGCTCGGTTTAAAGCCTTGGGATTTCGGCGTTTGTCGCCACAACTCCAACTTACTTTCCACGTCGTCTTTTACCTCATCAATCAACGCAAAATCATCTGCAAACATAATATACCATTGGTACATCATCTTAAATTGAACTCATCAATTCGTCCATGACTAATGGATACGTGCAGAGCTGCAGACAATCTGTTTGGGGCTCACTCCGCTACAAACAATAAATTATTCCCACTACTTCCCTTTTTATTCAACAATGCACCAATACAATTCCTCTCTAGAAACCATGTTCCTAGAATTTATTGGTATAAAGGGAGTAAAATTGTCTCAAATACATGTCTTGTACAAAATGTAATATAGATACAAATTATGTTAGCAAAATTTGATTTAAATAATCCAACCTTTGCGCGATCTTATTTTATTAATCCCACCTTTCGATATTCACCAATAATAAGCTTTGGGGGTGTTCTATTTTGTTAAGCCAAAGTGACCATTTTTTTTTTTCATTTTCAAATTTTAACAAAAAAAAAAGCCTTCCCCCATCCCCTTCCCCCGCCAGCTGCCACCCCTTCCCCTGTCAGCTGCCACCCATCTCCTTGGCCCATCCTCCCCCTCTCCGACCTTTACCATCCCCTACCACCCCTCCCTTTCTCCAGCCACCCCAGGCGGCCCCACCACCCAACCCCACAAACCCATAACTAAACCCCGTTAGAGTAACTTTTGTATACACCCGGTATACAGTAATTTACTATACATCGAGAGTCATTTTTATCAAATTTAGGGTCACTTTTACAATTTATTGGGTAACTTTTATCAATAAAGCATAAGTACTTCGTAACTTTTATTTATGACAGAGCAACTTTATTAATATTAGGGTAACTTTTGCTCATTTTAGGGTAACTTTATAACGGATGTACAATATTTTATTATACATCCGATTTATTTAAAAGTTTGTCACCCGTACCCGTTAGAAGTAGGGGTTTTGAGGTATATCGGCATCAATGGTGTATGGTTTCAAGTTTTTAGGTTCAAGGGTGGGTGTTTTAAGGGGTTTCGAGTTCAAGGGTGGGTGTTTCAGCGGCATTCGGGTTCAAGGGCAGGTGTTTCAGCGGATTTCAAGTGTTGGAGTTTCGACAGGATTTCGAGGGGCGGTCGGATTTGGTTACTTGTTGCCAAAATTTACGGTGGTCAAAGCCTAGAAGGGAAGAGGAAAGAGAAGGGTAAGGGCGGTCAGAGGGGAGTGGCTGCCGAAAGTTATAGAGGACTGGAGGAGGAAGGATGGAGGAAAGAGAAAGGAAGGAGGAAGGAACTAACTTGATTTTTTTTTAAATGACAATAAATATTTTGACGTGACACGTGGCAAGGTGACTTATTATTGTAGGTCACCGGTCTGGCCTAATAGAATAGAATAGGGTATAAAGCTTGGGTTATTGCTGAATAATCGAAAGGTTTGATTAATAAAATCAGATTGCGCAAAGGCTGGATAATTTAAATTAAATTTTCCATTATGTTATACATCTATAGTTGAACCACCCATCCACTATTTTTCTTCTCTACTTTTTTTACTCTCTATAATCTCCATGCAAAAAGTAATAGGGAAATGGAAGTATATATACTAAAAGGTAGCATGACATTTGCATAATTAAAAGGGAATAGAGTTCATAAAATGACACAAGTGTTGCAAAAAGTTCTAAGACAAGGGTTTGAAATTTATTCTTACCATTGTCATTAGCATCAGGTGAATGTTGATTATTTAAAGTCCCACAATCTCTTTCATCTTCTCCAATCAGACCCAACTGGGTATCATCATAACTAAAAGAGGTTTCGCCTGCAATGAGACAATTGATTGCAAAATTAGAGTCAGATTATACGATTATGCAGCTCCCAATGAATGATTCTATCATGTAGTAATTAAAAAGGAGAAATTATAAATCTTCAATAAGAGTACTTGTTCTTAGAGATATATTTCTACAAGTTGTAATAAGCATTGTAAACTGGGACAAATAAGAGATTGAAAGTTATTCTTACCATTGTCATTGCCATCGCATGATTGTTGATCATTGATTATGGTAGGATCTCTTTCATGAGTTTCATATTCTCCAACATGACTCGGCTTGATTTCACAACTAAAAGATGTTTCACCTGCAACAAGATTATTGATTTTCAAAATCATACTCACATACAACCACTGATCCTTAAGGAAAGCTACGATTACCTCAAGTGTCAATGGGGATTATGTATAAGAAAATATTAGATATGACTTATATGAGGGTGTTGTGACTCTTGTGTTTTTTTGTAAGATAAAGAAAAAGAGGGAGTAGAAAAGAATTTGGGTAGAAAAGAATGCCAAAATAGAATAAAAGATAAATGCAACCAATAAGAAGAACAGACAAAAACAGAAAGCGGAATTAACAAAAAGGAATGGAGGTAGTAATTGATAGCTAATATTTGCTTTTATAATCAAATTGCTTTTTATTTTTCCGTTTCGCTGCATAGCTCAGAAGATGGTCATATTTGTTCACCATTTTCACAATGCTAAAGTTGAAGGGGATGACATGCTATCAAAATGGCAACTTATGGCACAAGCTGGCTAAAAGCCTGACCACAAAGTACAACTAGTTCTGAGTTCAGTAAATATGCAACCAATTATAATTATAACCTCAGTTGGGAATCTGGAGATGGGCTCCCTCACTTCCTCGTTCTTCAAGTGGTAATGCGTTGTAAATTAACATGTAAGTAAACAAGTTTATTAGTAGAAAGACTAGATACTGCCCAATCACTCATAAAGTAAATACAAAGTATAACTTATGATAGCATAATTAAAAATACATGCCACTTCTCTTAAGTGTACAACCGAACAGCATGTCGTCTAAAGATCAACATAACCTAGATGAGTAGACGCTAAAGAATAACATGAAAAAGTGAACATATTGATCAACATTGTCAAATGAATTAGGGGTTTTTAATTTATACAATACCTTGTGATGGTTTGATTTCCTGGGGCTGTTGTATTTTCCTCTCTATAAGCATTTTCTTTTGGGCCTTCTTTTCCATAGTTTTTTTTAGGACTTGCCAAAAATAAACAAATAAATAAATAAATAATTAAAATAATATAAAAGTAAAGAAGGTAACGTACATGTTCTCCGTATATGTTAAAGTAGTTCAAATGATTGGTGGTAAGAGAATTAATGAACAGGAACATAAAGCTATACTCTCAGTCACTTAAACAGAGTTCAGAGATGAGCATTTTCATCCATGAACAGCTCAAAAGTGTAGCACCTTTACTCAGACCACAATGTATTATCTACCATAATATAGCCCGCTGACAGAAGTGCGAGAATAAAAACTACAGTAGCCAATAGATAGTAGTCAACAATCAGGTTGCCACAGACCCACAGTTGCACAGTTAAGTCTATTAACTAGCGTGATCATCTTCAAAGCCTCAAAGGGACAGTTCAAGTAAAGCAGTCTTCTAACTTTTCCTTAGTTGATTTCACTAGGTGCAAAAGAGAGAGTAAGAATTTTGAGTCCAGTGGTAGAGGGATGCTACCAGTTTGTCAGACTTCCAATCTCGAACAGCTTACATAATTCTAAGATATAAAGTATTAAAGTATAGTGTTTAACTAGGTATTTAGGATACATAATAGTTGCTAAATCTACATAAAGGTCATAATTTCACAAGGAGAAGTATTTTGCATTTAATCCTTATTATTGACTTTTAAATTCATAGTTCACACACTTTAACAAAAATCGGGTATACAATAATTATTGTACATCCATAATAAAGATAGCCTAAAGTGATCAAAAGTTACCCCTGAAATGAATAAAAGTTAACCAATACAAAATAAAAATTATCTACGCTTTATTAGTAAAGAATCACATTTTCAAATAACTAAAAATCAATTACTAGTGACTGAATGTAATTAAATTACCTTTATAAAACTTTTCTTGTTGTCTATTTATATAAAAATTGTATGATGGTTAAAGTTACCTAAAAATAGGCAAAAATTTACCCTAAATTTAGCTAAAAGTTATCCTTATACTGCTCGATGTACACTAATATTAGTGTAAACTGGGTATATACAAAAGTTTTTCTTCATAGTTTGAGGGTATGTCATACATAGAGTTGTATTCACCATGCTGAATGAAATCCTACAACATGTAATAATCAACATATCATGTTATATTCATGCATTAGCTCAAAGGATAGACATGAAAACAAATCCTTAAGGTCAAGAAAACATCACAATCGGAGCAAAAGTAGATCAAAAAAAGAACGGAGTACATGGATTACTCCAAATTTGTAACACTTTTATGTCAGTGCATTGTATGATTTGTACCAACACAAGTCTCAAAAAAATTCATTTAGAGTTTTGAATATGAATAAGATTGCAACTCTGAAGTAGCTAGCTCAAACCATAATGCCAACGCAAGAAGATTTAATAATCACATGTTCATTGTAATTTCTAATAGCAAAGTAGTTGAAGCTAATTCCAGAGTAGCTCTTTATCTATACTCCGTAAATTCTAAGTTCTAACCATTAATACTATATGTTTCGGGGTTTTCTGATGTCCTGCGGGAGAGTTACAATTCCGAGACTGGAACCGGACGCCTGTACCTGCAAAACAAACGGATGCTCCGGATGATTGGAGATCCGCCTCCGATGGTCAAGTTAGTACTTGATTAAGGAGTAATTAATGCGGAAATTAAAGTGATTGGGTCTCTCTAGGTGAGAGAGTTTAATGTGTGTAATCTGCGTTTTTTGCGTAATCTCCCTTAATGAGGATTAAGGGAGGTATTTATAACCTCGGGAAACGTGCCAATCTAGGTTTAGGTTAACCTTGGGCTGGGCTTCCCTCGGAAGTTGGGCCTAGGTGGCCGACTTCTCCATTAGGCATGGAGTATGCCACGTGTCATGACATAATAGGTCCAAGGCGGACGAATAAGCGTGTGCCACGTGGCAAGCCCTGAGAGGTCCAACTGGGGAACACTTGGCAGGACCTGATTGGCCCACGTGGCGCATTCTGATTGGTGGGAGCAAAATCCCCAAATCATTTGCCCCTCACAGGTGGCACGTGATTGGTCACGTGTTACCTGTGACAGGTATCGCCCTGTAACAGGCGACGGCCTGCTACAGGTGTCACTCGGCGAGAGGCCGAGAGATTCTCCCGCCAAAATTTTGAATTCTGGAAGTGACCCTTCGCCTTCTCACTTCGCCTATATAAAGGAGTGTTGACTTCGGTCATTTTCACACTTGAAAACTTTGTGAGAGAACATTCGGACCCCTGAACTTGCTCTGACATTTTGGACCCTTTCTGCCTACCGCCTGCTCTGACAAGCCGACTGCAAAGGATTTTCAGAACTTCATCAATCGTCACTCGTTCAGGTAACCGTCGGTTCTCTTACTCTTAATTTTCTCTTTACTTTATTCTTTTTTGAAATGGCACCACGGAAGCACACGACACGACCTAGGTTAGTGATCAGCCGGTCACCGGGGACGGCTGAATCTAGGACTAGGAGTGCCGCCTGCCCTTTTCTGGACCCATCTTTGCCCTTTATACAAAATCCGACTGTATCTGTGTCTATGCAGAGCATGATGGCCAGAACAAAAAAGACTGCCAGGATCTCAAACTCAGACGGCTCCTCCCACAGGGTGTCGATTAGTGAAACATCTGACCAGGCGCCAGATGTGGAAGTGAAACAAAGCGGCTTGAAAGCCGGCAGTTCTGAGGGAGGAGTCAAAGTGACCCCTTCCCATTTTACAGTTGACAATTCTACATTCTCTCCTGCTCCTTTTAAAGGAGAGGAGGCGGGCCCTTCCGGGAGAGGGGAGGAGTCGTCCTCTTCGGACTCGTCAGAGGACGATTCCGAGTCTAGCTCTTCTGGCCTGGACACAGAAGAGAAAAACAGTCGCCTACAAGAGGCGAGGCTTTCTCACGCAGTTGAGAAGGGGGACGATTGGGCGGAGCCATCCGCCTCTCACCGAGAGCAAAATACCCCCTACTACTGCACGGTACCTCGGGGCCGGATCACGGCCATGCAAGAGAAAGTGGAGAGCTTTATCGCAAACCACACAATGGGCCCCGGCTTTTTAGTGTTCGTGCCGGATCCAGAAGACACAGTCGTATGGCCGGCTGGTACCAGTTATGATGGCGCCTGCTTTGGCTGCTACGAGGCGGCCATCAAGGCTGGGCTGCGCTTCCCACTACATCCGGCTGTTCAGCGGATCTTGGATGGGTATGAGTTGGGATTATGGCAGTTAGCCCCGAACTCCTGGGTCAACGTACTCGGCTATGTGGCCGGGTGCGAACTGCACGGGGTGGAGCCGAACTTCGGCTTTCGCCCACATGAACTACCTCAGCCGGACCCCTAAGGCAGGCGGTACCGGCTGGTATCAATTGACGAGCCACAGGGGCTACCTCATGACGAGAGGTAAAGCAAACAAATGGAAGGACTGGCGGAGCACCTTCCTTATCATTGAGAGTTCAGACACAGAGCTGAACAAGCGCTTCAACAGGTGGAACAGGAATCTGCCCCTTCTTGCAGGCGGCCGCAGCATGCCGCCTGTTCCCCCCAAGGCTAAGAAAGAGATCCTAGATAAAGGACTCTTCAAAGTAGAGTCGAAGGTGAACTCTACTTTAGGGGTACGAGAGCAAGTACCCCTGCACTGCGTCCCGAGCTTCAAATGGCTCTACGACGAGTACTTTTTGGCCGCCTGTGGCCTCAGCAGTCGGTGCTCAAGAGGTAGCCGGCCTGTCGAATACTCTGTTGTTCCATGCATTTCTTGTTATGACTTTTATTAACTTTGCTATTTGTTTTTGCAGCGGACGCCATGAGCAAAATTACCGCCTCCAAGACTGCGGCGGCCATGTTGCGGGCCTCCATCATGCAACAGTCTTCAACCGACTCCCCCAACAAGGGGGCACCCTTGGTGGGCTTCGAACCTTTCACCCTCTTTTTGGAGTTGTGTTTATGCATATACTGACTCTTTTCTTCTTTTTTAGACGGGCGCTCCAAGAGCTTCTTCTTCCCAACAGCCGGACCCCAAGGCCTGGAGGACGACTGTTGCGAGCTCTCCTGGTTCTGCCAGGAAACATGTGGCGGCTGAGAAACAGCCGGCCACTTCTTCTAAAACTCCAGCTGGGCCACCTAGAAGTATGAAATTATCCTTGTAAATTTTAGACTTGCTCCCTTCTTTACTAGGTCTAATCCGTTTGTTTATGCTTGATGCAGCCGGCCCTCAGGAGCCTGACTTGGTCGAGGTGGCCAAGTCTATGATCAAGGTCGTTCCTCCAGCTGAAAAGGAGGCGGTCAGGGGTGTCGGCACCCTTGACCTAGACGGGATTGCAGGGGTCCTTGCTGAGGTATACTTAGCATATTTTTTAGTATTTGAATTCCAGGACGCCTGTTTTCTTTTTTGTTTGGAAACTGACGCCTGTTCCCCTTTTTACTTAGGCCCTGCTCCGAGTGAACGACCTTCGCAAGCCGCTTGACCGGAAGAACAAAGAGGTAAAGGCTGCAAAAGCTATGGCCGCCTCTGACTGTGATAAGGCAATGTTTCAAATTGCCCAAAATGAAGTTCTGACCATTGATATTCTTTATTATGAGGCGCAGGCTACCGCCGCTATCCGGGCTCAGTTAGAGGCGGCCCAGAAGAGGAATAGCGAGCTGGAGGCGACCATCAACAACCTCAAGGCCGAGCTGAGACCTCTTCGCCAAAAGATGTCCTCATACGAAACCTTGGAGAAATCCTTGGCGAGCGTAAAGGTACGCCTGGTGACCCAGGAGAAGAGTCTTACTCAGGAGCTCTCGGAAAAGGCCGAGCAAGAAAAGAAAGAGCTGGTCCGGGAGATGATGGAAGACTCTGCTCAAATCCAGCGCATGACTTGGGCCCGCCTCTTCCCCAATGCCGACTTTGCCTCATGGGAAAAAACGTACCGCTAGTGTTCTGATAGATATAATCAAGAGATCCTGGCGGCTGCTGAGGAAGAGGCGTTGGAGGAGGAGGAGCAGCCGGTAGTGGCGCTTGTGCCGCTTGGGGGTAATGCATCAAAGAAGGATGCAGCTGAAGCCGAGTCCAGCAAGAAGAGTGCTGACTAGGCGGCAGCTGCTAATATTGAAGATCTGCCCCCTTCTTAAGCTTTATGTCTTCTTTCCACGGCCTGCGTGCCGTTTGTTTGTATTTACCCGGCCAGGGGGCCGGGGCTCTGAATATTTTGCTGGTCTTTAATGACCGGCTTCTTTTTAATGAATTTTTTTTGTTTTGCTTCAAATTTGTTTAAGTATTGAATATTCTGATATCCAATTGTACACTATACCGACTGTTTTACATGGTCGATAGTTGCAGACAGGTACGGATAGTTAGTCACGCCGCCTATGCCCCTGGACGAATGGTTGTCTGTTTCCAGGCTAGACGATCAGTCGGCCATTTATCCAATCGGTATTCGAACCATTTTAAAGACTGGATCCCCTTTAGGCAGGCGGTCCTGTCATTTGTAAAATTAACCAAGTAGGAAAGTTGTTTCCTACTTGTCATGCTTTTAAGCTAGAGACTTTAGGCCGTCTAGGCCGACTGTTTCCCGCCATATTTAATCTAGTGTGAACAGGTGCTGTATGAACACCTTTTTAGTTTCATACTAAAATTTTTAAGGAGTGACCAAGTAAACATGATTGTTACCTAGTCGCCAAGTAACTGAGTAGTAGAGGTATCAAGCGGTGGATACCGGTTGTTCCCCTTTATTCGCCAATGTTTGTTGGCTTTTAACTCATAAGTTGTTAACCTAGCAAGAGTAGTGGTTGAGAGCCCCTGTTTGCTAAAAACAGGCGGACGACTCATACCTTTTAGGCTCCATACTAAGTTTGAGAGAGTGACTATGAGTTAACTTTGGAGTTACTCAGTCGTCGTCACTCCTGCTTGAGTAGTAAAGGTACCAGGCGGCGGAGGCCGGCTGAACCTTTTGATTCGCCAATGTTTGTTGGCTATTAACTCAAGAGGTACCCCCTGCATTTATCCCAAGTAATACAGGCGGTCATCTGACTTAGATGCCAACTGCTACCACTGGTTTGGTTTGTGATAGAGTTATCCTTGTCTCAAAAACGGCTACGTGGTTGCCCTTGGGGGCAGTCGTATTGGTGCCGTGTAAATAGTTTATAGAGCAATGTTCCACCCAAAAGGGAGCTGCTCTCTGCGACGAATTTCATCCGGAGGGATGCCGCCGGACGCCTGCTATGATGTTGGGACAGGTCGTATTAGTTTTGAAGATTGGATCAGTTGGCTTGGCGCCTGGTCTGATCATTCGGCCTGTGGCCTTGGTTAGTTCTTGGTGAACGTAGGTGCTAAGTAAAAGGAGGGTAGCCGCCTGTTTAGGCACAGGGTCGGCCAGACCCTGATCATTTTTAGTTAAGTATAAGGGGGGTGGCTTTGTGTTTGGAACCAGTCGGCCCTCTTCTATGGAGAGTAGCCGACTATATGTCCAGACGGCATGCCCCTATGGTGATAAGAGTAAAATATTCAATGGAGAGTAGCCGACTGTAAAGGTACAGGCGGCATGCCCCTCTGAAGATAGAGTAAAATACTCAATGGAGAGTAGCCGACTGTAAAGGTACAGACGGCATGCTCCTCTGAAGATAGAGTAAAATACTCAATGGAGAGTAGCCGACTGTAAATGTATAGGCGGCCTGACCCTCTTAAGTAAGAATAAAAACTATGGAGAGTAGCCGACTGTTTGTTAGTAGGTGTGCCCCTCTTAGTACAAAATTGAATATTAAGTGCAAACTTTTATTAAGTAGCCCTTGACTATTTACATCATTCAAAAGAAATATTTCTTAAGATTATCTACATTCCAAGTTCGAGGCAACGGTTGTCCGTCTGGTGTTCCCAGACGGTAGGTACCGTCCCTGACCTCTTCACAGATTCGGTAGGGTCCTTCCCAGTTGGGAGTTAGTTTGCCAGACTCATTAGCCCTACCAACTGCTTCCATTTTTCTAAGTACAAAGTCCCCCACTTTGAGTGGACGCCTGTGTACTTTTTTGTTGTATGATCTAGTCATTCTCAGGCGGTAAATTTCATGGCGCAAGACAGCATTGCCCCTCCTTTCAGGAAGTGAGTCTAATGCCAGGCGCATGGCTTCCCAGTTTGCCTCTTCGTCATATAGCATTACTCGAAGAGTCGGCTCGTAGTGTTCTTCTATTGGAAGAACAGCTTCCGCACCATAAGTTAGGAGGAATGGAGTTTCTCCAGTCGCCCCTTTTTCAGTCGTCCTAATGGCCCAGAGAACATGTGGTAATTCATCCGCCCATAGGCCGCCTGCTCGTTCAATCTTTTTCTTGAGACCGTCTGAGATGATTTTATTAAAGGCTTCTACCTGGCCGTTTGCTTGTGGACGGCCAACAGATGCAAAGTAGTGTGCAATTCCTTGGTCACCCAACCAGCTTTTGAGAACAGGCGTCTCAAATTGGGGACCATTATAAAAACCATAGACATGGGAACCCCGAACCGAGTGATGACATTTTTCCAAATGAATGAAATTACATCCTTCGTCTTGATTCCCTTTACAACCTCCGCCTCTACCCATTTAGTGAAGTAGTCGACGGCAACAAGTATGTACCTCCTTCCGCCTGTAGCAGGCGTATATGGACCCAGAATATCCATGCCCCACTTAGCAAACGGTAGTGGGCTATGAATGGTAGTGAGGTCAGTAGCCGGACGGTGAATTAGCTTGCCAAACCTTTGGCACTTGTCACATTTTTTCACCATCTCCATTGCATCTGCTTCTAAAGTAGGCCAAAAGTAGCCCTGCCGCCTTGCCCGTTGAGCAAGCGTCCTACCGCCTATATGGGAAGCACAGTAACCAGAGTGAAGATCGTCTAGAATCTCTCGTCCCTTTTCTGGAGTAACACACTTTAAGAAGGGTTGAAGGTACCCCCTTTTGTGAAGTTCTCCCTTTATTATTTCAAAATTGGTTGCTCGTTTTCCGCCTGTTGATGATCATCCGGCAGGGTACCGTTTGTCAGATATGCCCTGATTGGATCCATCCAGGTTGAGCTTCTGTCTAGGATTCCAATAGGGTCTTCCTCGATGCTTCTCTTCTCCATTACTTCCCAAAAAACAGTTCGAGGAGTATCACAGGAGGCGGATGATGCTAATTTTGAAAGTGCATCCGCCTGGTTGTTTTCTGATCTCGGCACTTGGGTCAGATGGAAATCCTCAAGGGAGCCGACTGCTTGTCGGACCGCCTGTAAATACTTGATCATGGCCGGATGGGTTGCTTCGTATTCGCCATTGTACTGACTCACTATCAATTGTGAATCGGAACAGGCGTCTATTTTTCTTGCTCCTGCCGCCTTGCACATGCGGATTCCGACTAGTAAAGCTTCATATTCTGTTTGAGGCCTGAAAACTGAAGCGTAGAGCATACTCGTACCTGTCGCCCTCTGGCGACTGACATATGACGCCTGCTCCACAACCATTTGAAGTAGAACTTCCGTCCACATATACCTTCCAGACTTGGTCTGTAACTTGAGAGTCAGGAGGACGAGTCATCTCAACAATAAAGTCAGCAAAGGCTTGCCCCTTCACTGCTTTTCTAGGCTCGAAAGTAACTTCGAGGCTCTGTATTTCTATGGCCCATTTGATCATTCGGCCTGACGACTCCATGATGGTCAGTGGCCGCTTGATAGGTTGGTCTGTATACACGACGACTGCATGTGCCAAAAAGTAGGGCTTCAATTTTTTAACAGCCATGAAGAGTGCAAGACCAAATTTCTCCACTAAGGGATACCTCAGCTCGGCATTTTTCAGTACATGACTGACAAAGTAGACCGGGAGCTGACAGCCGTCTCTTTCAGCAAGGAGAACAGCGCTTAAGGCATGATCAAAGACGCCCAGGTACATGTAGAGTACTTCTTTGGGCAAAGGGCTGACCAGCCTCGGCAAGGAATGCAAGTGAACTTTCAATTTCTGGAAGGCCGCCTCAGCATCCGGCCCCCATTCAAACCTTGCCTTTTTCTTAATTGCCCGGAAAAAGTATAGGCATTTGTCGCCTGATCGGCTTAGAAATCTTCCCAAGGCCGCCAGACAACCTGTTAACTTCTGAACCTCTCGGATGGTACGAGGCGACTGCATGTCGATGACCGCCTGCACTTTCTCAAGGTTCGCCTCTATTCCTCTCTGATTGATAAGGAATCCGAGAAATTTCCCAGAGTCAACTCCAAAGACACATTTCTTGGGATTGAGCATGACATGGTGCCGCCTGAGTGTGGCGAAAGTTTCTCGGAGGTCCGACAGATGATCTTTCTGAAGTTTAGACTTGACAATCATATCATCAATATATGCCTCGACATTTCTCCCAATCTGATCAAAGAACACAGTGTTTATCATTCGCTGGAAAGTGGCCAGGGCATTCTTAAGACCAAACGGCATGACCGTATAACAGTATAACCCCTGATCAGTGACGAAGGCCGTCTTCTCCTGATCTTTCTCCCATAAAGGAATTTGATGGAAACCAGAGTAGGCGTCCATAAAGCTCATCAAAGCATGGCCGGCTGTTGAGTCGACCAGGTTATCAATTTTAGGCAGAGGGTAACTGTCTTTGGGGCACGCCTTGTTTAAGTCTGTGTAGTCTACACACATTCGCCAGGTGCCATTCGGCTTTTTAACAAGCACCACATTGGCAACCCAGTCTGGGAAGTAACATTGCCGGATGAACCCTGCATTAAGTAATTTTTTAACTTCGGCGGCTGCCGCCTGACTTCTTTCTTCACCATGGTTCCGCTTCTTCTGCCTTACTGGCTTCTTTTTCGGATCCACGGCCAGTTTATGTACCGCCAGATCAGGACTGATGCCTGGCATTTCATGGACTTCGAATGCAAAGATGTCCTTGTATTCTTTCAATAGTTTGTGAAAGTCGTCACCCAGGTCCCTTAGAGCAGTCGTCCCAACCTCGATTGTTCTGTCAGGACGCGAGTCATCTAACATCAGGTCCGTATGCTCACCAGCTGGCTGAGGGCGGAATTCATCCGACCGCTCCTCTGCCAATGATTGCTATTTTCTGTCTTTTCTTGCGGCCCCTGTCTGGGATTCCTTTCTCTTCTTGCCGCCTGCTTCTTGAACAGGCGCACTCTCCTTGACATTGTCAAGGTCTATTTTTCCACCGCTCGACATAGTGGCCATAACAGTGGGCTTGACATCCGAGAGATAGCACTCTCGGGCCATCCTCTGATCTCCCCTTAGGGATCCGACTGTTCCATTATCCCTCTCAAACTTGAGCAACATAAGAGATGGGATTATAACAGCCTTGGAATTATTCAGGGTTGGTCGTCCCAGAATCATGTTGTAGGCCGAGAGTTCTTCTACTACCAGGAACCGGACTACCATGTGTCGTCCTTCCCCTTTTTCACCCAGGCGGATGGGTAAATCCACTCGTCCCACTGGGTGGACGACTCCTCCTCCAAACCCTACTAAAGGGTGGGATGCCGGATGTATGCAATCAGTCTGATATTTTAGTTTCGACAGACATTTGCTACAAATGAGATCTGAGGAGCTTCCGGTATCTATGAGGATTCGGCCAACTCTCTGGTTGGCCACTTTACATTCAATAACGATAGGGTCGTCATGCGGCCCTCTTACCCCTCCTAGATCTTCTTCAGTGATGACAATCTCAGAAAATGAATATTTGGAGGGCCGTTCTTGGTGAACGGAATTTACATCTAACCGTCTGATATTGTCTTTGTTGCCCCTAATAGTGGGGCCGCCTCCTGAGAAGCCGCCTGCAATGGTGTAGACGACTGCATCATCTGTATCGGAGTTGTCGGCCTGTTGATTCTTTTTGGCCGACTGCTTTTTTGAGGAAGTGTTCCCCGTAGATTTCTTGACATAAGTGTCAAGATCACCTTGCTCAGCCAGGCGGTCCAGATACCGCATGAGACTGATGCATTCATTGGTGTGATGACCAACATCTTCATGATAATCACAGAATTTTTCTTGGTTCCGGTTGTTTGCAGAACCCTTCATGGGGACCGGCTTCTCAATTGAGATCCGTCCCTTGATTTCCTTTAGGATAAATTGGCTATCCTTGTTAAACGCATACTTTGGGGAGTATGGTTTGAATTCTTTTTTCTTTTTCTGGGCCGGCTGTTTAGAGGAATCAGCCGCCCAGACCTCTTTTCTCTTCTCGTCTTTGTTTGACAAGTGTTTCTGTCGTCTTTCTCGTTTGTCGGACCTTCTCCCGTCTAACTGTTTTACCGTACTACAAAGATCAGTCGTCTGTATATAGGCTTCTGCTTCAATCAAGGCCTCTTGAAGAGTCGCCACCCTCTTTCGGACCAAATCAAATTTGAAGGTCGACCCGTCTTTGAGACCTCTGAAAAAGTCAGTATAGGCTACTTCATCCGGTAACCCTTGAATCTGTGTTCTCATCAGGTTAAACCGCCTGATGTAAGAACGAAGCCCCTCCTTCTCGCCCTGCTGAATTGTTCCTAAATCAAGGGTCGTCTTCTTCGCAGGGATGTTCATGGCGAAGTTGGAGGTGAATAAGTAAGCAAGCGTCTTGAAGTTATTTACACAACCAGTCGGCAGGTTGCCGAACCATTGTTGTGCGATTCCTTTGAGTCGCTGGGAAACACTTGCACCAAGTGGGATCATCCAACCCTTGAAGGTACATCAGGTTGGTTCTGGGTTAGTAGTGCCGTCATAGGCGCCTACTAATACATTTTTCACTTTGACCGGCTGAGCGGCTTCAGTAATTTCCTTGGAGAAGGCCGACGGTTGTTCACCAAGTCTAAGCAACCGTAGCTGTCAGTCCATAGGTTGGACATTTTTTGCTGCATGTCCACCAAACGGAGGTGGCTGTAAAAAAATACTGTTGTTGCGGTACAAACGGTAAGTTTGGTACCGCCTGGTCGCTATGAAAGCCGGACTGACGGGAGGTGCCGCCTGACTGACCCTCATGATACGACTGAGTATGCCTCATCGAGGTATTTCGCAGACTGTCTTGGAAGTTTGAAGTAGAGGCCGACTCTGACAATCGGTCACTCTTCTTCTGCTCTAGCAGTAGCCGAGCGTCTGTGTATGTTTTCCTCGACCCGTCCGCCTGAATATGACGAACAGGTTTCCTATTTCCTGGAGTAGGAAAACGGTATTTTGAGAAATCAAGGGCAGGTGGCTCCCACTTCCTAGATTTAGGATGAGGGGTCGCCTCTCGCCCTTGAACTGGCTTCCTCTTGCGTGAATTGGAGGGTTTCTTAGCCGACTGCTCCTTGTCCAGGCGGCTTCTTGTTGATCAACTCTTGAATTTCTCCCTTGAAGTCCCTCATGAAGGTCATGAGTTCGTTCCTTGTGATGGGAGCAGACCCATCAGTCGGCTGCTGCCGAACAGGCGGTGCGCCTGCTTGCTCGCTTCCAGTTTGAAGATGTTCCCGTTCCCTCCTTTCGGTATGACGGGTACGTCGGGCCCTTAGGGTCCCGTCTGAAGCTGTGTGAGCTTCAACTTCAAATTCATTCTCAGTATCGTGGTCCGACTGAACTTGAGGGTCGTCTAGGGGACGCCTCTCTTCAGGAGCCGGTACAGACGTGGATGCCATCTTAGAAGTACTCTCCCCACAGACGGCGCCAAGATGTTTCGGGGTTTTCTGATGTCCTGCGGGAGAGTTACAATTCCGAGACTGGAACCGGACGCCTGTACCTGCAAAACAAACGGATGCTCCGGATGATTGGAGATCCGCCTCCGACGGTCAAGTTAGTACTTGATTAAGGAGTAATTAATGCGGAAATTAAAGTGATTGGGTCTCTCTAGGTGAGAGAGTTTAATGTGTGTAATCTGCGTTTTTTGCGTAATCTCCCTTAATGAGGATTAAGGGAGGTATTTATAACCTCGGGAAACGTGTCAATCTAGGTTTAGGTTAACCTTGGGCTGATTGGGCTTCCCTCGGAAGTTGGGCCTAGGTGGCCGACTTCTCCATTAGGCATGGAGTATGCCACGTGTCATGACATAATAGGTCCAAGGCGGACGAATAAGTGTGTGCCACGTGGCAAGCCCTGAGAGGTCCACCTGGGGAACACTTGGCAGGACCTGATTGGCCCACGTGGCGCATTCCGATTGGTGGGAGCAAAATCCCCAAATCACTATAGACCCCTTTACTAAGTTCAATTCACTAATTTACCCCTTACACCCAAACCCCAAGATCTTAAGCCCTCCACAAATAGATCAAGTTTGTCCAAGTTATCTTCCTCAACAATATCACGCGCAAGCAAGCACAGCTAAGATCCAAACCAAAAAGGTAGTAGCAATTATGAGGTTCTCAAAAGTAGCAACAGGAAAAGACGGTCATGACACTAACTAGCTGCAAAGTTATTGTCTCTCTATGCAGGAACTAATGCAGAATCCAGTTTGAACTTTCGATACACATCGACCCTTTTCTTTTTTTCTAGTGATTCGTTTATACGACCAGGAAATCACTCACTATAACCTCAACTTATAACAGCATAACAGCGTTTTCAACGCCAACCTTTTCCGATTATAACTTCTCTGTCCAATATTTAATACAGCACAAGTTTCCTGCTGATCATGTTGAATGTCTGAAGTCGAATCCACGATTTTGCATAACAAAATGAGAAATGTAACATCAACCAAATTCCAAATACAACTTGATCGTTCCCTATAATTTCTTTCGTAGCAATTTATGAAGCAAACAATTCAAATCCTTTTTTTTTATACATCAAAAAATTACTTTTAAGATAAATAACAGCAGCAAAAAAAAAAAAAAAAAAAAAATAAAAAAAAAGTATTTTTTCATGATGCTAAACAAATTGCACAATTAGCACACTAATCTTATGAACATATTGATATTAACCTATATACTACAAATTCAAGTTTTTGATAAATTTAATTACACCTACAATTAAAATATAAAAATTATTGCAGGGCTGGCCAAATTAATCACCCAATTCAATTAAATTAAACAATTTGTAGGTCAAATTAAATAAAATTGGACAAAAGATAATCAGAATATAATTTACCTAATTTTTCAAAATGATAAAGAACAGGTCAATCATTGGAGATGTAAGCATGAATGAGGTTGAATTAGAGATCAAAATGACGAAAAAAAAAGAGAGCAGTTTCAAGGCGTCGTTGAAATTCGCAGAAATTTGATGGATTGTTTGTGGATATTATTGTTGGATTATAGTGGAGAATGAGAGAGAAATTTCAAGGGTTTATTCTGGCCAAATTTTTTTTTTTGTTTCTTTGGGTTTAGACGTTTAAGTTTAGGAGGAAACCAGTTATTGGCCAGAGCGATCTCCGATCACTATAAATTTGTAAAATTAATCAAAATTAAATTAAGTTTTGACAATTGGTCTTGTATGGACCCGGTGTACAATAAATTATTGTAGACTCAAAATTTGACACTTTCAAATACTCACATTCTTGATGATAATCACTTTTTTAAACGATACCCCCTCCGTTTCATATTGTTAATCCCATATACTATTTTGGGCGTTTCAAAAGATCTACCCATGTTGAATATATTTCATTTATAACTTGATTTTTTTAGAATTAATTGATTGTGGATTTGTGGATTGATGACATGACTCTAAGTAAGGAAATATTTACCACAAATTATGTAATTATGACTTGTGTTTTCCTAATTTTTAAACCTTATAAAAATGCAAACCAAATTACTGTAGCTTATGAATAGTATCTTGTGGTGCTATTACAGCCTTGCCCCAACATTAATGAATTGCCAATTATACCCCTTATTTTCACCGACTTACTTGGCCCTTGCTTTTCACCGACTTCCTCACCTTCTGACCTTCTTGCTTCTTCCCACTCTGTCTGAATCTGAAGGAAAATGGGTCAGAGTATTTAGGGGAAACAAGGAGAGAGAAACTTAGAGAGAGAAACTTCTGCAACTCAAGATCAACGATCATCTCTTTCGACGATGGTGCTTCGATTCTTCTCAGCGTTTCGATTTTTCGAGTCTGAGGTTGTGGAAGACGATTTCCCGATCGTCACATTCATCAGGTTCGGTCCCGTTTCTCTTTCTCGATTTAGTTTCAAATTTTTGGGCTTTACTTATTCGATTTTCGTGGTTTTTTTGCATATATGTTCGTGTTGTTTTCGAATTTTTTTGGTTGAATATTGTGGGTGTATTTGTGATTAATTGTTTCGTTTTTAACGGGGTTTATTTGATCAATTTGTTTTCGATTTTTTGGGTTTATTTGTTCTATTTTTTAAGGGTTTATTTGTTCTATTTATTTTCGTTTTTTGGGTTGAATTTTAGTGTCTTCTTCGATTGTGTGGTGGTTTTTTTGGGTTGAATTTCAGTGCCTTCTTTGATTGTGTGGTGGTGTTTTTGGGGGTTTGGAATGTTTGATGGTTCAATTTCCGTAGTTTTCTCCTGATTGACTTCTAGCAATGAATCCAGAACATCAGTGCCTTTAGTTGAGTTTAATGGCTGCTTTTCTTGCAATCGTTCGTCAATCATTCTAGGACGGTTGATGATGTGTCAGTTCCTGCTGAAAATAAGTCCTGCAGAGAAGAGATGTCAATTTGATTTTTTTAACGCAACAAAAACCAATAACTTTTTTCAAGAGAGATACAGCAGATGACTACCAGTAGAAGATAAGGTATGATCGAAAGTTCAATTTTCTCATTTTTCTCATGATTAATGCCTAACAGTGCGTCTAAAACATCGTTGCCTTCAATTGATCCTGACGGTCTTTCCCCTTGCAACCTTTGGTTGATCATAATCTTGAAAACATCTATCAGCTTTCCAAAGTGAACACTTGCATGCCGTCTGATACCCTGTAGGTCGATCTTTTGCAGGAAGGGAAAATAGTCTGCAAAGTTGGGTTTCCCAACTTCTTCCATCAGGCCTCGTATTGTCTCTCGAAATTCACGAGCAATTTCAGAATTGGGATCACCCATATCAACTGAAAAAAAAGGTATTTGACAGCAAATTGAGGGTAGTAGTGAATGCTGCTTGGCCGATGTTTACTGCTGTACCATCATCGCTGCTCTTCTCAACAAAGGAAATAAGATCATTGATCTTATTTCTTCGAAGGCTTTGGCTAGCACCCAGTGTGCTTGACATTAATTCTTTTTATTTCTTTTTTGGGTTGAATTTTAGTGCCTTCTTTGATTGTGTGGTGGTTTTTTTGGATTGAATTTCAGTGCCTTCTTTGATTGTGTGGTGGTTTTTTTTTAGTTGAATTTGAGTGATTTATCGTTTTTTTGGGTTGATTTTTTATACTGTTAGTAACATTATTGTCTAATTTGTAACAGAATTGTTGAACTAAAAGGTACAATTCTTATCTCCCCTTTTTCTTTCTTGTTCTAATTGGTTCAATTTTCATCTAACCTTTAATATGAATAGTGTAGACACTCATTTGTGTCTCCCCAAAACCAAACCCAGTGATGAGTACCTTTCACGTCGAATCATAATCGAATGAAGCGAAAGTGTGGAAAGTCTAGTGTTGCGGAAAGTTTTAATTTCTTTTCTCTTCTCTCTGTTTTTGAAAACTTATTTTAAGAAAACAGTCAATCCAGTTTGGTTGGTCCATAATATGGGTCCAATAGTAATGTAGTTGGATGGGGCTTGCAAAGACCTTTCCAACAATATATTATAAGCTCAATTCCGATGAATATTGAGGAAGTTATGGCCAATTTATCAAATTGGGCCCGGTTTGAACCTTATATACGGCCCAATGATCTAGGGGAGGGCCTAATATGATTTATCATTCCTAATGTAATTAGGAATGGTTTTAGTCTTCTAGATTCTTCTAGAAGGTTCTTTTCATTCCTAATTCAATTAGCATTGATAAATTGATTTTTGTTGACTTTACAGAGTTTTGATTAAAATCAAATAGCATTTTTGAGGAAAGATACGATTTTATCCTCCTGTACGTCAAAACTCATCTGATTTTCGAAAACGCGTCAAAAACAGGACTAGCGCCTGACGCCAGGCATTGGCGCCTGGAGTTAGGCTTGGCGCCTGGCGCCAGCTATTGGCGCCAATTAACCAGCGTTGGCGCCAGCTCTGTTTTGCGTGCGCCAGCTCTGTTTCACGTGCGCCAATGCTCTGTTTTGTAAATTTATCTTTTTGGCTAATTTCTCTATAAATAACGTATTAAAAACTCTGTTTTCGATAACCAGTTTTAATCAATCCTCTCTTATTCTCTTTAATCATTAACCAATTCTCATCAACATTCATCTTCATTTATCAACAACCAGTTTTCAATTATATACACCTACAATCAGTTTTCAATTCTCATTCTTCTCTAATTCATTCATCTCTCTTTCTCTTTTCTAAACCTTGCTTTTTCATACAAAATTCCGCATTCATTAGATCTAAAAACACCTAGCCATATTCAAAGTTGCCTTCGCCCTAAACGTGAAAGGTTTAATTTATGAGGGTTTGGTCCCAAATCTCTTTTTCAATTATTTAATTTAATTGTTTGTTTCTTATTTTCCTTGAATTTACTAACGCGTGTATTTTGTTATTAGAAAGAGGTACGAGGCATCAAAGTTAGTGCTTTAATGGTTTTTATTAATGTTATGATGTAGAAATCATGTTTATATTGTTATTATGATATTCCTAGTATCATGTCTAGGGTAACTTTGATATTAAATATGATTGTTATGATGCTTCCTACGTTCTTCCTAATATTTATGATTGTTAGTATCATGTTAGGGATAAAGATTTGATTTTTATTGCTTAATGGCATGCTAGGGTTTGTTATTAATCTTGTTAGTATCATGCCTAGGTTCTTGCTATTTTTATTATGCTTTAACATGATTTATGATTATTTTTATAATTGTTTTTATTATGATTATAATTTTATAATTATTATTATGATTAACATGATATTGTTATTATTATTATTATGATGATTATTTCATTGTTATAATTTTATGATCATGATTTTATTATTATTATTTTATTATTATGTTGCTTGATATTTATTGTTATTGCTTGATCACGCCTTTTATTGCATGTTTAAAGGGAATTTGTACTTGTAATCACGCTTAATAAGATATTTAATAATCTTGTTAGGGTTAATATGATTATATTTCAAGTGATCGTCAATAATAGTTTATTTGTGCATTTATATTCAATCAACATAGATAAACAGGTTTAGGGTTAATCCTATTGATTGCATATTAGTCAGAAAGCGCACATGAATACGATCAGAATAAAGTAGAGGCCTATTATTAGGGCAGGTTCAATCTCTTTTAGGTTGGATTTGTACCTTCATCCCCGAACCCTTATTTGGTTCTAGACCTTATGGAGTTGGCGATCTCTTGGATCGTTAAGGGGTGTAACCTTCACCCTGTGAACGGTTCCTAAAACTTGTTAGCGACTCTTTTGCTCTATCTTCTTTCCTTTTGGACGCCGCCGTACTTTAGTGTATGATCACAGTGAGGTTCAAGAAGGGGGTTAACGCTTGAATTTATTCCCCACAAATAGCTTACTTGTTTTTTTTCCCTATCTTTCCATTTTCTCCCAATATTTTCTCTTTTTAATTTGCTTATATGCATATGGTGTTTGCTGCTAAAATTTATGTTGTCAAATTAGATATTGCTGTTGTGAGTGACTATAGAGGGTAGCTGTTGTTTCACGTTGTTGCTGCTGTAATTCTGGTGCTGCCCTGTTACTAATGTTCTTTTCGTCCAAAAATCATTGATCTGAAGTTGTTTTTAGCTCATAGTCCCTTCATCAGTGTTTTAGATCTCGAAACATTATTCAATCGAGGCTCAAGAATTTCTCGATTTGGAGTTGTGTGCTAGGAGTTATGCCTTCTGGAATTTACTGCGGTCTGCTACCCTGGTTTTATCGCAGCGGGCTGTTATTGCTCATTTGATGCCTATGTGGTATTGTTGTGTTGAGTTGGTTGGGGTGCTAAAATAAATGCTTGGGCTTCTCTTATTTATTTTGTCTTCCCTTCTTCCATTTATTTACACATTAGTTATAAAGTTAAAATGTCGCCAATTTTGACTAATGACTATTAGGATATTGACTAATTGATAATTTGCCAAAGTGATGAGGATTAATGTATATGTTAAATTTTGAAATGTGTGACTGACTAAAGTTAATTAGTTTAAATGTATTAAAGGGTTTTAATGTTTATAAAATAGATTTGATGAACGAACACTAATCTCCCCAAGTTTATTCATCACTCTTAATCAACTTCTTATTTCGTATTACATGAGTCTTTTGTTGTTTTCATTAAATGAGGTGAGAAAATATATATATGTAAAGGTTTGTAAATAATGTATGTCTAGATAAGGGTTGTGTTCTATTTATATGAGTGTAATAACTTATCAAGTGAGTTTGGGAAGTATTAAGGAGTCAATCACAAAGAAGTCATTTTTGATATGATAGTCTCCTTATAATTTATTAAAATATATATTAGCATACAACTGGTTACTTGAGAATCCTTTATCTTTTCTACTGTAATATTAGCAGCAATTGCAGGTTGGTGCAAAATAATGCAGTGCTTGAAGTTAGAGTCTTGTGCTTCTATAACAAAAAAGAAAATTCAACTGTGTGGCCCTCCTTGACTCCATATCAACTTAACTACCAAAAAAGCAACCTGGACATCCTTGTTAGAGTAAAGAGGTTATTCTTTCAAATATATTCAGTATTCACTCTTATCTCCTATTTTTGTATGTCAGCTATGTGTGCCGTTTCCTGCATAAATTTAATGATGGTGAGCAGGATCGTGATCCTTTGTATCTGAAGCAATAATTAGTTTTTTTTCAAAAGATTTGCGAAGCTAGATCATTGTTAGACCTTGCATTTCTATGAATCTCCACGAGTTTGTGAGGCGATGGATTCTAAAAGTATATCAAGCTCTTCTGTTTGAGATAATTACAATATACTACTCTTCTAGACTTTTTGTTCTTGAGCACTTTAATTAATTTACATCTCTGCTTGCTTACTTTATTTTCTTGATTTTATGTATTAGAAGCCTGCAAATACTCATTAAAGCTTAGAAAGTAGTCATTACTTTAGGAAAATACAACTCATCACGATCACCAAACAACGTAGTCATGACCCGAAATTGAATACTGTTTATGTCATTTGTCATTTATGACTTTATCTACTCCTATAACAAATAATGTGTGCTATAAAACTGATAGAAGTTTCTAAAGTGCACATAAGGAAATAGATGACTTAATGTTCCGAAGATTCCTCTTACTTGTAATCTTGTGAAGAAGACAGGTTCCATGTTCTTAAAGTATTTGAAAAGGAGGCAGACTTTTCTGCCTAAAGTTTGTCATAACTCATAAGATAAGAGATACATTATGACCTTTCCCATAACAAAGTTAATCAAGGACACCCTACTATGATTGCGTTCGCAGGTGGGCATTACCTAAATTCCAAATCTGGTCGGGGGTCTTGATGAGTTTAAGCGTACGTCTCTTCCCGTTTCTTTGAATATTTAGATTGCGCAATTATACTTCAGTTGCAATTATCTACATCAATGTTTCTGTTATTCATACTTCTTTTGTGTGTTTCTATACATGTCTTCTTGTGTAAAATCTTGATGACCTATGAGCATTAATGTACCTCTGAGGTTTCATTCTGGTACATCTATTGTTGCTGCCTCCTATGCTGCTTATAATGTTGTTGAATGTTAATATCATTGTTCTATGTAGCATTACTGAAAGATCATTGTCCTATTGAATTATTTGACATTGATACACTGTAAGTCCAATTCAAAAAAAGCAAGAAAAGTGTGGATTCTGGGTACTTGCCACGTTTTAGTTTTTTTTTTTTTTTTTTTTTTGTTAAAATTATGAACCATGATTGTGTTTTGGTAGAATTTATCTAACTTCTACTTTAGCTGACATCTCTTTACAGGATTAATGATATTTTTTAGCTTGAAATCAGCCCAAAACACTTATTTAGGTCAACATGGATTCTTTATAAACGTCCATACCTTTTTTTTTTTTTTTTTTTTTTTTTTTGTCTTTCTTTTTGAAGAAGATGTGCTTACTTGGAATAGTGCAGTATGGTCTCTTAAAACTCTTAGTGAAAGAACACAATTAAGAGGTCTTGTCTAAAGTAAAATCTAGGATGTAATATATTTAGAATGACCTTTTTTTATTAGTTCTTAAGAAATAGCAAGTGTATCTTTAAAGCTTTTTGATAATTTAAGGGGTCGCACGTGATCGTTGATTCTAATGGTTATGACACACCATGTAAATTGCAACCACGTGTTGAGATAGCGTGACGGTAATGACTCTAATGTATCTAAGAACTTTAGATTGCTAGCTCATACTTTTTTTCTATGCTCCTTCATTTGCATGAACGTTACATACTTGCGTATCAAGTTATGTATACACTTTTACAAATGTTATGTGCAAACACAATATTTTATCTAACCGAATAAATCAAAGATATACAACACTTTTTGAAAAGAATTTAGAATTTGAAAAGAAAAGAAAAACAGTATTTTTCAAAAAGACTTTATAATTTGGAAAACCTAAGTGGTACAATGTAACAAAACATGTAAAGAGAGAGGAGAATGATTGAGACCAGCAGGAATGCAAATAAAGATTAGCATTCTAAATTTTAAAAATAATAAGATAGGAAGGGGGATTCTGTCCTTTCCATAGACATTGAAATGCAAGAATCCAACACATTCTACCATGTAATATTTCCTTAAGTTTGAATATACCATGTTTCTTTCCGTAGACATTGAAACACTTTATTTTGTTCATCTTTTTATCTTTCAAAATGACCTTAATAGTGTATAAAAACACACAAAGGAGAAATAAGCCACAAAATATCAAAAAAAAAAAACATAAATAAAGACAATAAATTTAAAAGCAATTAACCTAAAATCTGGGAACATGACTAGAAAATAAATGTCAAAATGACACTCATCACATATGAGAGAGGGGGAGAGAGAGAAAAAGTGGAAGGAGTTGGCAAAGAGAAGGGCAAGGAGAAAGAATGGGGACATGAGAGAGAGAGAGAGAAAGAAAGAGAGGGGGGGCTGGAAAAGAGAGAGGACAGGTTAAGAGAGGAAAAGACATGTGGAGAGAGGATAAGGGAAGAGAGAGTGAGGGGAAGAGAAAGGGGGGGAGGGGGAGGGGATGAGATAGAGAAGGAAGGATAAAAGGGAGAGAGAAGGGGAAGGAGTTGGAAAATAGAAAGGTCGAGAGAGGACGCGGACCAAAAAAGAGACAAAGAGGGCTGTGAGAGAGAGAGAAAGGGAGGACGAGGGAGAAGATGTCTAGGAAAGAGTGAAAGAAACAAAGGACATGAGAGAGGAGTTAAAAGAAAAGAGAATGAGAAAGAAAGAGGGTTTAAGGGAAGAAAGAAAGAGAAAGAGGATCAGAAGAGGGTGAGAAGGGTTAAAAGAAGAAGCGATAGAGTGATAAGAAATAAAGGGGCCTAGAGACATAGAGAGGGGCTGGGAAAGAAAAGAGATAAGGAGGCTAGAAGAAAGAGAGAAATATAGAGAAAAGCTGGGAAAGATAAAGAAGCCGGGAGATATGGATTTGGATGACAAGTGCAGCTTATAATTTTCAAAAAAAAAAAAGGAGTGAGAGAAAGAGTTTTGCCCAATAAAAAAGAAGGAATGATTAAGAGACGAGCAACTGCGACCTATAATTTTCAAAGCCATTAACAAAGTAAAACATTTTTTCTTATACAAACAAGGAGACAAGACCAAGGGAAAAGAGAGAGAGAGAAGGCGGGTCAAAAAGAGATCAAAAGGGAGGAGAGAGATACAGAAGAGGTCCAGGAGAAAGCGAAATTCTTTTTACACCTCATTATTGAGAAACGGTATTTTTTGGCCAAGACAATTACTTTTGCCTAAATTAGATCGTATATTCACTCAGGAAATACAAATTTCGAGGATAAAAATAGCATTAAAATTTAATATTCAACTCAAAGAAAAAAATATATAAATACAAAAACAAACTTTGAATAAGTTTAGATCACACCAATTATGTAGACCGATAACAAAGAAATATAAAAATTTTCATATGTTTTGCATTTAATCCATTTTACGCAACTTTATCCTTTAAAAATTACATTTCTTTATCACTGCTCCTTATTATCACAATCATTTTAAGACGGAGATATTAAAACCATATTGCACTCTATAATAGTAGTATATTTTTTAAAAATCTTTATATTCTAACAAATTCTAGATAACTTTTTTACTTTTAAAATTGTTGTTTTATAAATATTTCCCCGTAGAAACTTTATCACTACTCCTTGTATATTCATGTATCATTGCTACTGCAAAACCCGAATACAACCACGAATATCACAAAAATCGAACAAAACCACGAATGTTACTTATCTTGCCGTCGAGGGAGCGTGCTCCAACGACTAGTTTTAAAAAGTTTATAAAAAGTTTATGAATACCAAAGATAATTATAAAAAGTTTATGAGTTAAAAAACTTTGTTTACCACTTAGAATTTTATAAAATTGAAATTTACCAAAGAGAATTTCCCAAAATTAAAAAATTTAAATAAGGTAAACTAATTATGAATTATGTTGTACTTTAATGTTAGATTCCAAATATATTTATTTTCTTGTTTTATGTGACTGATTCCATATGGGACTTAACATTATGAAACGAAGGGAGTATAATTATCTTTTTGTGAGTCATATTTTGAATTATATAATCTCATATTAAACCATTTAATGAGATTATATAATTATCTTTAGGATGATAAAATTTTAAAATCATCTTTTGAATGATGTAACTTACTACTACGTATTTGATACTTTTTATAATGATAAATTCACTTTTTGAGTGATACATTTACATAACAGTTTCAGGATGTTATAATCACTTTTGTAGTAATATAATCACATTTCGTATGATATAATCACATTCGTATGGTATACTAGAAGGTTGGGTCTACAATAAGTTATTGTAGACCGGGTCTATTTTAGTCTTCACTTTAGACGTTTGATGTTCAACAATCTCTAAATACGGAGTAGTAAATAAATAAAAATGTAATAATAAATTTTAGATTAATGGGGGCTAGTTTTTATTCATTTTACTTTACATAACAAAATAATAATTATGTAAATATTAATATATTATTGTATAATTGCTTGAATAGTATAGAATCTAGTAAATTAGCATCCAAGAAATCAATGACAATTAGTATGAGATTAATGTCAAAAATTAAATTATCGAATACTATACAATTATGTAGGAGTTACATTCAATGGAAAAAATAAATACAATTGAAGGTTATGCATATGAAGAGTTTTAGGATAATGAATGATGACATGTAAGGTCGGGTGACACATAACGTCCATGTGGCGCCAAATCATACAAAAGACAATGATACATGGCGGTAGCATGTTGTCCCATTGAGTTTTAACAATATTATTATCGATACAACTACAAGTCAATTAGCCAGATTTACAACTTCAGCAAATTAGCGGGCAATTTCGTCCTTTCAGTGTTACTATTGGGGGCAATTTTGTTAGCACAACCAAATTTAAGAAAGACGGAGCAATGACTCGGCAAATGTTTGGTTTAGTCAAACTAAAACAAATTCGTACGACGATTTGAAGGGGATTCCCCCAATTCAAAACCCTAAATTGAAACCGCACATAATTGGAGTTGTTTCATAAATCACAATCAGAGGGCTTTAGCAATTTATACTATAAAAACCTTTTTCAATTGCAATGGAATGCGATTCGATTGAGATTTGGGCTTGTCAAAGCAGTGGATTGAGAGGAATAGAAAAGCACGGCAAAAATGATAAGAGTGAAGGTGTTTTCTTACAATTTGCTTGTTGGTACTTGCTACTTGTTTAGGATTGGAAATTATTGATAGGATTAATTAATAAAGTGTTGTAGTGTTTTGATATTGAAGATTTATTGTGTCAGACCAAATGGTTTTTTTTTTTGTTTTGTTTTTTTATTATTTTTCTTTTTTACAACAGCAAAAAGAACGGATGTAAAGAAACAAACTAGACTAAAAAACGTCAAAACCTACAGAATTTGAAAAGCAATTTAAAGTAGTTCAACACTAGTTAGCGATACGATGGGAGAGGTTGACATGTGCTCTATCAACTTTGAGGATGATGCAATGATGGAAGGTGCTTCCGACTGTAATAATATCCTTCCAAGTCCAGTAGATGTGAATATCCAAGGGTCGTTTGCTTTTAAGAGTTGTAACAAGAGAGGCAAAATCAGTTAAAACCTTGATAGATCGGTAGCCATTATCTTTGGCCCAGCGCAAAGCATGTAAACAAGCCAAGAGCTCTAATTGTAGGGCTGAGGCCGCAACTTCAAAGTTTCCTCCAGCTTTCCAATTCACCTGTGTTATACCTCTCTATTGTCCATCCTACCCAATATTGTTTGCTAGACTTTTGCCACGAACCATCAATTCGAATTGTACCATACTACCAGGAGCTAACGAGTCATTGAAACCAAGGATATGATTCACTTTTCGAGACCTGTAGAAAAACCCCATCGGGGCCCGATAAGAGGGATCTGGTAACTTAGCAACATCCTCTAATCTAGTTGTCGACTTAATTTGTGTAATCATTCAAAAGGAGGAAGGCCTCCTTTAGATTACCAAAGTAACAACCCAAATACCCATTGTCACCTTGAAAGACACGCTTATTCCGAGTAATCCATATAGCCCATAGGGTAGCTATTAATGCTTGAATGCGATTACTACGGATTCCATCCTGACTATAAAAAAGCAGAATATGGCTTCGGATCCAATCCTCTAGCAAAGTGGCGTCCATTAAATTTTTACAGTTCGATATCCGGCAGTTGTCCCAGACATATCGAGCTATGGAGCATTCAAGAAAGAGATGAAAACCATCCTCCTCCTTTAGATCACAATAGTCACATATGGCGTCAATGATAATTTCTCTTGAACGAAGATTAGCCTTGATAGGGAACCCATTTACAGCAAGTTTCCACATGAAGATTCGCCATTTAGCGGGAATATTGAGACACCCTAAAATTTTGAAAAAATCATAAGATTCTTTCCTATGGGGAGATTCTCGCATACCTTTTAGATTTGTTAAGAAGGCGTAACCTGATTTAACCGTATAGATCCCTGAACTATGCCAGGACCAGTATAAGAAGTCCTCCTCTTCCTCGGTTGGAAGGGAAATAGAAAAAATTTCCTGTGCGCTATCCCACTCAAAACGATCCCGAATAATTCCAATGTTCCAAGTGCGGGAAGGAGTTATAAGATCACTAACCTTCCATAACGCACTCTGTCTAAGGTTCTGATTTGTGTTAACAACTGGAATTTTATTGTTAACCCATTTAGAACTAGAAGCCAAATTTCTATTTCCAACAATGTTTACGTGGGCACATAGCAAAGCAATGGTATCAAGAATTTAAACTAACGCGATCTAGATACTCTCGCTAAAGGTCTTCTCCAGTGTGCGCTTTGTCATCACCTCTAATGGACACAACGAATACACAAATATGTAGATGAAGATCCAAAAATTAATTTCTCCATTTTTTTATTTTATTAAGAAATTTTTATATGACGTTAGTAACGCTTGTCCTAACGTTCATAAACCGACCGTTAACCTTTGCCAGATCATCAAACGTAAAGAAGAATATAAAATTAATTTGTTCTACAATGAGGGCCCACTAAAGCGGCTAATTGACATTATTTCGTCAATCAGGCTGATTGGCTGGGGCACCCTCTAAGTTTAATAGGCGTTTTAGCATTTACTTACGAGGGATGCACAATTCCTAATCTTGATAATTTTATAAAACTTATCAAGGGGTATATTTGTAATTGCATAATACAACCTACCTTACTGATTCAACAGCTCAAGGGGTATATTTATAACTAGTTTTTATGTCCGGGCGATGCCTCCTAAACTTTTTAGCTTTAATACAATCATATAATCCTTTTGATAATGTAAAGTATTGCACTTCAATTATTTCTAATGAATTGAAAGTATTTTTATTAGATTATAATTTTTTTTCTAATTAAAGCTTATTTATACTGATTTTTTTATTAAACTACGGAGTATATTATAAATGGATCTCATTTTAAAGAACTTTTTTAAAGGTATATTATGATGGAAATAGTACTAAGTTATGAGATATGTATTAAAAGTTATAATTAATTTTGTGTATATAAAATATTAGAAGTATATCGATGATAAAACACTATACAACATTTTTCTATATCTTAAAAAATAGCTCGACATTTGGCGAAAAACTGGAATGCCAATTGTCGATGTCTCGTGGCCTGCAGGCTGGGATTCCGGCTTTATACATTAGTGATGATATGATTTCATATTTGCCTTTTTTGTTTTATTACTACTCTCCCTGTCCCATTATTTCATGCTTGTATTCCTTTTTGGGTGTCCCAAAATGTTATGCCTGTTTCTAAATATATCACAGTACGTACTTTTATCTTTCCCATACAAAATACACATATATCCAAAAAATCATTACTAACTTTTTCTTTTTTTTCATACAATATTCTCTACTTTTTTATTATTCCCATACAATATTCTCTATTTTTTATCTTTCCAATAGAATATTCTGTTACTTTCACCATTCTCTTTAATTACCATGTTTTTTGAGAAATAGACATGAAATTATGGGATAGTGGGAGTATTTTATAATTCAAACTAGGTTAATCCCGTGCGACGCACGATTTTATAATAAGAATTGAATTATAAACTTTTAACACATATTGAAAGAAAATAACTACTTCCTCCGTTTTCCTAATTAATTTTTGATTAAATATGAATATACAATTTTCAAAAATGCATAATTTTCATATTTAATTAGGATAATTTTAAATTATATTATTACCTATTGTAAACAAATCATAAATAACTAGGTAACATAATCATATCCTATATATAAAGTGAAAGGGGGTTTTGGGTGATAAATTTCTTTCCCAAAATAACCCCTCCCATTTTTGTTTTACTTTTTTTTTAAACTACCATCTAAAACATAATACCATCCTTTAATAAACTAGGGTATCCTACGCGCGCGATGCGCGCTAAAGAGTTAGCTCTTGCATAGAAGTTGTATTAGCGCGTAGTTACACCTTTGGTTTGGGTGGTAAATCTGGTAGTTTTAATACGTACTATTTGGTTTATGTGCCTATATAATGGTTTTGTAGAAATAATATAAAAAGCCACCAAAATCTTAAATGATAATTATTTTTTAAAACTCTCAAAAGTTTGACAGTGTTATTTCAAAATTATTATTAAATAATATTTAATTGATTTGAATCCCTTCATATCTTAAGCTAGTTTAGAACTCTTAATTGATTTGCATGATTCAATAATACTTAACGTATTTTTCTTCAAACGAATTTTTTGTGAGCTTGGTCATACGGAGTACTAATATATGAAATGTTCGTTGTAAACTTAATAATGTAAGTTCAATGTTCTACGACCATCTAATATCTATATCTATATCTAATACTAAAGCAATAACCACTTAGTTATATTTTTCCTCTTAAATTCACTCCATATTTAATACATTTTTTTTCTATAATCGATTTCCTTCGATTATAGGATTTTAAAGTTATTTTTACCTCTTGATAACATCTGCTCAAATATCATTATTTAATATGAATGTCATTTAAATTCCACGTTATTTATGTGCGTGCCATCAAATAATGTACAATTAAAAAGCTAATAAACCTTAACAATATTTAAAATAATTAAAGGACAACAAAATTGTAAATAAGAAGAGCAACCACGAAGGAATAAAAATAAATCATCTCGTGGTAATAAACAAAGTCTTCGTACATGCAATTTTTTTTCCTTTTTAAATAACAATAATAACATATGAAGTGCAAAACATTATAATTTTTTTATTTTAAAAAAAGGCATTACAAGTTTTTGTTAAAAAAAAAACTTTGTATTAATTGATGGTATGTTTAATGGAAAAAAAACCAATTAAATATATTAATGAGAGTAAACATATTAATGAGGGTGAAAAAATAAATATATATTTTTGTACACAATTTTGTGCATATTTTTTAGGGTATAGTTGGTAGCACACTATTCCTAAGAGTTATTTTCTACTTTTTATAAGGTAGGGAAACTACCATCTAAAAAACCTAACATGTGAAAAAAAGAAAGAAAAAAACTTCCATTTGAAAAAAACAGAGAATTTTACTCGATAGATTCACACGCACGAAATTTCGTGCATCTCTACACTTGTATCTATAGAAAACCAAAAATTTAAAAATTGAAATGGAATTTAATTTTCAAAACAATGTTAAATAGGGTACCTTGTAAAGGAAAAATATGACATCATCCATGCATTTTGGAGGGAAAAAATAAAATAAGAAAGTGACACGTAGGCAGTGATGACATCAGCGGTTGTTAATTTAGTATATATATAGAAGTTCTTTTTTTACTACTTATTTTCATATTTGCCACTTGATTAAATTTATCAATGTTAGGACTAGGGTGAAAATTCGGATTTTGGTTTGGATTATTGGCCAAACCGAATCCAAACCGAATTATTTAGGCTTTGGATTTTCGAAACCGAATCCAAACCGAATTAATTTGGTTTTAAAAAAGAAAATCCAATCCAAACGAAAATATTAACTATGGGTCAAAATAGGTACAAATTTGAACAAAAAAAACCTCAATATATAAAATTCGAAAAAGAACACAAGGGCAACACGAATTGGGGAATAAAACCAGAAAAAATAAACAATTAACATTAACGGAATTAATTCAACTATCGGAATTTAAATAGAAATAAACGGAGGTGAATGTGAAATTAGTTCGACCATAACAATGGAATGAAAGTGAAATTAAATAGATCTATTCCCTTTGAGTGTCGTATGAGAGAGTGAAAGTCAGGGACAGAGGTGTTGATACGAGCGCGCACAAGAGAGTGAAAGTGATGAGGGAGTTGTTGACAGAGGTGCTGACGGAGGTGCGGGGTGTCGACGGAGGAGTTGACGGAGTGCCGACGGAGGTGGCCTGGTGAGAATAAGGGGGTGAATTTAGGGAGGTGGTGGGGAAGTCAGGGAGCCTAAAGGGTTCTCAGAAGAAAGGATATAGGAAACGAGGGAATGAAAATTAGGGTTTATGTGTTTACATATGAAAGGGAAATGGGATGAAGTATTTGAGCTTTGTGTAATTCGATTTGCAATTTCGGTGCTTGGTGTTTTGAAGCCCCAAACCGAATCCAAACCGAATTATTTCGGTTTTGGATTATTGAAATCGATCTAAATCGAAAACCGTAAAAAACCAACATTGTTAATTGGGATCCATTTAATTCGATTTTAAACCGTATTACTTTCACCCCTACTTAGGAGTTAGGAATTTCTCGAAAAACACAACTGAGGGTCTATTCTGATTGACTGAACTGAACTTATTAGAGCTGAACTAAACTGCACTGAACTAAACCAAACTGAATATTTTATAAAAATAAAAATTAAAAACTAAATTGAACTGAAATTAAAATAATTTGAAGAGAAGATGGCCTTTATTCATTTTGGAGTTTTGGTCGATGAACATGTATTTTCTCATTCCATTCCTTCGAGTATTTCATCATTCAAATAGAGGTAAACTGTGCCTTAGTTATAGTGGCACACTCTCTTGTCGCTCTCCAATGGCTTCCCCTCCTCGGATTCTTCTCTCCGGCGATGTCAATGGCCGCCTCTCTCAGCTCTTCAAACGCGTACTCTCGGTATTCCCCTCTTTCTCTCTCCACCATCTTCAACCTTCTATAATCATTCAAATTCAAGCATATACATTTTTGATTTCAGGTGAACAAATCAGCAGGACCCTTCGATGCTTTGCTATGTGTAGGCCAATTCTTCCCAGAATCAGTTGATCAATTGGAGGAATTCATGGAATACACCGATGGGCGTCGTGAAATTCCTATACCCACTTATTTTATCGGCGATTACGGCTTTGCTGCACCTAAGGTTCTCTCTGCTGCTGTTAAAGACCCTGGAAATCAAGGGTTTAAGTTGGATGGTTTGAGAGTTTGTAATAATTTGTATTGGTTGAAAGGCGGCGGCAAATTCACACTTTTCGGTTTGTGTTTCTTTCGATTGTTTGGTTTTGTACTCGTATTAGCTTACTTGCATTCTTGTATTATGGTAATGTTTGCATTTTTTAATGAGATGCATATGATATGATTGTGGGAGTTTGTTGATTTAGGGAGTTGGGGTTTGTGGTGAGTTGTGGAATTGTGTGAGTTGAATTTGTTAGGTTGGGTAGTATGTTGGAAGGAAATGTAAAATAGTTGGTTTAAAGCATAGAGATTGGTTTGGTATGAGGTTTTGTATTAGTGGGATTAGTTACAAAAGATTGCACTTTAAATGAGGAGGTGAGAGTCGGATCAACAAAGTAAGTTAACACCATGAGACTCGATTGTTTCTTGTGGGTAATATGTTGAAGTGAAGATTATGTAGGTGCTTGAAAGCTAATAACTTGTCTCTCAAGGGAATGATAAAAGTAAATGGTAAATAAAACGTGCACATTACTTAAAAGGCTTACTTATAGTGTCATTAGATTAGGATATGATCATGTGTTAATGTCGTTTGAGTAGATTTTGTTCATATATTTATTTTAATACCTTGAAGATAATTTGGGTATAACTCATATAAGCATGACAAACACATAAGAAAAGTAATGGTTGCTTAGGGGCATTGTTAATTTGGACGCTTAAGAAAGCATATCTATGCCTCGTGATAGAATGAGGCATTTAGTTGAGACTCTATACGTGATGACCATTAACCTCATATTGAATGGCAATAAGTGTTTGAGCCTTTGAGGAGGGATTTTGGTGATTGTTAATCATTTTTTATGTTGCAATTGCGTACTTATATATATAGTGGCTAATAGGTATTTTGGTACGGCCTATGGGTAAGTTTGAGGCAGTCTTAGTTTTAAAAAGCGCAAGGCGCACCAATGCGCAAATGGTCCTTGCAGCCTAGGCGCGAAGCGTAAGGCAAAGGCGGGCGCCTTTTGTGTGCAAGGCGCATGTATTTATATATTTATTTCAAATTATTTTTTACTTTGATAGTACTTAATACTAATTAAAAAGATTCATGATAAATTAAGTAATGATATATTTAAAGCTAAGGTAGTCTGAACTTGAAAAAATGTCCATCATTCTTCAATATATAACTTAAATCTTAGTTATTTTCCTTGAGGCGCAAAGGCACGCCTTACCAAAGGCACTTTGAGGCGCACGAGGTGTTCCGTAGGTGACTGAGTCTCACCTAGCTAAAGCCCATTTCCCACAGAGCCGCCTGGAGTGAGGTGCGCCTAGGCGCGCTCGAGGCGCGCTTTTTAAAACCGAGGAGGCAATTACTCTTTTCTTAGGCTTCCATGTAGTAATCCATTTATTACCGTGCCCATAATCCTTGCCTCTGAGAGCTTTATCCCAGGAACTTTAGTCCCTATGGTATGTTCTTTCCACCTAAATTTCACTTAAGTTATCTTATTACGCCTGATCTTATTTTATATGAACTTGTTCAACAATTCTCATTTTTCCACCATTCTAGTGGCCAATTCTCTTTCTTCCACCATTGTAGTAGTCAAATCTCTTTCTTTATCTCTCTAATTCCTTAATTATTTTTGTCTAGTTTTGCATAATTAATGGTGAATTGTGGGTATGTGATTCCATGTGTAAGGAGAACTTCATGGACTCTTGAAAATCCAGGAAGAAAGTGGCTTGCAAATTCTAAAACCATGAAATCGACCCTCTTCTTCCTCCTTTAGCCATTGACAAAAGTAGAAAGGTGAATTAATGAAACTTATTAAAAAAAACCCCAATTTTGATAAATGAATTTACACTTACTGTTACTTTAGATTATTGTTGCTTGTGCACTAGAGGAGAGAGAGTCTAAATATGATTGAAGTGCAAAGCCTTCATGGAAGCAAATGAGAGAGAAAAGATAGGCATTTACTTTGGAGGGAAATAAGAGGGAAGATAGAAGGATGGAGTGCAAATATAAACTTATTTGGGTGTAAGTAGATAAAATAAAGGGTCAACGCCTGAAACGAGAAGGGAGGGGATGTTTTATCAAATAAAAAAAGTGATCGTGGAGGATTTTTTAAACAAAAATCCTTTTAAAAGGTTTTTCCTTGCAAAATGAGGTATTTAAAAGATTTTTTCTAACAAATTTTTCTAGTAGCAAATAGATTTTATTTTACATATCACAACACGGTTCGAACTAATTTTAATTTTTTTTTTTATATAATTACCATTAATTATAACTCGTCCATTATATTTACAATTTTGTCCTTATTATAGTGTTATTATTTAATTAATTTAATTGTCATTCAATTTACAGTTTTGGCCAAACAAGGGCTAGCAATTATTGTTTAAGTGTTTAGTTTTCCGCCATAATAGTCTTGTATATGTATACCCTATTTTCTTATTCTATTAGACTTGATGTTTTTAAACAATCATTTTGATATTACAACCAAATATTTGGGTAGAATGCATGCAAAAGAGCAGATTAATTTAAAGTTTGCAGCGTACTATGCAAAAGTAGTTTAACGAAAAAATTAGTTGCCTTTTTTATTTTTTTTATCCTTGTAAGATATCACAAAAACCAATATACTAACTACCTTTTAGTTTCTAACTAAGATATTGACAATGTTAGGATTAATTCCTTCCATATACTTTAATCTTCATATCAAATTAATCGGTAAATCTTAATTGCGGAAGCGTACCTATAATTGGTCGACCCCCTTTTTGATTATGCGTCTTCCAACAAATACACACTCTAGGGTTTTCTCTCTATTGGTGGGATATAAGTGAGAATCTATTGTATGTACTACTAGGGATCATAACCCTAGATGTCTATTTATATAGACCCCCTTCCTTAATCCGCCCATCATGCATTAGAAAAGGTCCAATGATCTCTACACATAAAGCTAAACCCATACTTTATAAAAGACGTAACAAGCCCAATAATTAAAAAGTACATACAATAGACTCTCACTTATATCCCATCAATAGAGAGAAAACCCTAGATTATGTATCTACTAAAAGACGCATAATCAAGAAGGGCTAAATCAATTATCATGGAATTAGATACGCTTCAGATTAATTTGATTTGAAGATTAAAGTATATAAAAAGAATTAATCCTTACAAATGGTATCATGAGCCTCCATATTGGATTAGTCGATTAATTTCATTCCGTTAGTTTTAGTTTAATCAATCGTTTGATTGGATATGAATTAACATGAAGCTATTGCGTCTTGTTATTAATTAATTCACGTGGCCGTTATTTCGTGTATTTTGTTGAAATGAAGTATTGTATGTGTTTATGGAGTACTTTCGTTTCGACTAATTCGTTTTATATGAAATATTATATTGGTTTGTTAATCATATGAATTATATGCGGCTTATATGGTATTACAGTTCATTTGATTAATTACATCCAAATCTGTATAGTTTAAATGGGGCACTCGTTATAATTTTGTTAATTTGTGTGGGTTTTCGATTTGATCGTATTTCTACCATGGTTGATTGAGGGTGAATTTTGATAATTAATATGTGTTTTGGCTATTTTGTCTCATATGATGCGAATATGGTGTTTACTTTTATCATATCAATATCAATATGATTTGATTCTTTACGAAGGTCTATATGCGAATGCTTCCATGAATTTTCGTATATATTGCAGTATCAAATTGTATTCTTGAATTGGATGCTAATATATACTGCAGTTTCTTAATCTGATTGTAAACCATGCACATAAATCAAGAGTAATATAATTGCATGATTTATATATATTGAGGTTAAATCAGATTTTAATATTTGACAATAAGGTAATAAAAATAATATCGAGTCTCATATTTTGGATTTATTAATTGAAACAATATGTTGCCTAAGCGACCTCTTTTGTGTAGATTAATTTATTTGAAATTTTTAGATGTGTGTGTGTGTGTGTGTGTTTGATTCTCATGCGATTAATGGTCGGCCCAAAGGAAGGCTATTATTTGGCCGGAAATTAAACATGCTTGTGGTAATAAATATGTAACAATTATAAGGTTTTCCATGTGAATGTTAAGTCGGTCCAAAGAAAGGCTTAATGTTTGACAGGATTTTATTGTTAATATTTGATTACTACACCAAGAGGATCACTTACAAGTTAATTTTTCTGTCCAAAGACTAAAAATTAATGTTGTGCTAGGTCTCTTGTGATGGGATATGTTGTCAACATTCTAATTTGATTATTAAAGTTGAATTTTGGAATTAATTGTGAGCTTGTTTTGTTTGTTTGTGTTCTCTTCCAACATTAATACTATACCCATGCTTGATGGGACAAACTTTAAGAGTTGGAAAGAGAACTTTATGATCGTTCTTGGTTGCATGGATCTAGACCTTGCTCTTTGGGTTAGCGTCCTGCTGCTCTTACGGATTCTAGTTCCTCTATTGAAAAGGGGAATTTGGAGAAGTGGGAACGCTCAAATCGCATGAGTCTTATGATTATGAAACGTGCAATTCCGGAATCATTTATGTCCGAAGAGGATAATGCCAAATCGTTCCTTACTGAACTTGAAAAGCGTTTTGCTAAAAAAAAAAGGCGGAAATAAGCACTCTCTTGAGTAGTCTGGTTTTCCAAAAGTATAAAAGAACCGGGAACATAAGGTAGTATATTATGGAAATGTCTCATATTGCTTCAAAATTAAAGGCACTAAAGTTAGAGCTGTCTAATGACTTGCTCGTGCATTTAATTTTGATATCTCTTCCTAAACAATTCAGTATGTCAAAAGGAGAAATGGACTCTAAATGAGCTTATTTCTCATTACGTTCAAGAGGAAGAGAGATTGAAGCAAGAAAAGACAGAGTGCTCACTTGGTATCTTCCTCTAAGGATGGCAAGAAAAGGAAGAAGGGTAAGGATGCGGTTTCGCAACCACAAAGAAGCAACATAAGGAAGATAAGGATGAATCTAAAGGATCTAGATGTTCTTGCGTGTGGGATGACTCATAAGAAGAAACAATGCACTAAGTGGTTTACAGTCTTGCATACCAAACCTTTTCAAAACTTTCTCGATATAGCCTTTTTGTGACAATCCAAGAGTTCTTAGATGGCAATCTCGATGAATTTGTATCCCTAACACAAAAGAGGCGTCCCCAAGATCTTTCATCTCAAAGTGATTTGATAGAAATCTCTTGGTTTCGTGCAAATAGCCTTTATCGTTGCTGACGAGCAATATTTCATCAACATATAAAACAGGAAAACATGCTTACTCCCACTAAACTTGTGGTACACACAATCATCAACTGCATTTGTCTCAAAACGATGAGACATAACAACTTGATGAAACTTTAAGTACCATTGACGAGAAGCTTGTTTGAGTCCATATTTGGATTTTTTTAATTTGCAAACCATTTTCTTTGAATCTCCCAAAACAAAGTTTTCTGGTTGTTGCATATAGATGGTTTCCTCAATGAGAAATGCTATCTTAACATCCATCTGATGTAACTCAGATCATAATATGCTACAAGTGCCATTACAATCGCACCATTTGGCCTTTTTCACAATTCACACATTCCTCTTATATGATCTCTGTTTCAATTAATTTGCAACATTTACTATAAATGGATACTACAAATTATTTGCAACAAATGTTTGTTTCCATTTTTACTTGTCATTTCTTTCTATCTCTCTCCTCTTTACATGCAACTTTATTTTTCTCTTTCCATTTATCACTCACAAACAAATTTTACCTAGATATGGGTGAATGTCACAAATGGAGGTAGTATTATTTGGGTGTTTTACATGTAAGAAGAAAAAAAAAATCATGTTGCTCTTATTTTCGTCTTGATTTTTTTTTTCAAATATCTTTTTTTTTTTTTTTTTTTTTTTTTTTTTTTGTAATTGTTACTTAAAGCAAATTAAAGATGTTAATCGCCAAAGTTTTGCATTGGCAAGTATGAAACTCTAAATGTTGCAATAATTAAAACACGAAAGAAGTATTATAATATATTATATTATTTTTGGAACCTTATTAGACCTTATTGGGCCTTAGACTAAGGTCTTTATATGAACTTATTGTCCCTTATATTATCTTATCTTATCTGAATTTAGACTTGTAATAATTGAAAAAAAAGGTGAGGAGAACAAAGCGTAAGTCTGACCTGTTTTAGATAGTATATATAATTAGTAGGAAAATAATCTATATGATACTTTTAGTGATTATGATTGGCCTATGTAATTATATCCTTCAGGTTATAATCATGTCTATTTATGTGATTAGCAGGAAGAAAATAATTTATTTCGACTTTGCTAATTTCTCAAGTTATACTAATCATCTCAGTACTTGTAGATTATAATTACAGAAAAGACCAAGATGAGTTAGTGACATTTGTATGGTTGCCTGTCTAACATACATTCTTTGCCTCTGCATCTGAGTAGCTGAATGTACTCATAGGTCTGCAAATTCAAAATTATATTAACATAGAAGTTGTGGTTCATCTTTGTAAGCTAATATTGCTTTTTTGTAATATGCTAATTTACTTAATTGATATTTAGGGTTGTCTGTGGCATACTTATCTGGTAGGCAATCACCAAGTGGACAACAATTTGGAACATATAGTCAGGATGATGTGGATGCATTGCGGGCATTGGCTGAGGAGCCTGGAATAGTTGATTTGTTTCTGACATATCCTTATTCATTGTTATATTGTTGGTTTTTTTTTGTTTGTTTGTTTTTTCTTTAACTTCTTTTATTTCTTTTGAGTTATACTCATCAGTAGTTCTGGTAGTTCTTTGATCTGGATTTCTTAACTTCTCAAACTAATGAATGGCCTCGTGGGGTTACAAATAGGATTGCAACTAATGATTTATCACCTGGGATATCTGATTCTCTGGGAAGCGATTCCACTGTAGCAGAATTGGTAGTAGAGATTAAGCCTCGGTAAGTTATGATCATATTTTAATGACGGAAGTACATACCAATTCATGTTTTGAAATAGCTTTTTTGACCTCAGTTGAATTAATTTCCTTTTTTTTTTTTTAATAATTTTGGCTTTCGACATGATAGGTATCACATTGCAGGTTCAAAGGCCGTCTTTTATGCTCGTGAACCATACTCTAATGTTGATGCTGTGCATGTAACCCGTTTCTTTGGCCTTGCTCCCGTAGGAAATAAAGAGAAACAGGTTCACTTTCTTGCATCTGGTTTCATGTACTTTAAAAGTCATACTCAGCACAGTGCTGCCTGATTATACTATTTGTAGAAAGCCTTTTCAATTCATATCAGTAATCATTCCTAAACGTTGTGTTGTTGAGGTTAAAAACTTTTTTGCTACTTCTAGCTGCTTTGATTTGACAAGATCTTTTGAACTTCAATTTCTTGCTATACTGTGTATTGATTTGACCCAATTCTTTCGCACCAAAGGGCATACTGTACTGACGTCTAGAATTCAACTAATGTCAAACATCTTATTCATTTTCAAATTCATTAGTAGTTCCTCCATCCCATTAACATTTACACACTATTTATTGAAAGCAGTCCCATATTAGTTTGCACTCAAATGTTATTTTATTTTATTTATTAATTTTTTATTATTATTGTTTCTTTGCAAAAATGGTCATTTTCTCTCATTTACATTAAAAAAATGACCCACTTTTTCCCCTTTACGGTATAAAAATGCCTTATCATCTCCTATCTAATTTTCTCAAAAAATTGTATGATAGTCCACTTCAAAAACTCCTAAAATTTTGTGCTATGTGAATTAGGACTGAAAATGTATCTAATTATGTCTACCCCCTCGTTAGCATCATTTTCCATGACATAATTTGTCCAAAAAACTTTTCGATGTAGGCTTTGGATTAGATGTCCATCCTCAAAATTCCCCAGCACAACCTCAAGATCCTCATTTACAAACCCATCCTAACATATATTATATTCTTTTCACTGCAATTGTGGACTTTCAACATTTTATGGACCTAAACCAAAGAATGGCCCTATGTGACAAACTAAATGAGAGATTATTTTTTAGCACCCTTAATTTGTTGGTTTTTGAAGATAGCAATTAGTCAAAGGCCTCACGGTGGACGCCGAATTGTTTTGGACAAAGTTTGTCGTGGCAGGAATGTTTACGATTAGAACATCAAATTATATTTCAAGAGATGTTTTTATCCAACTACTAGCACTAGCAGTCAATCTCATAATTTTTTGTTTTTTAAAAAAATTTAAAGGTTTCCAGAATATTAGCAAAAATGTTGCTCCTTGCATTTCATAACAATCGCAATAGTTTGAGTGGCGCACGTGCCAATGCACAACTTTGACCATTAATAGTGTGAGTAAGAAGTTTAAAAGGTTGATATAATGGAAATATACATACAAACTAATCCAAAAATATTTTACTTGGCAGCATATGTTTTTTTATATATTGGTACATAGTATAGTCAAAGTAAGTACCTGTATATGAATAGGGAAAAAGTCAAATTGTTGCGATTTTTATGAAACCGAGGTATTACAGCTGGAATGAGTGGTTTCAGGTGGTGAGTAATGCATGTTGGTGGTAACACCCATGTATGAATATTTTATTTTTATTTTTTGGTTTCCTTTCCCCATCAACATTTGAATCGATGTTTCACTCAACAAATAATCTTAATACACATAAGCAGTGGGCTGTGCTGGGTGGGTCCATGGTGTGTGGCATGTGCTTCATTCCCATGTCTCCCAAAAAAGGCTGTTCATTGACCATGCATGTCTGCAAATAAAGGTAGTGTGAGGAGGGATAAGAAAGAAAATTTCAAGGTGTATTTGTGTAAGGGCCATGCTGCCATGCTCTGTTATATAAACTCATATTGATTATTCATTGTTTCTTTTGTTGAGTGCTCTTATGTTCCTTCTCTCAACAAATGGCTTTATTTCCACTCCTATATCCTGTTTGGGTTGCCTCACCATTCTAACTCTTGTTTTATTATTGTGTGGCTGTCAGAAATTTATGCATGCAATTTCACCAACTCCAGCATCAACTATGTCAGCAGCTGAAATAAGCACAAAACCTCCTAATACAACACTATCCCCATACACAGTTGTTGATGCTACACCTAGTACAGAGACTACCAAAAGACCAGGGGATAGTTCTCTTGAAGAACAGTATTGGCGTTATGATGTTAAAAAACAAAGGAAAGGAGATGGAAATGCAGAGAAACTCTGTTTTAAATTTTTGTCTTCTGGTTCATGCCCACGAGAAGACAATTGTCATTTTCGGCATGATCCAGAGGCAAGAGAACAATACCGAGGAGGTGTATGTTTTGATTTTCTTAATAAAGGAAAATGCGAGAGGGGCCCAGATTGTCAATTTAAGCATAACTTAGTTGAAGAAAGTGAAATTAATTCAAACAAAAGATCCAGATCTAATAGTGCAACTACTAACAGGTACGTGTGGCATTTGATTTCGAATTTCTCTTTGTTAATTGAATTAGTTTTCACTTATCGACAAGCATGTTGCTGTCTTGAAGTCGATTTTTTTAGTTTAGTGCTTCTGGACTTCTTCATTTTCATTCAACTTGTTCTTTTTTCGTGTTGTAGTTCAAACAATAAGCTAATACATGATGTTATTAAAAACACGTCAGGTCAAAAGAATGCTGGTTTTGCTTGTCAAGCCCCAATGTGGAGTCCCATCTAATTATTACTGTTGGAGAAAACATATACTGTGCATTGGCGAAAGGCCCATTGGTTGATGACCATGTGCTCTTATTACCAGTTGAGCACTCTCCAAGTACTTTATCTCTACCTCCAGATTGTCAAAGAGAACTTTATAAAAATCAGAGCAGTCTTCGGATGTACTGCAAAGCCCAAAGTAAGGAATACATCTTCTTCGAATTAATATCTATTCGAGGAACTCATGCCAATCTCCAGGTGAGGCTATTCTATAGTTTGTTCTTTGCTTAATGTCTATATGCATGAAACACATCCTTTACAGCTCCCAATTGCAATCACATATTGTTCTTTTGTGTTGTACATCCGTTATGTGTACATTGTGATCTTTTTCAGGCTTCTATAGTGCCTACTTCTGCTTCTTAAATTGCTGGATGTTGATTAGTTCTCAATTTTATTTAGATTCGTTCACTATTTAACTAAACTAATAATAAAAAATAGATTCCCTATAGAATTAGAAACCATTCTTGCTTTCCGAACTACCATAAGGTTAGTAGTACTAAGTCTAAAAGACAAAAGCTCTATTAAGAGAAAACTTATCAAGATGGCTGCCTGCGACCTTCACTACTCCACTCATAGAACCTTTTTTACTCAACTAACTTGCTTCCTACCGATACTGATGGCCTTAGCTTAGAAAAACGAATTAGAAAGCGGATTGACATACTAACAACTCACTTGCACGAGGAAGAAGAAGGAGAAGACAGTCGATGGTCAACTTTATGAAGTGAGTAATTGTCTTTGAGATGAAGTCTGACACCATTTTAATGCTTTTGAATGTGTAATGGAGCTGTGCTCTTATCTTGTCTATCATAACATGGGAAAGAAAGAAAAAGAAAGAGAATAATATGTTATTTTAGGCTTAGTGACTGATCAAATCCCTTGTACAGTTACGTGACTATATCTTGATGCTGTTATTTAACAGTGACAGAAACTGAATGCTGGTTTTGTGAGGCAAATGCAATTTGATACAGCAAGTTTTGGGTGTAATCGTTTGTATGACAATATCATACGCAATTTATATATGGATATTGATGGTATAATGTGACTTTCTGTTTAGATCAGTAATTATTAATGTGCTCATACCCAATGTCTCTTGTGTAGGCAGTTCCTATTCCGCAGACCAAAGCATCTTCTGTGAAGAATATATTCAATTTAGCTGCTAAAAAGCTGGGTTTTGAGTTTGAGACAATTAAAGGTAAGCTAATCTATGGTTAGCTGATATACTGGAATGAACTTTTCTTTGGTGCTTTTCCTGTCTATAATGTTGTTCCAGGAGTAGAAAATGAATCAACACAAATGATCTTTGTGTGTTCTGAATCTTTTTGTTTTTGTTTTGGGGATACTTTGTTACATACTTGTGCGAGTGTTCATTTTTTTGCTGGATCCTGGGAAAAAGTGTGGCCTTACATGCTAAAATGTCTCAAAAGTAGCTGTTTATAAATAATGTTGAAAAAATAACTAATGCTGTATGCCTATCTAATCAGTATTTATTGACGATTTTTCGTAATAAATATGGAGTTTTGTGGAAAAGGAAAGACTTGACTAGGAAAACTTAATTAAGCTCTCACATCCCTTTTAGGTTAGCTGAATTTAGATGGAAAAAAAGGTGATAGCTTGAAATCTCTTCATTGTATTGTCTACAATAATTCTGTAATTATCCATTAAACAGGAATATTTTTTTTTTTAAATTTCTACAAGATAAACTAAACAAAGAAATATTAGTTCCCTTCTTTTCTTTTCTTCCTCTCCTCTCCTTCCTTTTCTTTCCTACCATTAATGTTACGTTGCTTCATCCATTTTTCTATGAACTTATTTGGAAACTTGTTCCTTTGATCAGCATGTAGACCCTTACTTAACACTTACCCAAAACCTCCATTATCTTGAACCACCATAGAATAGATTCAAAGAAGAGGGAAAGAGAAATGAACATTATGTGATATATTTTCATAATTGGGCTTGAAATCAGAATTAAAATGAGAAGTAGCAAACAATATTTGTGTGTACGTGTATTTGTAATGTAAACATTGGGAAAAAAAAAATTATTATTATGATTATTATATATATTTTTTTTTTATCAAAATCCAGATCGTGTTTCATGAGCTGCGTATGCTTTTCAAATATACTCAACTGTTTTCTTATGTGCCCACTCGTACCTGTGTTTCATGAGCTGTGTATGCTTTTCAAGGATACCCCTCAGTTTTCTTATGTGCCCACTCGTGCCTGTGTCCGGTTAATTTTGCCTGTTGTCATTACAAACCAAACAAGCGGTATGAGACATGGGGTTCATATCCACATCTCTCACTTAGGAAAGACTTCCTGAATAGGGAGTCTCCCTTTGAATGAGTCTCGAAGGTGGGCAGTCTTACTATATTGAAACCGTCTCATACTGGGCTCAGCAAAAGCAACGCCCTACGTCCTGTATTTCAATATTCTGATGTCAATATAAGTGGCAGTTAACTTTTGAGTACAGTATTACTGTTCTCAGCAGTTAATTTTGATTTACTGGTGGTCTTTCTGTATTAGGCTAATCAATCAGTGTGTTCTTGTTTTTCAATGTTGTAGGTGATGGTACTTCTGAAGCAAGAGAGTTGTTGAAAGCTAAATTTGACGGCAAGTCTGGTTTCTTCTATGTGGAGTTACATGATGGCACTATATTGGGACACTCTATAGATGAGAATGAAAATTTTCCTGTTCAATTTGGTCGTGAGGTAATGCTTAATAAGTTTAGAAAAAGTATCTGCTTAATTTCATTATGGTATTAACATTACCTTTTCTGCCCTGCAATGTTTTGTTTATATATCAATATATGTGGTTATTTGTGGTGTCTTTGTGGGGGGGGGGGGGCTAATCCCTGCCGTAATGTTTCTATAGGTTATGGCTGGCCTGCTCAAAATGCCTGATAGGGCTGACTGGAGGAACTGTAAGCTTAGCAAAGATGAAGAGGAGAAACTGGTGGAAGATTTCAAATCTCGGTTCAAGAACTTTGATCCCAATGAAGATTTCTGAATTTGACTCGGAATGTGATCTCAATGAGTGACTGTAGAGGATTAATAGACTTAGAAATTCCGCTTTAGATCTCATTGATCTGCAGGATTCGTGCTGCATATCATTGCAGGTACTTCAGATAATCAGATCATTAAAAAGTCCTGCTGTGTGCACCAATATATTTATCTCGATTATGTGGATCTTGTGCAGGAGTGGTATACGGTGTATTATTGTTCACACCTTGACCAAGATAATGCGTACCAACTACACACTTGCCACTGGGGAAGTTCTCCTTGTATCTTCACTGGATCATTGCGGCATTGCCATATACGGATTATATGCTATCAGAGTCACATAATGCTTTGAAGTCGGCATGCAATTTATTTTGAGCTGTAATCTTGATATACTCTCATTCTGAATTTTGTTGCTCGTTCACCAAAATCTAATTATAGAAATATATTGTTGTAGAATTGATTCACTAAAGCTGAGTAATGGATGTAATTTTGGAATGTATCATTGTGTGATTGTGTCCTCTGTATAGTAACATACTAGTAATTAGGTTAAATTTGTATACATAAAGTGTTTGCTCACCCTTGGGTTTTATTGTAAAATAAAGAATTGTGAGTATTTAAATTAACTGAATGATTTTTCCTAAAAAAAAAAAAAAAAAAAAAAAAACACAACTGAATGATTATTTTATTAGTTACTCGTACTATACAAGATGTCTAAAAGAAGAAGTATATATTTACACATAGTATTCATTGTTGATTGAGATTTGAGACTAAAAATTTCAAAATGAAATATTTATATAATAACCGAGATGGGTATATTTAGGTTTAGGATATGGCCTAAAAATTAGGCGTGTGAGTTAATTCGCACTAAGGGCTTGTTTTCATACGACTATTTTCATTTCAGTTCAGCTTCTAATTTCCTTCTCTTATAAAATATTCATTTCAGTTCAGCTCCTATAAGTTTAGTTTATTTCAGTTATAAGAAGTTTAGTCAATCAGAATAGGCCCTAAGTAAATAATAATTTTATTTAACTCTTCATTTCTTTTTGATCTTCTATGTTTTAAACACACTTTCAATGTAATATGGTAAATTGGTAATTAAAATGAATCTAAAGACCATATGGCTATGTTTTACATTAAAATAAAGGACCCTTTGATAATCTCAACTATGGTCGATTTACTTTTAATAATCCCAACTATTGGGTATGCTTGCCTCTAGTGATCTCAATCGATCAATACCAAGTCAATGACCTATTGTAACAGGGAACAAATACACGTGTCAGCATGTGATCGACCCCTCCCAACCCCCGAACCACCTTAGCCAACCTACTCCCACCCGCCATACCACCTAAACTTCCTCCACACAAACAAAGAAGTCGACCCTTCTTCCTTCCCAACCCCCGAATTCGGCCCCAGGGTGGTTTTGAGGGTGTTAGAAGAGAGGGGAAGCGCCAAAGCGACACTTCAGGTTCTTTTTTGTTTTTGGTTTTCTGGTAAAGGGGAGCGAAAGGAGGGAGTGGTTTAGGAGGTGAATGGTGTTGTTAAGGGGGTTAAGAGGGTCAGACGTTCGTTTTAGGGGGGTTAGCGAGGTGGCCCACGACAGTTTTCGTAGGGGTTAGGCTAGAGTTTACCACTTGGGGGGTGGCTGGGAATGAATTTTTTTTTCTTTTTCTTTTTAAGTTTTTCTTTATATATTTTTTTAATATTTGACCCATCAAATGCTGATACGTGACTTTTTTTAAAAAAAATAAAAAATAAAATTATCCTTTCAGCAGGCTACCGGTCATTGGGACCATTGGAGACAATTAGGCAAACATACCCAATAGTTAGAATTATTAGATAATAAACATTAGTTGGGATTATTAAAAGTAAATCGGTCATAGTTGAGATTATTAAAGTGCATTTTCTCTAAAATAAATTGTGAATTTGATAGATTTCGTTTGTCATAGAATCTTAAGATATTCCAAGTGTGGCAAACAAAAACTATAAGAGTATTTTATTCTACTTGTAACATATTTGCTTCTAATTAATTAGCAACAAGTAGTAAGATTTTTTTTTTCTTTCTTAAATGGTAATTTACACTAATACATCAAAAAAAAAATCTTAACTGTAAAAATCTCTTAATTGTGCAATTACAATTTATATGACACACATAAGTTGTCAAAAATAGTAACAAATAAGTAAAGATGAAAGAATATGTGATATAAAAGAAGATTTAATTATGAAATAAAAGTAATTTTTAAAAATTGTATTTAGGTGTAGCAACTATTAAGAATAGATAGGCATATTCAAACACCTCAAAAATTCCTTTAACATATGTGCAATATATGTGTAATATTTGCGCAAATGCAATATATGCGTTATTTAAATTATGAATTAAGTCAGCAACACAATTGCATTGGTAAAGTTATCTAGCTAAGACAATTAATTAAGAAATAAATTCAGTTTCGTTGAAAGGAATCCATTCCGCACCATTGATAAATTCCTCACGGTTCACCTTTAGATTTCCCGCCCTTTGACTTATTAAAATTTTGTGTCCGGAACATTTTATTCTTGCCTTAATATTATAGTCTAACCCTATATTTTGACATTTGACGTAATATGTGTTGTTTAAGGAGGTGATGTTGCCTTCCCAAAACAGCCAATAACCTTCAAAATTGATGACATCATCCAAATAGCTTTCCATCACTATTGTTGTAGAATAAGACTTCCATAGTCAACCTAGGTATCCTCCTTTCTTTTCAAGTAATTTGGCATCCAAACTAATAGTGCAATTTTGAATGACTATTCCACTCATGTCATTCATTTCAACCCGTTCTTGTGCATACAGTTACAACATCTTGTTGACCGGTAGGTTATAGGAGTGTGTAAGAATATGTTACAATTTTGTAGTATTGCAAGAGAATCACCAAAGGTAAAATCAATTATCCCTTATATGTCGCATTCTCGGAAAAAATGTCCATTCATCATAAGGGTAGACACTAGACAGAGTGTCTTGATAGCACTCTAAGCTAAATCTATATAACATTGTGTTGTCCGCCACACTCCTAAATGCAACTGCCGGTCCAACTCCTGGACAAAATTGTTGATGAAGGATTACATATTAGCCACAAAACCAACACCTTCAATGCCTATATTAATATAAAAAATAAGTGATTTTAATTGTTAAAAATGCAAATAATCTTGTCCTACATATGTAATCAATTCCATTATTATAATTAGAAAACTAGATTAATACTGCACGAGCATTGTACGATGGTGACAAATATTTTTTCTCAATTTTTTTATATCTTTTAACGTTGATAACATTTTTAAAATCACTTGGATCACTTTTTTTTTTTTTTTTTTTTTTCTAAAAAAATTTCTTATATATAGTTTTATAAGATAAATTGATAATTATTATAAACATGTGCATATATAGTTCATTTTTTAATGATTATTATTTAATGATGTAACATAATATCTACTGAAAACATACTTAAGTGGTAATTAGACATAATATAGTTAATACTCCTTCCGTCTCTTTATTAATGTCCACTTTCTATCATTTATTACTCACATAATAAAGAGAAAGTGAACATTAATAAAGAGACGGAGGGAGTATTGTATTATATATTGAGCTTATATGTGTAGAGTAGAAGCTACTGAAAACGAGTATAATTTATCAATATCTATTAAATAATGTAGTATTGGAAATATCCAAAATTATAGAAGAGAGAGAGAGAGAGAGAGAGAGAGAGAGAGAGAGAGAGAGAGAGAGAGAGAGAGAGAGAGTAACTTATATCACATATTAAATCAGAGGAAATTTTTTTAATGAGAGCTTGATACATAGGATAATTTATGGGATTGATGATGTCGGCGAGACCTATTTTAGTAATAGTTAATAGATTGATATTAGAGGAAGTAATTAAAAACTTATTTGTTAATTGTATTAATTTACGAGGCAGCCTCAGTGTTAAATCACATCGTAAAAAGTTGTTTCCTTCTTTCTAATTCATTTCTCATTCCCTGCAACAATAGCAGAAGCCAACAAACACCATCACCAACACCCCTAACACAACAACAAATCCCACACCACTATTTTTGGTGGCAAAAGTTAACAAAAAAAATTCCTAAGAAATATATAATAGTTAGGGGCATGCTTAACCCAAAGGGTAGGAATTTTGTCATTTTCTTGTAACTTTTCTCCCTCAACTGATTTCATCGGCCTCCTATTGCAATTAGTTCATCATGAGTAGGGACACGTGATATTGCTGATATAATAACCTCGCTCTTACAAGCAAGAAGGCATCGCTTGCAGCTTCCAAGAAAAAGATGAATTGTTGTCCATCGAAAATCGATAGGCCGGAATTTCCCCGAGTGAGAAATTTTCAAGTTTATTGTTGAAGAGAGGGAGACCGATGCAATAATGAGGTAATTTCATCGTAGTTGATGAAGTTAATCATCATTATTGACATTTTCCACGCCACCTTCAATTGTCTCATACTACTATTCAAAAAAAATGGTCTCATACTAAAGTGATAAAAATGACATAAATAGCCAATTCTTCATGTAGGAAATGACTAGTGTGTTCCCTTGAAATACTTCCAAGGTTTCTAATGTTGAGAAACTTGTATTTTTCTCTTAATTTACCCTCTTTCCCTCTTTTCTGAATCATTAAAACAAACTAAAACAAAAATGTGGAAACCACGTATTTGTTTCTAGGTTTGCCCTATATATTAGAACATAATAATAATATTTCTCTCAAGTGACACCGTAAGTTGTTATAATATCGGTTAGAATAAAAATGTGGAAACTCCGGCTGCAAAGGTAGCTAGAAAAGACCCTCCCCAGTCAGACTCTTCTGCCAAAACCGATCGTCCCACGACCAGTGGCAAATCTCCTGCTGCGATGAAGATTTTGAGCGAAGGCTTAGAGCGTTCGCAGCAGAAAGCGCCGGATGCCTCCACGACATCAAAGGGTGGCCCGCCACCTAATGTTGCAGCCGGTGCGGCAACAACCGGGGAGGAGCAGAAGCCTGCGCCCCATCCGGATACCCAAGGTAAGGGAGATATTGAAATACCTTGGCCACTTGACTTCATGAGGGTCAAGACTAAGGTAGACCCCTCCGGGGGTTCAGTCAGCAACCGACAGCGGATGAATGCCAACTATGCTGCCTCTTACTCACAGAGTACTACTTTTGGTGAAGATCTAACATCCGACGAGCCGGATCTTGCTGGTTTCGCAAAAAGAATGGTGAGGACCCTCACCCGGTCAGAGAAGAACTCCATACCTGATCTGCAGGTAGTGGATTTTGACCGGATAATGGGCCAGCTGGCTGAGGTAAAAGATCCTACAACCCTGATATCTTTTCTTTATTTTAACTAAGTATACCATAATCCGGCTGCTCTTTTCTCAGGTAATGCTGAGAGTGGACGGCCCCCGGGCCCCTTCAGGCGGAAACAGGAAGAGGTAAATGATGCCAAACGGAGGGCCCTTGAAAACCTCAACTCTGCTGAATATGCTAATTATATGTGTGATTTAAAGATTAAAGCAGTAGAGTTGAAACAGGAGGAGCTGATTTGGAGTTTGACGGCTGCGAACGATGAAGCCACCACCCGAGCTGATGACCTTGAGCAAAAGCTAAAGGGTGCCAAATCTGAGCTCAAGGAATTAGAAGATGCTGATAAGGAAAACGCCCAGCTCAGGGCAGACGTTTCCCACCTGGGGGTTGAGATCGTCAATCTGCGGAACAAGAATTCGGATGAGATCGCCCAAGAGAAAAAATGACTGATGGAGGAAAATGAGCGGGATAATGCAGCCCGCCTGAAAATCACTTGGAGCCTCCTCTACCCAGATATAGACTTTGAAGTCTATAAACTCAGGTATGATTACGCCACTGAGGTGTATGATGCCCAAGTGCTGGGTGAGGCTCCTCCGCCTCGTTTCCGAGATTGGGCTACTGAGCAGGGATATGAAGTCTCTAATACTGAGGAGCCGGCGGCGGATGAGCAAAATGAAGGCCTAACTGGCCAAGATCAGCCGGAGCAGCAGCATCCACCTCAGCCTTAGGCGAGCCTCTCCACATTCTGCGGTAGTATGCCAATTAGTTTATTTACCGGCTTGTATGCTGTGTAGTGTTGTATCTTTACCAACTATGGAGTTGGGTTAACAATTTTTTTTTCTTCCTCTCTTCACCGGATGTGACTCCAGTTAACACTTATTCTGGCCTTTGTGCCATTTTGAATATTAATGAAGTATTCCGACTCAGTCGGTTTTTTATACATGTTTGCATTTAAATTTTTCAATTCGAATTTCGCGTATATTTGCAATTCTTTAATATTTTGCCTAACTTAAAAAAGCATGCGGCAATTTGCAATCCGGGTGCTCTTGCCCCTGGACGGCTGTGTGGTTGGTTTCATTTCAACTTGATTGATTGGCTTGAAAACACTTGATACTTGGAGAAGTATGAAGTGTTTTTAGGCCAATCAATCACAATGGTGATTTCCCCAAACCAAGTGCACAACCGGCCATTAGAGCGGGTGCTTTGAGCCTCTTACCCATGTGGTAATATTCCGTCTGGGGTTATTACATAGCCATTACACAAAATCATTTGCCCCTATTGGGAGAGAGAGTGCAACTTTGGAATAAATAATCTAAGTGAGAACTTCAGCTGGTAACTGACTGATGCCTCGGGGCATCCGGTATTCAGTAACTTAACCGTTCTCCATAGATTATTCTGGTCAGACGGCTACGAGTTGACCAATTTGGTCGTTCGATTTTCGCCGTCTGCATAGGTACTTAGAACCGACAAACAGTCTGTTCTCTGCGACGATTGCACCCGGAGGGGTGTCGCCGGACGCCATTTTCCATGTTGGGACAAACGATTTTATAAAATAAGCAACCATCCGGCCATTTGGCCTTTTGTCTCATTTGAGACCGGTTGTAGCCACTAAGTGTTTTTGTACTTAATTTTTTAAGTTGGCCATTGGCCACGCGATATCATGTTTATATTAAGTGTCAATTAAGTTGGTTAAACAATTTGTCTGTTTGGGTATTACCCAGACGGTAGGGTAAATATAACATTAAATTTCACTAAGTATCAAACTTAGTTAGTTGATTAAACTTGGTAATCCGTCTGAGTATTACCTATGTGGATAGATAATTATATAATTGAATCTACACTAAGTGTCAAACTTAGACAGTCAAACATGAGTTCCGTCTGAGGATAACCCAGGCGGGTAAGTAAATATAAGAATAGATAAACAATTTTGCAAACAAAGTCTGATTTCTCATTAATTGACTCACTGTTTACAAAAACATTTACATTTCTCAGAAGTAGTACTTTTTTAATTTATCTACATTCCAAGTTCTAGGCAGACGCCGTCCGTCTGGAGTTTCCAGACGGTAGGTGCCATCCCTGACTTCTTCATAAATCCGGTAGGGGCCTTCCCAATTAGGAGTTAGCTTTCCAGCCTCATTGGTCCTACCGGTTGCCTCCAATTTTCGTAACACAAAGTCGCCAACTTTCAAAGGACGCTTGCGTACTTTCTTGTTGTAGGCTCTCGTCATTCTCAGACGGTATATCTCATGGCGCAGGGCAGCATTGCCCCTGCGTTCTGGGAGGGAGTCCAATGCCAGCCGCATGGCCTCCCAATTTGCCTCTTCATCATAGAGCATGACTCTGAGAGTCGGCTCGTAATGTTCAATGGGCAAGACGGCTTCAGCACCGTACACCATAAGAAATGGGGTTTCACCGGTTGCCCCTTTGGCAGTAGTCCGGATGGCCCATAGGACATGAATTAGCTCTTCTTCCCATAAGCCACCGACTCTTTCAATTTTTTTTATGCCGTCTGAGATGAGTTTGTTGAAGGCTTCAACTTGGCCGTTTGCTTGGGGTCGGCCGACTGATGCAAAACAATGTGAGATACCCTTATCTCCCAACCAAGTCTTAAGATGAGGTGTTTCAAACTGAGGGCCATTATCAAACACCATAGACATGGGTACCCCGAACCAGGTGATGATGTTCTTCCAAATGAAAGAGATGACATCTTTTGTCTTGATGTTCTTGACCGGCTCAACTTCTACCCATTTGGTGAAATAATCCACAGCCACCAAATTGTAGCGCTTTTCGCCTGGAGCAGGCGTATAAGGACCCAAGATATCCATGCCCTATTTAGCAAACGGGACTGGGCTGTGGATTGCCGTCAAACCTCTGGCACTTGTCACATCTCTTCACCAACTCTTTAGCGTCTGCTTCAAGAGTAGGCCAAAAGTAATGTCTGGCTCTAACGGCTAGGGACTTGCCGCCTATATGAGAGGCACAATACCCAGCATGCAATTCTTCAAGAACTTCTTTCCCCTTTTCTGGGGTAACACACTTCAATAGAGGTTTAAGGAAACCCTCCTTGAAGAGCTCTCCGTTTCTCAACTCGAAGCTTGCTGCTCGCTTCTTCATGACGGCTGCTTCATGTGGTGAATCAGGAAGTATGTCGTCTGCTAAATACGCCCGGATGCCATCCATCCAGGTAGAGCTTCGGTCCAGAATTCCAATGGGCTCTTCATATATACTTCTCTTTCAAGAACTTCCCAAAAGACTGACCGACGCGTATCACAACAGGCGGATGAAGCTAATTTATACAACGCATCCTCCTGGTTGTTATCCGACCTGGGCACTTGACTCAGACGAAATTCCTTAAGTGCCCCGACCTCTTCTTTGACTGCCTGAAGGTATTTGATCATAGCCGGATGAGTTGCCTCATATTTTCCCTCATACTGGCTTACGACCAACTGTGAATCAGAGTAGGCGTCAATTTTAGTTGCCCCTGCTGCCTTACACATGCGAATTCTGGCTAGCAGGGCTTCATATTCCGCCTCGTTATTTGAGGCTTGAAACTTAAACCACAGTGCATATTCAAATCTGTCCCCCTCAGGGGACTTATATATAATTCCTGCATCGCAGCCGTTCTTCGTCGAGCTCCCGTCTACATACACTTTCCAAACCTGATCTATGTTATCCGGAGGAACCGGTCGTGTCATTTCAACAATGAAGTCGGCAAACCCCTGACCTTTCACTGCTTTTCTAGGTTCAAAAGTGATTTCAATACTTTGCATTTCAATAGTCCATTTCAACATTCTGCCGGATGATTCCAAGGTAGACATTGGCCGCTTGAGGGGATGATCGGTGTAAATTACCACCGAATGGGCCAGAAAATACGGCTTCAATTTCTTGAAGGCCATATACAGAGCAAGGCCAAAATTTTCAACCATGGGATACCGGAGCTCAGCATTTTTTAGAACATGGCTAATGAAATAGACCGGGAGCTGAATGTCGTCTCTCTCAGCAAGGAGAACAGCACTAAGGGCATGATCTGAGACGGCTAGGTATATGTATAACGACTCTTTGGTCAGAGGGCTAACAAGCCTTGGCAAAGAATGCAGGTGCTCTTTCAGCTTTTGAAAGGCCGCCTCAGCATCGTCCCCCCATTCAAATCTGGTCTTCTTCCTGATTGCTTGGAAGAAGTAAAGGCATTTGTCACCTGACCGGCTGAGGAACCTCCCCAATGCCACCAGGAAACCGGTTAGTCTTTGCGCTTCCTTGACAATGCGGGGTGACTTCATGTCAATTACCTCATGTATCATCTCGGGGTTAGCCTCTATCCCCCTTTGATCAATCAGGAATCCGAGAAACTTCCCAGACTCAACACCAAAGATGCATTTCTTAGGATTTAACATAACCTTATGCCGCTTGAGTGTGGTGAAGGTTTCTCGGAGATCAGCAAGGTGATCCGCCTGCTGCTTGGATTTGACTATCATGTCGTCAATGTACGCCTCCACATTCCTCCCAATTTGATTAATGAAGACCGTATTAATCATCCGTTGGGATGTTGCCGGCGCATTTTTCAAGCCAAACGACATCACAGTGTAACAGAATAACCCCTGATCAGTGACGAAGGCCGTCTTCTCTTGATCTTTTTTCCACAGGGGTATCTGATGGAAGCCGGAGTAGGCATCCATGAAACTCATCAAGGCATGCCCGACTGTAGAATCGACCAGACTATTGATCTTTGGAAGTGGGTAACTGTCCTTAGAACATGTCTTGTTGAGGTCTGTGTAATCAACACACATACGCCAGGTACCATTCGACTTCTTTACAAGCACAACATTCGCCACCCAATCGGGAAAATTACATGGCCGAATGAACCCAGCGTCCAACAGCTTTTTTACTTCGGCAGCTGCCGCCTGACTTCTTTCCTCGTCGTGATTTCTTTTCTTTTGCCAGATGGGCTTCTTTTTAGGATCCACGGCGAGTTTGTGGACAGCAAGATCCGGGCTAACGCCTGGCATCTCTTCCACCTCAAAGGCAAAAATTTCTTTGAATTCCTTCAGTAGGAGGTGCAGATCTACCCCTAACTTAGCATGAGTAGCCGTCCCAACCTTAACTGTACGCATTGGACGACTGTCGTCCAGAGGTATGTCAATATGGTCTCCAGCCGGTTGGGGGCGGAGCTCCCCTGACCGCTCCCCAGTCAGTGATTGCTATTTTTTCTCTTTCTTTACCTCCACCAACAACGGTGCCTTTCTTTTCTTTCCGGCTGCTGATGGGGCTGGGGCTGGGTCGGCATCCTTGACATTGTCAAGGTCTATTGGTTCCTGCCCTTGGCTGTCTGGAGCCACAATATCTTTGAAGGCTGAGAGGTAGCACTCCCGGGCCGTCTTCTGATCCCTATTCAAGGAACCAACAGAGCCGTCATCCCTCTCATACTTGATGAGCATGAGAGAAGGGATGATTACAGCCTTGGATTCGTTGAGGGTGGGCCGGCCCAGAATAATGTTATAGGTGGTCAACTCCTCAACGACCAAGAACTTGACGACCAGGTGTCGTCCTTTTCTTTTCTCACCCAGCCGGATTGGTAAATCAACCCTTCCGACTGGGTTAACCATCCTACCCCCAAAGCCAACCAAGGGGTGGGTAACCAGATGCATGCTGCTGACGTTGTATTTCAGCTTTTGCAGGCACCGGAGATTGATGATGTTTGATGAGCTGCTGGTGTCAATCAGGATTCGTCCAACCAGCTTGTTGGCAACCGTACATTCAATGACAACCGGGTCGTCATGCGGACGGCGAACGCTGCCCCTGTCCTTCTCAGTGATTACAACGTCTGGGAAGGAGGAGCTGGCAGACGCCTGCTCATCATCATCTTTTTCCATCTTTCGAAGATGGCTCTTGATGCCACGGATGGTAGGGCCACCGCATGAGAACCCGCCTGCTATGGTGTAGACCGGCTCCTTGTCAGTGTCCGAACTACTAGCAGGCTGGGGCGTCTTAGACGACTGCCCCGGGTTCTTCTTATTAGTCCCTTTGGACTTGGAGATATAGGACTCTAACATCCCTTTGTTAGCCAGACGGTCCAACGCCCGTTGAAGGCTGAAGCAGTCGTTGGTGTCATGGCCAACTTCCTCATGGTATTGGCAGAATTTATTTTTGTTCCTTGATTGAATGGAACTTTTCATCGGATTCGGCTTCTCTAGGGACAGCCGGTCTTTGATCTCCATGAGGATGGAGTTGCAGTCCTTGTTAAACTCGTACTTAGGGATGTACGGTTTAAATTCTTTCTTCTTTTTCTTCTGAGACGGCTGGTCAGAATCACTAACCGCCCAAATTTCTTTTCTTTTCTTGCTCTCTTCTTTCTTCTTGGCCGGCTGAGCAGGCCGGCTGTCTTTCTGCTTGTCAGACTTCTTAGAGTTCGAATGGTTACCAGGCGAGCAGAGGTCGATTGCTTGAATATAGCTTTCCGCCTCCCTCAGGGCCGCCTGTAAAGTGAAAGCTCCTTTTCTGACTAGGTCGAACTTAAAAGTCGACCTGTCTCTCAGACCCTTGAAAAAGTTTGTAAAAGCCACCTCGTCAGACAGTCCTTGGATCTGGATTCTGATCAGATTGAACCGCCTGACATAGGAGCGCAATCCTTCTCTCCCCCCCTTCTTAATAGTGCTCAAGTCAAGACTTGTTTTCTTTGCAGGGATATTCATTGAGAAGTTGGAAGCAAATAAGAAGGAAAGCTTCTTGAAATTATCAATGGACCCTACTGGCAGGTTGTCAAACCATTTTGGGCAATGCCCTTCAATGTAGTCAGGAAGCATCGACACCAAGTGGCATCATCCAACCCTTGCAAGTACATGAGGTTGGTGTATGCCATGAGGTGATCTTCCAGGTTGGTGGTACCATCATAGGTACCTACCAACACATTTTTAACCTTGGCCGGATGTGCCGCCTCGGTTATCTCCCGGGTGAACGCAGAAGGTTGTTCACCCAGGCGGAGCAGACGAAGTTGCCAGTCCAGAGGTTGGACGTTGTTGTACGCCGACTGTCCTCCAAAGAGGGCCGGCTGCATAAAATAAGGAGGATACTGCCCGTAGCCCTGTGAAGGTACATACGGTCCCAATCATTTGAGGGCCAGAGTGGACGGTATTACCGCCTGTCTGGCTCTCATGCAAGGAAAGTGCATTCCCTGCAGAGGTGTTGTTGAAGCTGTCTAGAAAGTTCGACGTAGAAGCCGACTCAGACAACTGCTGGTTCCTCCTGCGGGTGATGACCTCTCGGGCATTAGGAGTTGATTTTTTACTTCCCACCGGGTGTTGAGTCCGGCGGGGGTTGTTGGCATTCCTCTTAGGCAGAAGAATTTTGGACCAATAAATGGTCCCGACTTCCTTCTCCTTTGGATGTGGAGTTGGCTGTCGATCTCTGACTGACTTCCCCTTCTCCAGAGGAGTCTTTTTTGCCGCCTGACCCCTACTCAAGCCAGCCCGACTCTTAGAGATCAGATCTTTGATTTCACCCTTGAAACTTGTCATGAACTTTATGAGTTCGTCTCGGGTGACGGGAGCTGATCCACTTGCCGTATGGGTTTCCCCTTCCGGCTGCCCAAGTGATAGGTTGTCGTACACCTATCAAAAATAAATTCCTAACAAAACCAACTAACAAATGTAGTAGGGTAAGCAGGGTCGAATCCACATGGAGATGGTATTAATCTAAACTCTAAGAAATTGGAGAAACTAACCTATGTCACGAAATTCAGATAGAAAAGTAGTCAAAATTAAAAAAAAGAAATAAAACAATTAATAAAAAGACCTAGGGTTATGGTTCACCATGTTTATAGTTCTAAATCTATCAAGCATCAATAACAATTCAATCAATCAATTATCTAGAGTAATTTCTAAGCCTACGGTCGGGTCTTAACGCTCTCAATTCGACATATGTAGTTCGGTCGCTAACATAATCAGAATTGCTAATTGTAGGTAAGCCTCTAAAAGTAAGATCTTTCGATTCAAACTCTTATTAACATGAATTAATCATACAATTGATCAGGTTGCAAGATTATCAATAAAAACACTATCAATTAGAGATATGAATAATCAAAATATTAAAATTATCAATCAAGATTCATAATATAAACATGGATTCCCAAACCCTAGAAATAAAACTACTCTAGCATGAAATAAATAAATAAAACTAGATCTAAGGAATAAAACATAATAAAAAGCAAGAAAATAGAAATAAAATACCTCAATGAATTAAAATAGTAAACCCAAGAATCATCCATGGAAGAATCCATGGAGATGCTATGAGAAACTAGGGTTCAAGAGAGAAAACTAAAAAGAACGTAAAATAATAAAAGATGTAAAAGGCATAAGGGAAAAATAATATCCCTTGAGTATTTATATTATCCTAAAACTAATCTAAAAATAATTAAAGAAAAGTAATAAGAAAATAATAAGTACATAAGTTGAATTACAATTGGATGATAGAAGATGATGTGGCATAAAACCGCAAGAGAAGTCGAGAACACGAGCTATACATGGCTTCTGTGGCTGCTCGCCAGAACCTGCGGCCGCAGGGTGGTTCCCGCGCCCTGGCAGTGGCGGCAGCAGCCTCGAGGGGGCGCGGGACAGAGGCGCAGCCAGCCCTGCAGTTGGCTGATTGCAACGCTTAGATTCAAATGCTCATAACTTCAGTTCTAGAAATCTTCTCGGGGAATGTGACCTATCATTGGAAAGAACTGCAAGTCTAGTTTCCAACGCAACTTGAATCGCATCAATCCGATTTGTAGAACTTGAGTTATGATCAAAAGAGTGGACAAAGGTAATTTTTGCGACTTTGTAAAACATCGTTTAACTTCGTTACTAACTCAAATTCGTTTCCGTAAAGTGCATAACGACCCTTGTGGATGCTATATTCATTCCTCATGCATATAAATCTCAAAACAATCTTTCAAAAACATATATCCTTCTTTAAGTGACCTCCATCGACTTTTCATCCTTTCATTGTCCCGTTCTTCCAAAATCACTACGAAAGCGTTCAAATAGTTATAGAAACTACCTGAAACATTAATAAAACACAAACGAAGCGTAATAGAGCACAAAATGAACAACTTATGCAATTACAACCTAAAAAGCAACAAAAGACTCAAAAATCAACTATAAAACTAGCATAAATGTGCCGATAAACTCTATATAAATGTGATTCATCACCAAGGGGTCGATTTGTACCCGCCTGGCTGGCACCCCGCTCCAGAGTGTCTCTGGGCCGTATGCGTTTGGTTATCAGAGAGCCATCATCGGCTATATAAGTTTCAACCTGAGGATCTTCGTCCTCTTGATCAGTGAAAACTTCCGGGTCGTCGCCCTGACACTTAGGGGGTGGTACAGACTCTTGAACCATCTTCGAGGTACTCTCCCCACAGACGACACCAAATGTTTTGGGTGTTTTTGTCCCTCGAGAGAGTTACGTCACAAAGATTGGTCTGGCTGAGCTGTACCTGTAAAACAACGGAAACTCCGGATGGTTGGAGCTCCGCCTCCGAAGATCAAGTTAGTAACTTGAAAGAGAATAAAGACTACGGAAACTTAGGTGGGGATCTTCTTGGATTCCAAGCTCAGGTGCTTCTCTGATGAGAGAGAATGTAGGTGTAATAAATTATTGAATGTGTCCCCAAAATGGGGAAATATCTCCTTATTTATAGGGTCTTTGGAGAACGTGTCCCTATCTAAGTCACTTGACCTAGATTTTAGTGGGTTGCGCCGCTTTACGACACTCCTAGGGATTTGGGCCCTTGAAGGCCGCCATTTCAGAGGCTGATTAAAGGGGGCCACGTGTCAAGAGGATATTGGGCCACTTGGGCCATCCTGATCTCGCCACGTGGCCTCCTCTCATTGGTCCACGTGACTAGGGTATTTTTACCCTAAACATCACCAATTCATCATCTTCATCCTCAATCCCTCACCTTTTCAACAACCACCACAATACACTAAAACCACTCACCTACATTCTCCACCACCACATTCATCGCCTCACGCCAACACCGAACATCCACCAGTTCATCCACCACAGTTAGCCACTGCCACACCTTGTTGTACGCTACACCACTTCAGCCACACCACCAAGCCACCTTCAAACCGCCACCAACTCTCACTCCAATAGCCCGCAACACCACCTGCCACCAATCCTCAATCCAATTCCCCACCCATGTCACACCTTTCCTTCCCTATGAACCACCACTGTACCCTTTCCCCAAACAAACAGTCGACGTCCCTTAAATCCTCAATCTCTTCTCCTAAAAAAAATCCGCAAAATTTAGCTTGAATCTCCCCAATTGAACCTCTAAAAGCGTATTTTCTTTTGCAATTTTGAATGAATTGTTGGTTAATTTACGAAATTTCTCTTCCAAATTAAATTGTGAGAGATAGTGGTAAATATGGCATTAAGTTCTAAATCAAATTCGCGCATCATTTGGCCATATGATCGAAATCAATGAGATGTTAAGTTCTTGAATCAGACCCCCATCCCTTCCCAGATCTCGAAAATGGTGTCCCTCCCTTCCCCCACCTTAAAAACGCCCTCCAAACCTTAAACCCCACCAAAAAAACACTCTAACTAACGAACATCAAACCGAGAAACCACTTTTTAGGTGGGGTTTTCGACGATGAAAGACAGATCGCGAGGGAGGAGGAGGATAAGGGACTGGGAAGGCCGGTGATTGTAGGAGAAGGGTTGCCGGCGTAAGGGAGGAGCTATTCGTGGTTGAATGCTTTTGGTAGGAAAACTAGAGTTTAAGATAGGGTCAATTCAGTTATTAAATGTTTAGTTAACTAGGGTTAGGCTTATAATTTCATTAATGTTACCATTGAAAAATTATAACTAATTAAAATTTACCAAGGATAATAACATTTTTTTACAATTCACCATTGAGAATGTTAAAAACTAGAGGTTTACCAAAGAGAATTTCCAAAAAAAAAAAAAAAAAAAAAAAAAAAAAACTGGCAGGGCACGTACCCTACCAGGACACAATGTAGCTCCGCCACTGGGCATGTTATGTTCACCTTATTTTCACCTTTTTCAGGTGTAATAAGTTCAATTTATAAAAAATAAGTTCTAATAAGAAATACCACCTAACTACAATTACAACTAAAATAAGTTTTAAAAAGATTAAAATCATTTGAATAGAATACACCTAAAATTAGACATAATTGCACTTGAGTACAATGATCCTTTGCTTTGAAGCTCATATTTTTAGATAGCTCAATCTTTTTATTAATCCATGAAGCCCAATTCATTAACTAAGTATATAAAAAGTATATATATTTATATTTTTGAAAATTAATTAAGTTAATTTGAAATCAGCAACATGATGGATCCGTGATCACACTAAAAAGTATCGTTTGTTCACGTGAAAGAATTGAGAGATGAGTGAGCAATTGGAAATAATTCAATCAAAAATTACAAAATATATGTTGACAAAAAGTGTGGCTCTTTAGATTTTCATTTTCATGGATATTCTCTAATCACATGCAGTAGTTTTCGTAGGCAAACTTCAATCGAATGTTCCATTTTATTTTAAAAAGTTGTTAAAAATTGATTCTCGTGAACATCTACTTTCTCAATAACATTGTTCTACAAGATTTAACTTTGGAACTTAAACCAATTCTTGTTTCTTGCCTTTTTTTTCATCCAAGACAATCATGTACGTTAATAATTTCATTATTGTTGAAATGTACTGTATAATGATTCTAAATTGGACTTTAACTAATGAAAACTGTGAAAAATCTTAATAGGTGATTTGATCAAAACTGTATAAAATCTAAACAAAAGATGAGCAATAAACCCAAAAAAAAAAAAAAAAAAAAAAGGGCGAGTACTACATGTATTGATTTATACAAGGTGTGCGGCTAGCCTCATTATGTGACTGCTTGTAAATGAACAAATTAACCCTTATAACATTGACCGAGTAATCTATGTAAGACTGTAATATTGACTAAATAACCTATAGTTCCTCCGTTTCTTTTTAGTTGACACGTTTCTTTAGTCACATTTGCCAATGCACAAATTAAATTATTAATATCTTTAATTACCGATAAGCAAAAATTATAAAAAGTTGATATTATGAAAATATACATTGTGTCGAATCTAATAAGATCCCACTTGACTATGTTTTTCCTTATATATAAATCACAAAACATGGTCATCAAAGGGAGGTGTGTGAATAGTGCTAAAGTCAAAACATGTCAACTAATAAAAAACGAAGGTAGTATAACACAGATCGAATAACCTTTATAACACTAATGAAATAACTCTTGTACCACTGATTGAGTATCCTGTATAACACTAAGGACATGTTCTCTTTAGCTTATTTTCAGCTCAGTTTAGTTTAGCTTCAGTCAGTTCAGTTCTCAATTTCCTTCTCTCATTAAATATTCAGTTCAGTTCAGTTTCGCTTCAATCAGTTCACTTCATTTCAGCTTATTTCGATAAATCAGAACATGCCCTGATATTGTAATTTCCATGATGGTTGTTCATACTATGTAATTTATGTAAACAGCTATATGTATCCCATATAATAGAACAAGAAATATATTGATGAAACAAGAATTTCCACTAAGTACAAGATCATCCATTAAATCATGTCTGATGTTTCCCACCGCCCATGTCTTGTAATCGTGATATTGTGACAACATTTTTTTGGTCCTTGTCCCCGCAACTCCGCAAGATACCACTCACAAAATACTCGTACAATAATATTCCCCCGAGAGTAGGAGGTGAAAAAACCATAAACGATCATATATTGATATTTTGGACATTTTTAGTTTCGTGCACCAAGACTTATTATTACATGACATGATTTGATTGTATGTTATAACCCCTGTTATATAAAATTTATGGTAGTCACATTTCAAAAGATTACTGTATAAATATCAATGTTTTTTGAATGTTTTTACAGCGGTCGTTTGAAATATGACTATCTTATTATTTTAATGGTAAACTATATGAGTGATACATTTTTTCACATTATAAATTGGACACAATTAGTATTCTAATTTCTACAATGCAAATATAATTTTTGAAAATTTTAATTCAACATAAAATAAATATTTTTCGAGAAACTATAATATAAGTGTAAAAATTACATAAATAAAACTAAAAATTTGATAAATTAAAAAAATGCTGATAATAATATTTTATAGCAAAAATAGATTAATATATATAATTACTTGGATAAAAATACGTTAATTTTGAACTATATAATCATTAAAATATTATAGTAGTCATATTTCAAACGACCATTATATCTTTTTAAAATATGCAAGTTAATTTTTTTTTTGAGGCAATGTGAGTTAGATTGTTAAATAATTTTGACAATAAGTTAATTGACATTCCAACCGCATGAAGCAATTAAATATTGCTAATGTGATTTAGTAACAAACACATGTTGATTTTCTAAGACTTTATGTACAGTAATATGTAATTATGTATGTAGTATTGCACTATTGCACATCATTCAACGTCAAAGAGTTTTTAAAAACGTCCTTCTGTATTGTGTTACACATGTCCTCAACCTTTACAAAATTTATTATACTATCTCTGTATCATATTATATACAATGGTTTGATATAAAGTGAGTAGAAAATGTCTAATTATTATAAATAGTATGAAATAGATATAGTACTTATTGAGTTATTTCTAATTGAAAGTGTAGTACTGCTTCCAAAAAAAAATAAAAAAATTGAATGTGAGTATAGCTCAAAGTGTTAGGGCACTTTAACTATGGTTTTAGAAAGTAGAATAATCACACCCTTTCGTCATATGTCATCGATCGCGATCGATCTAAACCTCAGCTCGATCTTTCTCCACCTTAACTTATTTGCATGATTGTATGTGACCCTTCCTGATTCATTATATCGAACATGAATTCGATATAGGGAAAAAAAAACATATTTGACATAGTTGTAATCTACACGTACTAATAAGCTATTGTAGTTGTTCTAATTGAAATACAAGAATATGAGGAATGATTATAAAAAACATTGTCTCATAACATAAATTTGTGCATTGACATACATTTGGTCAGGTTGAAACGTAAAATACTCCGTACAATTAATACAAAATAGAGGGTGATTGGGTGAGGAGTGAGGACTACGTAAATATAATCATAATCGTTAATAAATGTATTTTGACTACTAGTATTTATTTATTTATTTATTTATTAGTCTACTTAGGGGCATTTTGTGGTTGGAGGAGTTGGCACATATTTATGTTCAATTATATCCTTGATTCCTTGGTGTCTTAGCTACGGTCGCAAGTTGAAAGCAATGATGTCCATGTCCTCATGATCTGTTTTTTGTGCATAAGTTTAAAGAATATAAAGCCAACATATATTCATTTGGTCCTCCTTTTTGGACTCCTCAATTGCCTTTAATTCTCCCGTCATTGTTAATTTGCTTTTTACTCAAATTAAAGCTCCATATATAAGAGATGACAATTATTTCAATCTCAATGTAGACCCGTAGAGCAGTCCTTTTATTTGTAATATTTATTACGCCATTTTTTTTAATGATCGATGAAAGATGCATATAAAATGAGCTCATTTGGCATATCTGAAGTATACTTTGATTCAATTGTCTAACTTGATTAAACTTTATTTGATTTGATTTTAAGTAGTTAATGTATAAAGAAATACATTATCAATGTGTATATCTCCATGGGCTCCATCATAGTTGTATAATATAATAATAATAATAATATAGTGCATATTTATACATTAATAATGCATGTCAAACTTTAGAACTTTGACCTAAAAAAAATAAATAATGCATGCCAAACTTTAGAACTTTGACCTAAAATTCTCATTATTAGTATATAAAAAAAAGGAAAATTTGTAATTATTAATCCCAACTTTCGCCCATTTTCTTTCATTAATCCCAACTTTCGATTATTATTGAATAATCCCAACTTTGGGGGGCATTTTCTTTTATCAGGTCATGACCGGTCAATAAAAGTCAATGACCTATTATAACAAGTAACTTGATACGTGTCAAGCCCTAATTGGTCAAAAAAATAAAAAAAAAAATTGAAAATTACAAAAATTGAAAAAAAAAAAACCCAAACCTCTCCCTTCCGTTCATCGAACCACCACACCCTAACCCCCACCCTGACATCCCATCCACCCTTTTACCACCGTGAAACATAACCCCCACCCCTAAACTCGTCGGCCACTGCCTTTGGGCCACCAAAACCAATCGATCGACGAACCCCGACCACCAAAACCACCAGCCGCACCACCACGACCTCTAAAACAGCTGGTTCACGCGAACCTCGGCCCCATTACTACCAGGAGTGCGAATCCCGACCCCCATTACCACCAGCAGCACGAATCTCAACCCTCTTTACCACCACCAGCGCGAACCTCAACCCTCAAAAACCAACAGTCGCGCGAATCCTGACCCCCAACATCACCAGCCGCGCAACCGCGGCCCTTGAAACCACCGTCCCCTTGAAACCATTCGCGCGAATTACCTCCCTCACTCACGAAAACCACCAAATGCCCCTTCCCCACCATGTTGTTAGGGTTTTCGTGAGTGGGGGAGGGATATTGGTGGTTTTCGTGAGTGGATGAGGGAGATCGGGGTGAAGGGTGGAGATGCGTCTAGGAGGAGTTGCGGTGCTTGGGGGTTGTTTTCGGCGACGAGGGGTGAAAATGGTGGCTTGGGGGGTTGTTGTCGGCGACGGGGGGTGAGGTTGCGGTGGTTTTTAGTGGGGTTGGGGAAGGAGATGGTGGTTTCCGGTGGGGCTATGGTGCTGGTGGATTTGGTTTTTAAATTTTTTTTGGTTTTTTTTTAAAAAAAATTAACTAATGAAATTGCAACATGTGGCATGTAAGAAAAAAAAATTACCTTTTAAACAAGTCACCGATCATTTGACCTGATAAAAGAAAATGCCCCCCAAAGTTGGGATTATTCAATAATAATTGAAAGTTGGGATTAATGAAAGAAAACGGGCGAAAGTTGGGATTAATAATTACAAATTTTCCTAAAAAAAATAAAATTATGCGAGACATTGTTAATTAGATTTGCCTTAATAATATCAATTTTATTATTTTTATTTATTTATATTTTTTTTGTTATTATTGTAAACATTTAACAGTCAAAGGTATATTTATTAACAAAATGAAATAGTATAGGTATTATATTATCTTATGTCATACCTTTTACAAATATGAAATTAAAGATATCTGATAATAATAAGCAAACTAAATCTAATATGATCTTGATAAGAATAAGTACTAAAACTAAAAAAAACAAAGGTACTAAAACTAATATATAGTATATTGTAGGGAGTAATAAGAATATGGTGAAAAAGAGAATAAAGCCTAAACCTTTTTTTTTTATTTTTATTTTTCTTTAAACTTTTTTAAAAATAGTATAGGTGAAAAAGAGAATAAATTTCTTTATTTTTTTTATATCATCATTCATTTGCTGAAATTTTTTTATATGAACTTTAGGGCATGTTCTGATTGATTGAACTAAATTAAAGTGAATCGAACTAAATTAAAGTGAACTGAACTGAATTTATTGGAGCTGAACTGAACTGAATATTTTATGAGAGAAGGAAATTAAGAACTGAAATGAACTGAGTTGAACTGAATATTTTATGAGAGAAGGAAATTAAGAATTGAACTGAACTGAACTAAATTAAAATGAAAGTAATTTGAAGAGAACATACCCTTAGTTTGTTAATCAAACCTTTTATTTCTAAAATTTATTTGTTTTTGCTTAATTACTTAAACTTTATTTCCATAAACCTACTATATTAAGTTGAGTAGGATATATAAAAACCTTAATGTGTTATTATTGTTAATAAATAGGAGTTGAAAATAGGGTGATGCTCACATAGGGACTTGTTTTGTCTTAAAAGGCAAATTAGAGAAAGATTAGATATAAAGAAGGATGACGTGGCAATACCTGTTTAGACACATGACATATTTATAACTATTTTAAGTTGCTGACAATCCAACAAATCCATGGTAATGAGCAGCCTCCCAATAATAAAATATCACTTTCCTCTTTTATTGTTTTTCTTCAAACTTTTTTTGGCTCATTTCCATCACTACCTTACATTCACTCGATAAAACTACATTTTCACCAACTTGACATACTTTAACCAACTACATCCACGTGACAGTTATATAAGTTTTTTTTACGATAATATAGATGTTTTAATTAGTTTATATGTTTCATTAAATAACATAAATATTAGAAATAATTAAAGGAGTGAAGCAAGTAATAAATCCATACATTATTAAAAAGGGATAATCTAATTTGAAACAAAAGTATTTTATTCACATACCAATTACTTACTTGATGATATTTGATTACTTATACCATAAGCAAAACTTATTTTGTATACAGATATAACTTTTTTTTAAAGGTCCTAGGAGAAAGATCATGACCATAACCTCAACCCTCACTTTTTTTTTTTTTTTTTCGGTATTTGCAAGTTAGATACTTTGAGAGTGGGGAGGAAGTGTAAGGGATTCTTACTCTCAAAGTGTCTCTAGTAGAAAGATGACAATCTTACCACTAGGCTAAGTTTAGCTTGATATACAGATATCTGTTCATCACTTCTTGATTTTCTGGATTTAGAATCAAACTTTACATTAACAATTGTGTCGGTCAATATATTATAACTTGTGATTATTATTCTAAAATCCAAATATTATTATAAATCTTCAAAATATCATCTTCCTCTAATCTTAACATACAAATAATTAAGGATATTTATTGAAAACTAGTTGTCAAACAATCACTTGATAAAAATCCATTATTACCAACTTATATACTTTAATATTTGGCGGTATCCCTCATTTCTCTCTCTTAGAATCAATCTCTCTCTAATTAGGGAAGATGAACATAATTAATTAACTAGTACAGTGTATAATACAAGTGTAACTACACCTTCTTTTATTATTTAATTAATAATTAGTCAGTTATTGGCATTTCTCTTAACTCTTGACAGTAGAAACGGTTCATGGCAACCGCAGTTCTGTGCTTTAGCCAGCTTTAGTGTTCAGAGTTTGCAGGAAATAAGTGGGAAAAAAAAAGAGGGATTTTTTTAAATTAAATTTTTATTCTGAAAAGATTGCTTGGTTTTTGGGTTTCTGTAGATTAAATTTTATTCTTATTGCTTAAAAATTACTGCTATTTTCTGGGTGAGAAGTGATTTTGCTTAAAATTCACAAATTTGGTGATTTTTTTTTGTTCTTGGTTTATGGGTGTGTTTAATTTTCCATGATTAAAAAGCTTAAAATTCAGAGATTTGAATTTTATACTACTTCATGGGATGGGGTTGATGCTTCAAGTTACTTGGCAATTGATGAATCTATTCATCATGGCTGTTGCTATTCTTGTCCCAGGATCTTCAGGTAATAAATTTAATTTCCAATGTGCTATTTTATAATCTTTTTCAGATTTTGTTCAATTTTTGATTAATTTGGTTAGTTTTATCTATAATCTCATCTGGGTTATCACATTTTCTGAATATTGATTTGGGTTAGTTTTTTCATTGAATTTTCCTGTATTGTTTGGGAGATTTTGAATGTACAAAATGCTGAAGATTGTAAAATTGGTGGAGAATTAGGTGGTTGAGAATAAGATCATGGGTTTGTTCTAATTTCTGCTGTCAAAATTCCTGTATTGGTGACACATGTAACAGTAATTGATGTTCATATATCAGTCTTCTCTGTTAGAATACGAATTTCCTGTAAAGTATGATTAAGCTTTGAAGTATGGACTAATTCCAACTTCTAATGCATGAAATTTGTTGTTTGAGCATTTGCTGGATTCTACTTGTACATTACCCTGGTTGCCATTTATTGTATGGTTCATATGGCGGTTTGAGCGCATCTGGTTATTGGATGAGCCGTACTTTGTCTGCTTCTCCCTTTACCGGAGGATGTCGTGGCCTTTTTAGCCTGCAATATGACTTGACTGCAGTCTGGTTTCTGCCTCAATGTCGTGGCCAATGTAATGTGGTTGATAAATGAGCTTCCATGCCAGTTATTGCATCCTGATAAAATTAATGACAACTTAGTAAACCTTAGGGTGCAATTAGTGACCGCAATCTTTCTCATGGTTTTAGGTTGCACTTTCATGTAATCTTTCCAATCCTTGGAACTTTGGTGGAAAGTAGTCTGTCAACTAGTTTGATTTGGTTAGGGAGAAGATTTTGTACATGCAAACCTGATTATGACCAGCCTAACAGTGAGATACATACTGGTGGATAATTGTGATTTTGAAACCGAAATGATTTAGCAAACCTGAATACCATTTTGACTTCTATGATCGTAATAATCTGCAGGTTTTGGTGAACCTCTGTCACTAAAGTCTTCATCTCCAATTCCTTCCATAGAAGCACAAGTGCCTAATTCCATACTTAAACAAGAGCCACTGAAAAATGGTAAGTTGTTGATTCTAATAGCATATGTGCTACTGCTTTATAGAACAAAATTTTCAAGCTAATGAGTTTGTATTTATCTATGAATTAGGATTGATTGTTCAGCCTCCCATTTCATCTCCATCAATCAAATCGCCTCCAGTTTACCAATTAATCCAAGGGCCACCACCCTTCCTGTCACCTAGACAATCAAATACACTGCCACCACAGCATGGCTTTTCAAAACTTACTCCAACACAAACTCCCCGTGATTCCACTCCAACATCATCTGAGGAATCACCAAGCTATTCTGTTTTTCCATCTGCAAAGGCTCCACAAGAATCGACGTCACCACCTGCGTCCGAGCAGTCAAATGATTTGGCACCATCTTTACAAGTTGCTAAACCACCACAATATACAACACAACCTGCTAGTGATGAGCCATCATATGATTCAATTATGACACCGTCTGTTCAGCCACCACATGCTTTAGCTGTTCCACTGACTGCAAAGCCGCCAATAGCCATACCTCAAGTGCCAAGTACTGTACCACCACCAGAGCCTTTCCCATTAGCATCTCCTTCACCACATATGGAAGTTTCACAACATAATATAACCATGCAATCCCCTCCTATTCCTCCAATACCGGCATCTGAGGCCCCAATTGTTTCAACATCACCATCTGTTTTGGTTCCACAGGTTGCAAAGCCCCCAGATCTTAAGCCCCCATTGACAGCTGCTGGGCCACCACATGCGTCAGCTATTCCACTAGCAGCAAAGCCACTGGTGGCCATATCTCAACAACCAACTTCTCAACCACCAGAGGCTCTAGCATCTCCTTCACCACCACTGGAAGTTTCACAACATAATTCAACCATGCAGTCACCTCCTATGTCTAGAGCTGACGCTCCAGTTATATCAACTCCACCGACTGTATTGGCCCCTTCACATGCTTCATCTCAGCCACTAGATGCTAGGCCTCCTCAAAGTAAGCCAACAGATTTTAAGCCCCTGTCACCTGTTGCAGAAACACCACATGCAAAGTCACCTGGGACCTTACCTCAATTGCCAAGTGCTGAACCACCAAAGGCGTTATCGCAACATACTTTGACCATGCAGTCCCCTCCTATTCCTGCTGATACCACAGTAAATTTAACTACCCCGACTGTTATGGCCCCATCACATGCTTCTTCTCAGCCATTAGTTGCAAAACCTCCTCAGAGTTCTGATCTTCCATTTGTTGCTAAGCCCCCATTGCCTGTTGCTGAACCACCACATGCTTCACCAGCAAAGCCTCCAGTGGTCATACCTCAACTGCCTTATGCTCAACCACCAGAGGTATTACCTCACATTCCTGCTGCTGAGGCCCCAGCTAACTCAACTTCACCCGCTATTTTGGCCCCGACACATGCATTAGCTCAACCACCACGAGCTGCTAAACCTCCTCATATTCCGGTTATTCCACTGGCCACAAACCCACCGTTTCCTGAGCCCCCATTGCCTATAGAGCCACCACAAGGATTGAATTTGACACCTCCCCCAAAGGCATTGCCAATTTTACCTTTGCTACCCCCTATGATGCCACCACATCCTTTAGATACGCAGTCTCCTCCACCTCAGTTACGCATGCCAAATGCATCATCTCTTCCGCCTCAGTTGAGCATGCCGAATACATCATCTCCTTTGCCTCAACCAGTGCCACCTCATCAATCATCTCCCCCTTCACAATTGGTATCACCATATACGATGTCTCCCCCACCACAGTTGGTCTTACCACATGCTCCTCCCCCAACTTCTACCGTGCCTTCAAATGCTTCTCTTCCTCCTTCAATGGCGCCTCCTACGTTGGACCCTCCACCAACTTTAGCTTCACCTTCTCCTCTTCCATCAAATGTTTTATCTCCTCCGCCTCAACATGTGCCACCAATTCTATCTTCTCCTCCCCCTCAACTGATCCCTCCTATTGCATCTTCTCCTCTTCCTCAATTGATCCCTCCACCCGCCTCTCCTCCAACATCTGCATTCCCCTCAAATGCTTCAGTACCACCGTCTTCTGTGATGCCTCCACCAGATTTACCTTTACCACCCCCAGCTGTTCCGCCTCATTCGTCTGCTATGCCATCACATGCATCAGCTCCACTACCTCAATTGGCACCACCTCATCCCTCACCACCTCCCTATGTTTTGCCTGCACCACCACCGTTAGAGTTACCTCACGTCTCCCCTCCACGTTCGTCCATTGTACCAGGAGAAGTTCCACCAAATGCTTCTCCTCCATCCCTTTTCTTGACTCCTCTGTCTCCAGCTTCACCTGCAAACCCGTCGCAACCTTTATCTGTTCCTCCGTCTTCAGAGCCATTACATTCCTCTGTTCCACCTTCTCCAGTAAGGCAACAAACTGTTCCCGCCGCACCCCCTCATTCTTCTCAAAGAAAAGAAATACCGGATATGGCTCCTCCACCATCACTATCTTCTCCAGGTATGTCAACGTATATGAAAGTGTATCCTTGCATTGTACTTCTTTATATTCAATTAATCTGAATTCTACCTACATCTCAGAGCAATCACTATCTCCAAGAACATTGCCAGAAGGTGCGCCACCTGGCCCCGAAGTTACTCCAAGATCCCTTCCCCCGACTTCTCATCAGTCAGAAGCACCAAATCATGCTCCCATCTCGAGACCAAAATTTACAGGTACCTGTGTCTTTCTGTCAGTCTTCCAGGGAGATAATATTACCAGTATTATTTTACGTAAATGCGCCATCAATCTTGTTTGCATATAATTTGCTATGCATTACCTGTATATGGCTCATTGAACCCAGTGTCAAACTTTCTTTTTGGCTTGAACTCGTTTAACAGAACCAAATACATCTCCATCATCTGCTCCACCTCCAAGCAATAACCCTGTTAGTGGTAGATCTTCACCAACGGCACCTCCAGGTAGAGCACCAGATCAATCACCAGAGGACAAGTTTTCACCACATCATGGTAAGAATATAATGAAGATATCTGTCTTATTTGTGTTAAAGAAACTTGTCTGCTAGACTAAAAATTTCCGTTCCTTGTTTTGTGGGATCATCCCTTGATAAAGCTCCGTCAAAACCCAAATTAGAGAGACACAGTGCAAATGCTCCCGCCCCATTCTCATTCAGAGTGTCTCCTGCAAATAACGGATCTCATCATTCTCCAGTTACAGGTACTGTTTGGTTTGATTAATTGTTTCTGTTGACATTAGAGGGTCTCTAGCACTTTTATACTTGTAGGTGTAGGAGGCTAAAACTTTAGGTGGTAAATTTGTATTAAATGCGGGCAGGAAAGGGACTAGATATGAAGAGTGAATGATGTATTGTGCTAAGGGGCTAGATAGTAAGACATGAACTAGAAACAAGAGTAAAAACGTTGGAGATGCAATACCCTGGGGTGGCGTAGATTATAGAACATAACCTTGCTGTAAAATGATTGTTTCCTGGTTCACATGCTTCTCAATTTTTTCTTGACTTCTCTTGGATTTGATGGAATATTCACTTATACACAGATCTTAGATGGATTAGATTCCCTAGATTTATGCATGTAATCAATAAGACAATATGTATGTAAATGCACCTTAAAATCATGTATCACATCTATAATCTAGGTGATAGCACACTCTCAAAACAATATAGCTTTAATTCCAAAAGAATTTGGGGCTGGCTAATATGAACTCTTATTCAAAGCCATTTGTGAAAATCAAAACAAGAAAAATCAATTGAGAAAGTAAACAAGTTGAGTGGAAAGGGCAAGTTGGACACGCTCTAATATTTTACTGAAAACTAATTCAGTGAACATCACATTTTTAGAGTAATTTCCAGGAATTTTTCTGTTAGAAGCTCTGTTGATCCATAAATCCGCAAGGACATCTAGTTTCACTACTGTTCAGGCTTCACTATCTCCTTACTAGCAACCATGTGAAGGGTCACATTTTTCGGTGCCTTCTCCATCAACCTCTATTGATACATAATCACCTTTACGTAAGGAATAAATAAACTTTATTTTCCTACTTCAATCATTGTTCCTCCTCCCACCAGCTTGAAATCATATTCATAATGTTGTTTGAATTAGTTAATTCATGTATTCATAGTAATTAATCCTATCTTTCTTCTTTTGAGATGGAGTTGTAAATTCTTTTTTTGGGGGGGTTTAAGTTCAAGCTGAAAGCCTTAGTTTCTAAATGCTCCTAAATGAATGCCAAATTATTGCCAATGGCTTGACAATGATATCATTTGTTTTCTGTTTGTTTATTTCAGGATCTCCAACAGCTATGGCCCCTTTACCATCTCCTCCAGGAATTCCTGAAATTACTCCTGCGCCTTCACCCCTCCAGATGGCTTCACCTGGTAATTCTGGAAGTAAGTAAAACACTTGTTGATATGCATTCTAATTCTGTATCTGTATAGAAATGGCTTATTTATTTTAAACATTTTTTCTTCTTGCAAGTTCCCCTTCTCTCTCCTAAAATTTCTCCTTCTGGGTCTTCAACAAGGAAAACAAAGAGACCACTTGCACCACCAATTCGGTCATTACCGCCTCCACCACCCAATGCAGGTCCATAAGCCCTCACTCCTCTTTATGTTATGCTTGTCTTTATCTCTTTCCTTATCTGCATTAATCTAACACAGGTTGACTAAATTGTAGATTGCGCATACCTTACGTGCCCCGAGCCTTTTACAAATACGCCTCCTGGATCACCCTGTGGTTGTGTCTGGCCGATGCAAGTTGGGTTGCGCCTTAGTGTGCCTTTGTACACATTTTTCCCTTTGGTATCAGAGTTGTCCAGAGAAATTGCAGCCGGGGTATTTATGAAACAAAGTCAAGTTCGCGTAATGGGAGCCAATGCAGCAAGCCAGGAATCAGATAAAACTATTGCCCTAGTCGACTTGGTACCCCTTGATGAAAAATTTGACAATGTTACAGCCTTGTTGACATTCCAGAGGTTCTGGCACAAGCAGGTCGTCATAGACAAGTCCATATTTGGTGATTATGACGTGCTGTACGTACGCTATCCAGGTATTACCCTATAGCTGCCTCTGGTTGTTTGATTCTCCTTCTTTTCTTTTTTATTTCTTCTGGTGACAAAGTGAAATATTTGACAGGTGAAAAGTAGTGTTTGTTCTTACTTCTTTCACTAAAACGTAAAAATTGATCATTATTTAAAATTTATCGTTGATTTGATCTTTGATAATTTAGGTCTCCCTGCATCTCCACCTATGGCTCCTGCTGACATTGCGGTCATTAATGGCATGCCTTACTCTGTTCGAGACCCTAATCAGAATAGTGTGCATCCTCTGGGAGTTGATTTGTCTAAGCAGAAGCATAGAAAAAGACTTAGTGGCATTGTTATTGCTGCTATAATTTTTTCAGCAATTGTTTGTGTATTGATCTGCTGTTCTGTTGCTTGGGTTCTGCTATTCAGACATACGAACCGTGATCCTGAACCAGCACAAATTGCACGTGGTCTACCTTCACTTGGAAGATCATCAGGTGATACCCTTGTTATCCTTTCACCCACTTAAGTCCTCCTAGATTACTTAAAATGATTAACCCCCCCCCCCCCCCCCCCCCTACTGTATATTTAATTATTTATATTTATAATACGTCTATAATATTTTTCTCACTTATTTTGGGTCCAATACTTCAATATACTTGCTGCTTTCTTAAAAAAGACTGAAATAAAAAATAAAAAATAAAAAAAAAAAACATCCCACTCACACCCCTAAAAAAGCAATGACCCACTTTGTCATAAGGAACCGTACGATATAAAGAAAGGAACATAACATGATAATCAGTTGAAAGAGTTTGAATAAAGGTGAGTTAAGTGAGTACGATTGTGTTGATCTTGTTGTTTCCTTGATCTTTCAAAAGCATTGCATAACAAATATAAAAGAGAGTTCTCAGAGTAGTGTTGCCATGACTCCTGCAAACTTAAGTAGCCAATTTCCAAATCAGCCAAAAGACAGAATAAAAAGGAGATATGAAGGCAATGATTGAATTCATAGTTAGGTTCTAGGAATTTTTACTAACTTGAGTCCAATTTCTGTGAAGTGGAAAGAGTTTCTAATGGGCAATTCAATTGTTCTTTCTATGCTTTGTATTAGGAAATTTATTCGCATTTCAAAATTAGGTGTAAATGATTCAGTCATTAAGCCTCTCTACAAATGTAGGTGTGTGTGGCTAAAAGGTCTGTTCAACTGTGTGGTAATGGAGCTCCTCCAACCCCCCCCCCCTCCCCCCCCCCCCCCCCCCCCCCCCCCCCCCCCCCCCCGCCTCCTTTTTCCTGCCCCTACCACACACTTCCTATGGAATGAAAAGAGGCAGCATTGTTATAGACATGGGGGAATAAGACTTTAGGAGTTTTGGCATCATCACAGAGTGACTTTTATTTAGATAAACACTAATGAAATATATTCTGATCATTCTATGGACTATGATGATACTATTGATTATCAGATATAATTGAAGATTAATAGGTACCTGAACTATTCATTTCAGGTCCTACAGGAAATTCAATTGGAAGTGGTCCAAGCTCTTCATTGTCAATTGGATCTAACCTTGCGGCATACACTGGATCAGCTAAGACTTTCAGTGCAAGTGAGATAGAAAAGGCCACAGATGGCTTCAGTCCTTCAAGAATAGTTGGGGAAGGCGGTTTTGGTCTTGTATATGGTGGTGTTCTGGAAGATGAAACTAGTGTTGCTGTAAAGGTTCTCAAGAGAGATGATCAGCAGGGAGGTCGGGAATTCTTGGCTGAAGTCGAAATGCTTAGCCGTCTTCATCACAGGAATTTGGTCAAGTTAATTGGCATTTGTACCGATGAGCATTTACGTTGCTTAATTTATGAACTTATTCCGAATGGCAGTGTTGAGTCTCATCTACATGGTAGTAAAGTTATATTATTGTTGTTGTTTCTCCTTCCTCTCTTTTAAACTAAAACAGCATGACTAACTGCTGGCTCTTATGCTGTTAGGGACAGATAAAGAAACCGCTCCTCTTGATTGGGCTTCTCGGATGAAGATAGCACTTGGTGCTGCACGTGGTCTTGCCTATTTGCATGAGGATTCCAGTCCTCGAGTTATTCATAGAGATTTTAAGTCCAGCAACATCTTGTTGGAGAATGATTTCACACCAAAAGTCTCAGACTTTGGCTTGGCTCGTTCTGCTATGGATGGAGACAATCAACACATCTCTACACGTGTTATGGGAACTTTTGGGTATGAAAATTTCCATTGTCTTTAGCATGATAATCTGGAGAAATTTGCTTTAACATTTTTAATGCTTCACTGTATTTGAGCTATTGAGTTTTCTGTGAATGTTTCCTCTTTTGTTGGAGAAAGTACACACAATTCTGGTGCTTGCTTGATTATATTCTATGGATTCCTGGTTGTTTGTGATGACTTGTCTTTCATGGCTGGGACTGGGGAGAATGGTGCGGCCACTGATAAATCCATTTCTACTATAATTTGGAAATTTTTAGTTATTAATCCCAGTAAAAATTACGGAGTAATATTTTATTTTAAAGGTATAAATACATGGGATCTGAAAAACATAATGTCCTTAATTTAATCTTAGCTAGGATCAAATGAGAATGGAATTAAAATGAGTAAGTTAAAATGAGGATTCATATGCATCTATTTTGAATTGAATATGCATCTAATTTGAATTAGAAATACATGATTTTTATGTTCAATTTCTTTTATCAAGAGTTTTTTAGGAATTTTGTACATTTAAACTCAAGAAAGAAAAATATGAACTTCGTGTATCATATCCACAGGAAGATGCATATTTAACTCTTAATTTTGCACATAAATCTTGTGAAGTGCCATCTTACTACATCTCTTCCCTCTTTAATTTATTTCTGTGATCACTTCCCTCTCCAATAAAATTCATGTTTCAGCTGTCATTGTAGCTCAGCTTAAACTATCATGAGTTCAGATACTTAAGAAGCATGTGAATAATACAAGTCTCAGAAATATTTTTCAACTAATTTAGCTTACCTACAAAGAGGTTATAACTTTCACGCTCACCAAATTATGTGGTAAGATGAACTAGAAAAAAAGAGTTGCTAGCCTATCCTGAGCATTTGAGCAATCTCTAGTTCAGCATGTTAATTCACCTACTCGTGACTTTAAAGTTGTAACTTTTTTTAAAGGATAATGATATATGTAACCCTTAGGGCTATATATTAACATAAAATATACTTCTTAAAATGGAATTAAGTTGGAAATTTATAGCATAATCAAACGCACGTCGGTGTAATTAATGTTAATTTATCCTCAATATTTCCGTATGTTGACTATTTTGAATATCTTGTTTCATTGTATTCTAATTAGGATTGAATGTTCTTTTTGTTTTCTAATTCTTTAAAATTGTTAATAATTAAAGCTGTAATTTTATTATTTTTGCTAATCTTAAAATGGAAACATTATGACAGTATAGTCCTTTTGTTCTAAGCAGATTTTGCTTCATTTTACTCTAATTAGGTCCTAATTCTTTTGAATTCTATTTAGGTATGTTGCTCCAGAGTATGCTATGACAGGACACCTTCTTGTAAAGAGTGACGTCTACAGCTATGGAGTTGTTCTTCTCGAGCTTTTAACTGGAAGAAAGCCAGTAGATATGACGCAACCACCTGGCCAAGAAAACCTAGCTGCTTGGACTAGGCCATTCCTCACTACTAAAGAAGGAATAGAATTGATTCTTGACCCCTCTTTAGGGTCTGATTTATCTTTAGATAGTGCGGCGAAAGTTGCTGCTATTGCCTCAATGTGTGTGCAATCTGAGGTGTCTCACCGTCCTTTTATGGGTGAGGTTGTTCAGGCATTGAAGCTAGTATGTGATGAGTGTGATGACTCCAGAGATGGCAACTCTAGACATGGAAGCCATGAAAACTTATCGGTGGATTACGATGATAAAGCAAGCCTGGTTTCAGAGGCACCTGATTATTTACCAACCCAATTCTCTCTCCCAAACTGTCAATCTACATTAGATGTTGAGAAGGGTATGTCAATGTCTGAAAATTTCAATGCATCAGCAAGGACAAATAGGCAGACATCAGATTCTTTTCGAAGACACTCTGCATCAGGTCCTTTAAAGACGACAAGGGGCTGGAATTTTTGGCAGAAAATGAGGCTGTCTAATGGAAGTGCAAGTGAGCACGGTATTATGTATAGGTTATGGGCAGGGTCACACTGAATGTTCAGAAACTTCTTTTTTAGTTTTTAGTTTAGTGCTTGCTTCTCTCTTCTTTTTTTTTACAAGGTAATTAGGCATTTTGTTTTCTTTTATGTTAATATCTTACGAAATGCAGATAGACGGAAGTGGGATGAATGTTCGAGGACATATTTGGAGGTCTTGTTTATAAGTTTACCCCAAGGATGGAGGTTAGAAGAATGAGTACTAGTTTGATTATCTGGTGTTGAGGTAAAGGCATTCATCTGTTTATTGAAATGTACAGAACATTTTGTAACAATGTTAAATGTAGATTTTTGGGGCAGTTTCAGATGAAATATATTATTTGTTACAATGTAACGATGGTTTCTACGTATAAAACGTATTACTACTGGGAATCGCCAAAAGGAATTCCCTCCTCTCTCGTTCAGCATCAAGATTGACAACTTTCTTTACGGTGGTTGCTTATTTAGGGGTACACGACGGTGGTGTCGGGCACCTTCGTGTACCTTTTCAAGGTCAGGTGCATATGTACCCGGCAAAGTGCTCTACAATCTTCATCATCTGGGTAAAGCGGAGGTTCAATATCATTTATCTTTCTTCTATATATTTGGCATAAAGAGTTATCAATTAACAATGGTTTGTTTAGCAATGTGCTTGGACATATTTAGATTCAAAAGTACATTTTTTTCAGTAGTTTTGCACTTTTGCTGTCAAACTAAAATGAAAAATACTATTTTTTCAAAAAAAAAAAAATTGAAAAACGCTATAAAGAAATAAATTTATTGTATAGAAAATATCAATCAACCCATTAATACATATAATACCAGAGTCGCTAAAGAATTAAAAAAAAATATATACACTCAAAAGTGAAAATAATTGAAATTACAAAAGAAAGACACACAAGCTGAAAATAAACGAGTAACAACAAGCAATATAAATATACTACCTCCGTTAAATGTTATGTGCAACTTTAGAATATTTATATCTCACAAATGATACCCCAAAGTTGCATATAACATTTAACGGAAGTAGTATAATGAGATAGAACAACATTAGGACACCCAAAAAGGAATACGAGGCAAACCAAAAAAAAAAAAAAAAAGGACAAAAGCACGATACTACGAAAAGTGTGGTGAACATGGAACAAAGCAGACGCATAGATCCATGTCATTGGGACGAGCGATTTTCTCGCATTCTTTTTTCGAACGACCTTCATTCAAGCATTTGAATAAAACAACTTCATCATATGCTAAGGGTGTCTGGGCGCATGCCCCTCCTTAAACCGGACCTTCCTCTTCCAAGCATGCATTTCTACATGCTTTATGATCTGTGCACGTACCTTTCAATGTCTGGCTCAACCTATCGCAAAACTCTCTGGTCGCTGCGTACAACAATTAACTAATTAAAATTAATTTCGTGAAATCTTATTAGATTCGCCTCTTTCCTTAATAATAAAAAATAAAATTCATCTCAACTTTTTATTTATGTAATGTGTATAAATATTTTATAAGTACCTTGAAATATATTAATTATAATATTATATTGAAAACTACGGGAATTTCACATAGGACCTTGTTGAAGATTTAAAATTTAAGACTAGACATCAGATTGGTTTTGCTTTCAAACTCGAATTGGTGTAGACTGGTTTTAGATTTTTTTTCATGCATATTTTTAACTATCTTAATTAAAATATATAACATGATTATTTGATGGTTATTTTGAAGGCCGAATATAAAATAGCTCATATTATAAAAATATTCCTAGTATGTTGATGGTAAAAATTAAAAATTAAAAAGGTTTATATCCATAATTATAAAAAATAAAAAGTGTCCTGTTCAAGACTGACTTTTAACCGATTTTGGACCAAACCGAATATTAAAAATTTAAATTTCTCAACCCCAATATCGGACAGGTGCTCTTCAATTTAATTCGATCTGTTTTTCCCGTCCAAACTAATTTTAAAACACCACTAGAATAAATATTATATAATAAAAATGATATAATAAATAAATAAATAAATAAATTAGAGGAAGTCCTTATTTAAAAAAAACAAAAACAAAAACACGAGAGGAAGCAATAAGAAATAAAGTATCATATCCTAGTTATGTAAAGTTGTTTTGTACAACGAGAGTCATTCACTAATCCAAGACCGGATCGAACCTAATTGAAGAACAAAAATTCAAGACTTAGGATTAAGGATTAAGGATCGGGATATAAATTAAAATGTATACTTTATCAAATTTTCAATGCTTGTTTGGTTACAACAAATTAAATTCGTATTGGAATTTTAATTTCATGGAAAGTATTTTCCTTGTGTTTCCTAAGAAATGATCTTGAACTAAATTCACATACATGTTTTATGGAAAGTAAATTTTCTACGTTGCATTGTTTAGGTAGGTAAGATGAAGGACCCTATCAAGCTAAAATCCCTCATGGTTTAACTCGATCTAGGTTAATAAGCAAAATAATTTGGGAGAATGAGAGGAAATGTTAGGGAATTTCAACCCCTAATTGTCCTTATTTACTTTCAATTGATGAAAGATGATATCCTTTCCACTTGGTCATCAAACTTAACTTGATATGCATTCCTAAATTACTACGTTACTAATAATTAAAAATTCCCTGTTATCTACTTCCTTCTATTCTTTTTTACTTGACATGTTTCTTTTATCACGCTTGTCAATGCAAAACTTTAACGGTCAATAACTTTAATTCTCCATGATTAAATAATATAAAAGTTATATTATGATAGTACTTATTGAGACGAATTCAAAATGATCTAACATGAATATGTTTTTTCTTACATATTATTCACAAAACACGGTCGAAGGAGAGGTGGTAAATAGTGTAAAAGTCAAAGCGGGTCAAGTAAAAAAGAACAGAGGAAGTATCTTTTAAAAACAAATTCTTTTATGACACTTGTCATTACCTTGTGAAAGTTTTTCCGCCTTTTTTATTTTTTTTATTTTTTTTTTTGCAAAATCTTTAAGTAAACCATATTATATATTGTTAAAAATATTTAACAACCATGCATTAACAGAAATTTAACCTAGTTTAGAAGTAAACAACTAAACATTACCAAAATCCTGCGCAAGAGCAGCATCGAGGACAAAGCACGCGAGCAACGCAATTAAGAAAGGAGCAGCTAAGTTGGTGCTACGGATGAGCTTAGCCATTCTTCTCTAATAAAAAACTTTAATTTGTGTGATTTATATTGGCCCTGTTTGGTAGCTCACTAACTTGTAAAGGGTTTAATTATGCTACTTTTATTTTATAGCTAAACTTGCCGGCCTAAATTTTAGTATTCCACATTATATAATATGGCTGGCCGGTAGCAAGATGATTTTTAAAATTAACATAAGATTTATGTAATCATCGAATAATAATTGTTAACAAAGTGGTGGTTCATCACTTACTTCTCCCAATTGATCGATTCTAGGTTATGTATATATTAGTGGCTAATCACGTTTATAGGAGAATTAATTCGCTACATTTAGAAACATTCTCTTCAACTGGTTTGATTCATTTGAAAAGGTATTCGAGATGTCGGGTTGGCTAATGTAATATTTCTTCTGTTTTAAATTAGATGACATGTCTTGACTTTTTACACTTTTAATTAACTTTGCTTTGACTAACATTTGTGATTTTTTTTTATAAGGAAATAGGTTAAAATATCGTGCAATGTACGATTGTTAAATATTTTTGACAATAATATTACAAAATATAAAGTATATAAAAATACTCAAAAATCTTTACTTTGTATATAATACATATGGAATATGATTGTTAATAATAAATATTTATACATGGAATATAAATTTTCACAAGGTAACGACAAGTGTCATAGAAGAATTTGTTTTTAGCATAGGTTAATAGATAGATAGATGTCGATGTGTACTTAATTAAAATATTTTTTTTGTATTTTTACAATAATATACGAAAAGATATTTTCGATTGGGCTTTTACATTGGCAAACATGATAAAAGTGTTAATTACGGGTTTGACCGCACCCGCAAACCAAGAGAGTAAGAGTTAACTTTCGCTATTCAAAGGAGGTTCCATCCCAAAACCATATGACAATAGGAGGAGTAGCCTCTTAGCTTTATAAAGTGTTTATACTCTCTTCTTTTATCAATGTGGGACTTTTAAATGTGATATTTGGTGGGATATACTTCAACACTCCCCCTCACATGTAATGTCCCTTTAGCTCAAGGATCACATGATCCAATTCAATTTGGCCTAGAATACTTAATGCCATTAAAGGTCCCAAATCATGGGTCTGGCAATATACTCAAGCCGAGGTCCCAAACCGTGAACCTGACTCTGATACCATGTTAAAGGACCAACTTAACCAAAAGCTCAAGCTGATGGTTGAGGCTCAAGAATATGTTTTATACTCTATCACGCCCCCTTACACGAGAGCCCGTTGGGCTTGAAGTGTGGAAGCAACATAGGCCCACCTCATACCTTGCGCTTAATATTCCATTTTGAAAGGAGGGGTGGATGTATGAGATTCGAACCTGTGACCTTTGTGTCATGTTGGCTCTGATACCATATTAATTATAGGTCTATACCGCACCCACAAACTAAGAGAGAGAGTCTACTTCACAAGTCCAAATGAGGTTCTATCCCAAAACCATATACAATAGGAAGAGTAGCTCCTTAGCCTTATAAAGTGTTTAACTCTATCTTCTTTTATCAATGTGGGACTCTTACATATGATATTTGGTGGGATATACTTTCAGCAAAAAGAAATGTGTCATCTAATTTGGAACGAAGGAAGTACATTTTTATTTTTTATTGAAAACTTACTTAAAAAAAAAAAGCAATGCTTGTTATAAATTAAAGAGAAAGAGGAGAAATTAGGGTAGAGAATAGATCAGTCAATATTATTCCATACACTAGTAGAAAAAACATTATGGGAAGCGGTTCTGAACCGCATGGGTTTAGGGGGCTTCCCAATTGCCATGTAAATGGCAAGCGGTTCAGAACCGCTTCCCATTTGGGGAGAATGACAAGCGGTTTGGCGCCAAAACCGCTTGCCATTTGCACTTCACATAACATTATGTCCAGTGCAAATGGCAAGCGGTTTTGGCGCCAAACCGCTTCCCATTTGTAATTTTTTTTTTATTTTTTTATTTATATATATATAATAATAATAATAATATTACTAGTGACCTGTTTTGATATGCACATTAATCTGTAATTTTAAAAATTATTATTATTATTAATATTATTATTAATTAATATTAATAATAAATAATAATTAATTAAAAATATTACAAATTTTGGAATAATAATAATCCAATAACAATAAAATGCATAATAATAATAACATATATAAAACTCATAAATAATGTATAGTACTAATTAAAAATAAGTAATATAATGTACATATGGATTTAATAAAAATAAAAAAGATATAGTAACTAAATATTAATTGTTCATAAATAAAAAAAAAAACTCAATCTCATTCATTATCTAACTAACACATATATATTATATATTCTACCTAGATGCCATCATATGTCACAAAAAAAGCCTACATGTCGCGAATTTCATCAACTTCTTCCTTTGTCAAAGGGCCTTCCCTTTGAATCTTACAAACCTTTGAAAAGAAAAAAGTACCAAACATTAAACATAATCATTCATATATTACATAAAATTCAAACTAATAATTAAAAAATAATAATGTATATATGTTAAATATTTCAAACATCAATCTAACTTGCCCGATTTAGCATTCTACTAAGTTTTAGGACGACTTTTACCAAAAATCGCCTATTTCACTACTACTTTTCCCGTTTTCTATATTTCTTATGTAATGAGCTATTTATCTATCATAACATGTCAATTACAACTAGTCTTAGATGTCTAATGTTTGAAATCATAGCAACTTAGCATTCTACTAAGTTTTAGGACGGCTTTTACCCGAAATCGCCTATTTCACTACTACTTTGCCCGTTTTCTACATTTCTTATCTAATGAGCTATTTATCTATCATAAAATGGCAATTAAAACTAGTCTTAGGTGTGTATTCTACTAAGTTTTAGGACGGCTTTTACCCGAAATCGCCTATTTCACTACTACTTTGCCCGTTTTCTACATTTATTATCTAATGAGCTATTTATCTGTCATAACATGTCAATTACAACTAGTCTTAGGTGTCTAATGTTTGAAATCATAGCAAATTAGCATTCTACTAAGTTTTAGGACGGCTTTTACCCGAAATTGCCTATTTCACTACTACTTTGCCCGTTTTCTACATTTCTTATCTAATGAGCTATTTATATATCATAACATGTCAATTACAACTAGTCTTAGGTGTCTAATGTTTGAAATCATAGAAACTTAGCATTCTACTAAGTTTTAGGACGTCTTTTACCCGAAATCGCCTATTTCACTACTACTTTGCCCGTTTTCTACATTTCTTATCTAATGAGCTATTTATCTATCATAACATGTCAATTACAACTAGTCTTAGGTGTCTAATGTTTGAAATCATAGCAAATTAGCATTCTACTAAGTTTTAGGACGACTTTTACCCGAAATCGCCTATTTCACTACTACTTTGCCCGTTTTCTACATTTCTTATCTAATGAGCTATTTACCTATTATAACATGTCAATTACAACAAGTCTTAGGTGTCTAACGTTTGAAATCATAGAAAATTAGCATTCTACTAAGTTTTAGGACGACTTTTACCCGAAATCACCTATTTCACTACTACTTTGCCCGTTTTCTACATTTCTTATCTAATGAGCTATTTATCTATCATAACATGTCAATTACAACTAGTCTTAGGTGTCTAATGTTTGAAATCATAGCAACTTAGCATTCTACTAAGTTTTAGGACGGCTTTTACCAAAAATCGCCTATTCCACTTCTACTTGCCCATTTTTTTACATTTTTTTCCGTTTGGAATTTTTTTTCACAAACATTGCTCATAATACACTAACAGCGCAAGTACGCAAAAATTACACAAAATTGCATGAGCGGCTCAGTTTCTTGAACGGCTGCTGCAGCTGCCTTGGGTGCTGCCTGGGCTGCTGCAGCAGCTGCCTGTGCAGCTCCCTGGTGGCTGTTGCGGCTGCCTGTGCAACTCCCTGGTGGCTGCTGCAGCTGCCTGGTCGCAGCTGCAGCTGCCTGTGCAGCTCCCTGGTGGCTGCTGCAGCTGCCTGTGAAGCTCCTAGGCTGCTGCTGCAGTGGCCTGTGCAGCGGCCTGGCTGTTGCTGCAGCTGCCAGGTGGCTGCTGCGGCTGCCTGTGCAGCTGCCTAGGCTCCTGCAGATGCTGCTGCGGCTGTCTGGAAGCTGTTGCAGTTTGGTGGCTGGCTGCTTCCAGCTGGCTGGCATAACCCGAGGCAGTTGCCTCGGGTGCTCATTTTCCCAATTTCTGCATTTTGTATCAAATGACCTAATGGCTTTAGAGCAGACCCATATTAACTAGTCTTGGGTGTCTAAGGTCTGTAAGCGCATCAGAAGAAGGTTTTACTAAGTATTTGGACGGCTTATACCCAAAATCGCCTATTTGACTTCTACTTTGCCCGATTACTACATTTCTTATGTAATGAGCTATTTCTTTATCATAACATGTCAATTATAACTAGTCTTAGGTGTCTAATGTTTGAAATCATAGCAAATTAGCATTCAACTATGTTTTAGGACGACTTGTACCCAAAATCGCCTATTTGACTTCTACTTTGCCCGATTTCTACATTTCTCATCTAATGAGCTATTTTTTTTATCATAACATGTCAATTATAACTAGTCTTAGGTGTCTAATGTTTGAAATCATAGAAAATTATCATTCAACTAAGTTTTTGGACGACTTTTACCCAAAATCGCCTATTTGACTTCTACTTTGCCCGATTTCTACATTTCTTATCTAATGAGCTATTTCTTTATCATAACATGTCAATTACAACTAGTCTTAGGTGTCTAATGTTTGGAATCATAGCAAATTAGCATTATACTTAGTTTTAGGACGACTTTTACCCGAAATCGAACCGGAAAAAAGTAATAACAAGTACCTCCTCAATGTGTTGGGCTTCAGTGCACCTATTGACTATGTCATGCATAAACCTCATCACGTAGAGGGCACAATCAACGCCGTTGTCTTGTTGCGCACACTAACATGACACAAAGTTAAAATAGTCATGCATAGCCATAACTCAAGGCAATTTTATTAAATAAATCAATATATCAAGGCTTTACCTTCGCATATTTCCACGTGGGACCCGTAACCAAACGACAATTCAACTTCTTCATAACACTGAAAAAAAATAAAAAACAAACGATTTAGGAACATAGCCACTCAATCACTTAGGTGATGATACAAAACAATATATAGGAAGCGGTATGTACCTATTCAATAGGTTATTCACTAGCAACTTCCTTGGTGTCCATATACGAGCCGAGTCAAAGTAGTAGATTGTGTTATTGGAAACACAAATCACCATAAGGCTCCAATATAGACTACATGTATATTAAAGCAAATATCAATCCATTAATTGTTATGCGTCAACATCTATACTTAACAAACAAATTAAGAGTGACATATTTAAACTTACTCCTCAAAACAAGGGGCTACTAAGAACTTGTTTCTCGCACGCATTGATTCTCTAATACCCCGCTCAAGGTAATCTATCACATCACGAGGGTTATGCAAGCATTTGGTTACGGAGGTCTGCTCGGGGCATAACCACCCAACCGCTGCTTCACCATCGGGTTTACTAGCAAGGAGCTCATGTAGTGACCTTCAAGAAAGTAATGTGTGCAAGTAATTACTATTGCATTGTTTTGGTACGAAAATATCAAAAATACAATATGTTTAGAAATAGTCTCGTTAATTTACCTCATGAAAGTTTGAGTGATGGAAATGTTAAGCATGGAACCGGTTAGAAATTCCGTCACATCCTCTCTAGAAATGTATGCGATCGCATCCTCGTCATAGTGGAACAATGCCTTAGGCAAGTTCACTTGAATGTGTGTACCCATAGGCAACTCACTAACACGGTTGTTAAGAAAAGTACATGCTTTCGAAAGCGACCTAAGGACATTGGCTTTACGAGTTGAGTACATGAAGCTCTCGAACTCTTCTTCGACACTTGTCCTTGTTCCATATTCGGAGGACCTTCTTCCTTGGATTTTGGCTTCTCCACCTTCTTCCTTTTAGCGGACTGAATTTCCATAGTAATCTAGTAGCATAAAAGAACATGGTCATTGCACAAAGCACATGGTAATCTAGTTACATACAAGTATTTACATACAAGTAGTGTTTACTTACCCCTCCTACCAACCTCAACCCATCACGTGGCCATTTCCCAAAGCTCCCGGTCGCGTCACGCAGCTTAAAAAAATCATATTCCTCTCTAGGCACCGATAGTGGTAAGTCCTCAAACCCAACAACTATAGAATCGATCCCGACCGAGATGTAATGGGTGCTAGTATTAGACTTAAAATGGACCTTGTCAAAAGGTTGTGCACTACCATACCCCACCAACTGCAACTGTCCACCGGTGTTTTCCCCGGGGTGAAGAAGCTCACAAGGCGTCTCTTCCTACATATTTGGTTAGGAGTTAGGACATAAGTTAAGAAATAACAAACGAAAGCCTAACATAAGAAAAGCTGATTACGTAGTGAAGTTCACCTTAACATCTGGGAAAGGTTCAGGCATCGAATTTGCTTTCTTCAGTGACTCTGCATCCATAGGACTAGGATCCTGCAAAAGTAAAATAATTAAACATGCAAACGACCTCATTAGACGAACTTCATATGACGTAATTCGTAGTTGTACTAAAATTACCTCTCTCTCAACTACTGGATCGTCCTCGGGGCCTCCTGGGTGACTACATGAGTCTACTGGGGTACTCGAGGGAAATGGAAAAGGCGGCAAGTTCATGTGCTTCAGAATGGCATTGAATTGACTTTGCATCTGTTCTTGCAGCTCCGCGCGTATCTCCGCCTTAATTGATTCCTTTTCCTTCTCATCAATCCGATGTGGCGAATTAACACTTGATCTGCTTTTTGCTGATTTTGTGTATTATGAACTCATCACCTTCTCCTACCCTAGTTGTTTCCCGCCAAAACCAATTACTCGCCCAGGGTGGTATGGTTTTCCCAAAGCTAAGGTGAAAGGATCATGTTCGATGCTTGGAGTCAGCTTGCCTTCAATCACTTCCAAAGTATGCTCGAGCTTTAACAACACAAAAATTTATCAGATCTAAGTACAATGTACTTGACAAGGAAATATAATTAATAAGTAGAAAAATTTGCTTACAAGTGCATCTGCTACTACTTTCTTATCCGGTTGCATGACATACTTGCCGGTTTCCTTGTCCATCCCATGCATATCACACCACCAGTCAATTGCACGATTAACAAAAGTTGTGACCGTGGAAGAAAGTGGTTTATCAGTTGATGACATTATGGATTTGGGGTATAGACCCGCTTTGACCCACTTTGGTCTTGACTCCGCAAAGGTCTTACAACCCATATGATGGCTATACAATTTCTTTCCGGCATTGATTCTAGCTTGTTCGCTTTTTTCCTACACATTCAAAAATATATAGGGGTGAAAGTAAATTGGATAAAAATCGAAAACCGAACCAAACCAAACCGAATAAGCAATTCGGTTCAGTTTTTTTCGGTTTTCAATTTGGATCGGTTTGAAAAAATTGAAACCGAAATATTTTGGTTTGGATTCGGTCTTGAGATTCCAAAAACCGAAAACTGAAATCCAAACCGAAATTTATTAAGCCCACTAATTCCAGCCCATTATCCTCATATATATACCCAAAACCCTAAATTTCTACCGTCTTTTCCCATTTCCTTTCACTTTCCCTCGACATTCCTCACCAAAACCCTAGATTTCCCCTCTTTTATCCTTCGTCACCACCTCACTCCGTCCGTCCAGTCATCCACCACCACCAGTTCGATACTCCGGTATCTCAAGTCACCCTCCTCACTTGTGTTCTCAACGTATCTCTCTTGTGTAAACTCAACTGCTCCATTCTGGTGTTCGTTCTCCCTCAAATCACCACCACTTCACCGTCGCTCACCACCACGTTCCCTCCCCAACACCGAAGCAGAAGATCCAATTAGTAAAGAGGTACAAGTTGAAGATGGATCTGAAGTTTTGAGCCAAAAGTTTATGAAGGAAGCACCGAGGCTAAAGATCTAATTTTTTTTAATCTTTGTCTTTATTTAATCTTTGTCTTTTAATGTCAGATTATTGTGGGCAAATTTATAATAGTTGATTATATAAAATTATCTATCAATTTAGTTTGCATTGTTTTGTGTTTATAATTATACAAATTGCTTAGTTTTCTTATGCTCCGTACTTCAGTTCATATCTGGTAAAAAATTCGGTGTATGGATCGGTTTCGGTTTGCTAATCAGAAATTCGGTTCGGTTTGGTTTGGACCGAATTAATATTCGGTTTGGATTCGGATTGAAAAATGTAAAACCGAATTAATTCGGTTTGGTTTCGGTTTGGGCCATAATCCAAACCGAACACCGAACTTTCACCCCTAGAAATATATGTTAGCATCAGTCATTGTAAGAAACTAAATATGAGTAGCCGACTCTATTGATAAATAAAAACATACAAGTGCGGTCCTAGTGGAAGATTTTTCCACAAACTTCTCCCAATCATCCACCGTTATTTGTGGATATAAATCCCACGGTTTCTTATTAGGTTTCTCTTCTTCTCCATCTGCAGGCACATTTTTATTTGGTCTTCTCTTTCTTCTCTTATGGATTCATCTCGTCCTCAAGTAACTCTTGAAGTTTTTGAATCTCTCTTGTACAAAAGCTTTAAAGACTTTTCTCTTGGCCGGCTCATCAGGAATATGGAACATACTCTGTAATTGGCGCAAACATCCACATTAGGAAAGAGAAAAAAAAATGAAAAAAATAGGGGAAAAATAAACCCGGGAATCGGGCAAGGCAGCAGCCGAGGCAGCTGCAGCAGCCCAGGCTACTGCCCAGGCAGCTGCAGCACCCAGGCAGCAGCCCAGGCGGCAGCTGCAGCAGCCTAGGCTACTGCCTAGGCAGCTGCAGCACCCAGGCAGCTGCCGGCTGCAGCCCTCGGGTTAGGCCCGGGGGAAGTTTTTGCAATATTTTTTTTGGCAAGATATATATGAATTTAAAATAAAAGTGTGATTGAAATAAATACTTACCATAGTATCGTCCCAAAATGTTTGAAGCAACCCGTGAGGTATATCGGCAAACTCAAGTGTGATTGGTACTTTACGAGTTAGAATGCCAACTTGACTAGAAAATTTGTCGCGCCATTATCCAGTAGGTTGACCTAACTCATCAAACTCAAGCACCATAGGAATGCCGGGTTTCTTGAAAGATTTAGTAGCACCCCTACTCCTTCTGTTCACCGGTGGCTTTACCCCTCCTCCACCACCGGTTTTTTTCACTTGCCTTTGCATTTGAGTTTCACAATGTGAATCACCTACTACTTCGGTAACCACATTATCATCAATAGGTGGGGCAGTTTCAGCTATACGCTCAAATTCATCAAGCTTATGTTGGAACTCATCATAAGCTTGGTCTTTCGGTTCCCCCATATCCGTCTCCTTATTAACATCATACAACTCGTCACCATCATCATCATCCATATCCTCATCAGAATGAAGGTTCTCATCAGGATCCATGATATGTGCACACCTACATTAAACAAGCAAAGCATGTTGTTAGTCATCAGTAATGGCAATCAAATCTGAGGCACGAAGAAAGACAAACACTTACCCAACTTCTTTGGTTTCATAACAAATTCACATATAATCCTCTAAACAATTCATATATTTAGTTCATATTACATGCTTATACGTTGAAAATACAAAAAAATAAAACACTTCCCGAAATAAACAAAGTTGTTGGAGTATAAGATATTTAGTAAATAAAACATGCATTAATAAAAGTACCTCATTCGTGTATTCCCTCATTGTGGTCAGATCGAATATAAGATCATCATCTACATCAGTTGCTACATCAAGTGTAGGAGTAGTGAAAGGGGGAGAATCATCAAATGCATCATATTCTTCCTCGTCCTCAACCTCTCCAACCCCTAAAATTCTCCTTTTGCCAGCCAGGACGATGAACCATCTTGGATCGGACGGGTCAGTTACATAGAACACTTGCTTAGCTTGAGATGCAAGGATGAATGGTTCAAGACTATCCCGCAAGTGGCCAAGATCTACAAGAGTGAAGTCATCATTTCTCACGTTGCGCCTATTATTATCGACCCATTTACACTTGAATAGACCAACCTTGAAGTCACGGTAATCTAGTTCCCATATTTCCTGAATTCGTCCATAGTATGATAATAGTGCGTCAACTGGTGATGTATCCTTTGCACTTGCAAACACTCTTGATAAAGCCACAAGAGTGACACCACTATTTTGAGTCGATGAGGATTTCTAATCCCGACTTTCAGTCCAAAATGTGTACCCATTTATATCATATCCCTCAAATGAATGAACATCTTCCTTTGGACCATAAGCTAGCCACTTTATTGTATCAGACACAGTCTCATCCAATTGACGCATCACACGATCATGGAACCACTTCACAAACATCTTATTATGCAACTGCATTAGTGCTCTTTCCCCTTTTGATGGATATTCAACACGCAAACTATCCATGTGCTCTTCTAAATATGGGTGAACCTCCGCAATATGATGAAGCACAAATAGGTGAGCTTGCATGATTTGATCTCGAGCAGCCCAGATCCTTTTTAACCCAATTGTTCCATGACCATCAAGTCTCCCTTCATGTCGGGAAGTGGGAAGCCCAATAGGTTCGGCAACGGCAACATACTCTGCCACGAAATTCCCAATCTCCTAGGACACAATTCCTTGTATCATACTGCCTTCCGGATGGTCTGGATTTCTTACTTTATCTTGCAGTGTACCCATGTGTCGTTCAAAAGGGTAGCACCACCTCATAAATATTGGACCGCACAACTTAATCTCACGAACCAAATGCAGAATCAAATGCACCATTATGTCAAAAAGTGAAGGTGGGAAAAACATCTCAAATTTGCACAAAGTTACCACAACAGTCGCCTGGAGAGCATCAAGTGTAAAGGGATCAAGAACTTTGTTGCAGATAGTATTAAAAAACCCACAGAGGCTTGTTATAATTCTCTCACGTGCTTTGGTAAAATACCACGAAGTGCAATCGGTAGGAAAACTTGCATCATCATGTGACAATCATGGGATTTCATACTTGTCAACTTCAATTCTCCATTTAAGGAAACAAACCTTTTCATGTTTGACGAGAACCCAGATGGAAGCTTAATGTCATACAAACAAGCACAAAACCTCCGTTTTTCTTCCTTTGATAATGTGTAGCATGCTGGAGGTAAATACACCTTTTGGTTCTTTCCTTTTCCATCACCTTTCTTCTTTGCGATACCCGTGGCCTTTTCCTTGCGCTTCCCCTTACGGTTTTGACCACCATCTTCGCTTCCCTTTTCCTTAACCTTCGCCATCCCTACCTTAGCTTGAACCCACAACTCCGGACGAACACTCCACTCTTGCAAATCTAACCGCGCACTCTTGCCATCCTTCGTTTTTCCAGGAATGTTCATAATTGTCCCCAGAATTGCATCACAAACATTCTTCTCTATATGCATCACATCGAGACAATGTCTAACATCATGTTCTTTCCAGTACTCAAGCTTCCAAAAGATTGATTCCTTTTTAAAGAGAGCGTGTGGGTCAATTAGTTTCGTTGTTTTACCAAAAACACATGGAATACCCTTCACTCTCTCATAAACCTCCTTTCCACTCAATGGCCTAGGCGCAACCCTCTCCTCAACTTTCCCATCAAAGGCCTTTTTCTGCTTACGATACGGGTGATCGCGCCTAAGAAATCTTCGGGTCCTCACGTACACATCTTTGCCATAGTGGTCAAGGTACACGTTCGGTGTGTCATCAATACAAATGGGACATGCTTTATGCCCTTTGTTCTTGTACCCGGACAGAGTGCCATATGTAGGAAAATCATTGATGGTCCACATAAGGGCAGCACGCGAAAGAAACATCTCGTTCTTATGGGCATCATAAACGGTAACACCTTCGTCCCACATCTTTCTCAAATCATCAATAAGGGGCTCAAGGTAAACATCAATGTCGTTTCCAGGTTGCCTTGGCCCCGTTATCAAAAGTGAAAGCATTATATATTTCCGTTTCATACACAACCACGGAGGCAAGTTGTAAATCACTAAAAGTACCGGCCATGTGCTGTGTTTAGTACTAAGAGTGCCAAATGGATTCATACCGTCCGTGCACAACCCAAGCCTTAAATTTATGAATTCACCACCGAATTCCCTAAACTTCATATCGATGTTCTTCCATTGTGGAGAGTCAGCAGGATGCTTTAACAAACCATTTTTCTTTCTTCCCTCAGCATGCCATCTCAGGTTCTTGGCGTCTTTTGGTATTGAAAATAGACGCTTTAACCTTGGAATAATAGGAAGATACCACAACACCTTGGCAGGAGGTCCTTTACTACCAGCATTGCAGCTTGATCGCTTGTAACACGACTTACCGCAACGTGGACACTCCTCCAACTCTTCATATTCATTTCGATACAAAACATAGTCATTAGGACATGCATGTATCTTTTTATACTCCAAACCAAATGGACACATTAGTTTCTTTGCATAATAATAGGAATTAGGAAGTTTGTTCCCATCTGGCAACATATCACATAACGCAGTCAACAAAGAAGTGAAACTAGTGTCACTCCAGTTATGCTTAGACTTAATGTTAAATAGTGTAAGCACGGCTGAGAGTTTTGTGTATTTTTTGGACCCGGGATACAAAGGCTTTTTGGTAGCCTCTGATAATGACTCAAATACATCAGGTCGGTCACCAAATTCACCTTCAACATCACGCATCATCTCATCCAAGTGATCATCACCACCACCATCCTCGGTGTCATCCCCTTCACCACCATCATCACTCCCATTTTCTTCTTCAACATGAATCTCGGCACTTTCAACATGCGTCTCATTGCCAACAACATTCTCCCTATACGATCCCTTCTCACCATGCCAAACCCAAACATGATATTGAGGCCTAAACCCATGACATTGTACATGAGCCATGATGGTATCCACACTATTGACCCTTATGACATTATTACAATTGACACAAGGACAATAAAGGTAATTGACACCCGTTCTAAGCTGATACTGTGAAGCACTCTTGCAAAACTCTTGAACCCCATTAAAAAATTCCAATGTATCACGTCTACCATACATCCAACCGCGATCCATTGACGCTTTAAATTGCCTTTAAACATACCAACACATTTCAAACAATAATAAATGTAACATATATTATGTAATCAAAGTACATAGCATATATATCATCCATATATCGTAAAAATGAATGCTCCCAAAAGGTCCTTATCACTCCAACCTAACCCATCCTTGAACGTCTAATGTCACTAGTGAATGTATGTCAACTTTTCAATTTTAAGGAAAATCTGGCAGCATTTCCCCCCAGTTCTCCAAGTACACGATGTAGGTAATAACTTACCTACATATGTACCCAGAGAACATGGTGAGAAAATGAGAAGCCCAGATATTCCTTAAAATCGAAAAAGAGACATACATTCACTACCTAAGTGAGATTAAACGTCCAAGAACAGTCCCAACTGGGGACTATTCAAGACTTTCTCCTATTGAGAAAGACTCGAACGAGTATCTAGGCAAATGATGATGCAAGCATTCAATTATTATTTGCATTTATTTGACATTCAACAATAAACAAGTTCATTCATTTAAATAGGGCTAATAATTAAATTAACATACATACAAAATCAAACTAAGTTTACTTATATATATATATATATATATATATACCATATTCCTTTGTCTTTGCACCTCAGCCCCGGCCAGATCGACCTATAAGAAGTCTTTTCTTTGCTATATATAGCAATCCATTATATTCATACATTGCAATTTACTAACCACATTTAACAAACTAAAATGTTAACTAATATATATTCTATTCATAAATTTTATTTAAAGCTACTCAAATTCAAACAATATATATATACATATGAAACTTGGATTAACTACTTGAAACCCTAACTTGAAATTTTGGAATAACAAACAATTAATACTAATTAATACATATGAAACTAAAATTTAGCAAGAACTCACCCTAATTTGAGAGTGAGAAAGACAAAGATTGAAAATTGAAGAATGCGTGCTTGGGCTCGGTTTAACAACACCCTCGAACATGCACCACCACCAAACACCGGCAGCCTCGAGCAACCACCAGCAAAATCGACCAACCAGCAGCAGCCTCGACCCACCACCAGCAGCAGCCTCGACCCACGACCCCCAAACGCAGCTTCAATAGCCAAATTATAAAAAAAAAATGAATATAAATGGAGTGGTGGTGGTGGTGGCCGGAATCTGAAGAAGTGAGAAGAGAGGTGAGGACGAGGGAGACAGAGAGGAGGAGTGAAGGCGGGAGACAGAGAGGAGGAGTGAAGTGAGAACGAAGAAGTGAATTGAAGTGGTGAAATTTCGCAGGGAGGAGAAAAGGGTCGTATATCCCGCTTTTTTTTTTAAATGGTAAGCGGTTCGGCCTTGAACCGCTTGCCAATTTAACTAATGGTAAGCGGTTCAAGGCCAAACCGCTGGCCATTAATTAAAAGGCAAGCGGTTCGCGCCAAAACCGCTTGCCATTTCACTTCCCTCTTTTTTTTTTTATTAATCTAATGGGAAGCGGATTTTGTAAACCGCTTGCCTATAACCGCTTCCCATCACATTTATTCTACTAGTGATAGAGTGAGGATATATATACATACAATATAACTAGGGTTTGCTTAGATAACAATAAACCCTAGATCTAGAACATTCCAGAATAATAAAGGAGGATAATGGATATCCACACAATATTTCATAACACTCCCCCTTGGATGTCCATTATCGAAGAGTGTGCCTCACTAAAACCTTATTAGGAAAAACCTTGTAGGATAAAAACCTAATGAAGGAAAAAGAGTACAACATTCTTCGTAATACGCTTGAGATGCTGCCTCATTAAAAACCTTACCAGGAAAACCCAGTGTGGGACAAAACCATGGTTAAGGGAAAAAGAGTGCAACGCGTATTTTCTCCCCCTGATGAATACAAAACTTGAGAATATCTAGTGCTGAAATGAATCTAATATGGCCTGGCTAGGTGTCTTCTCATATAACGCAGAATAGTATCATTCCTCGATCTTCGATCCTCCTAAAATGAAATAACATCTTCAAGTCTTCACGTAAACATGTGAAGTGTCTTGATTTCACCATACATGTGTTTATCTCTAATATCATTATTTCAAATCCCTGTTCAATAGTTGATTTAATACTTATGCGGTAATGACTTCTGCTGGAAGTCGTTATTGACGATCATTATTTGATCAAACATTCTTTAATAATAATATGATGTCAAAACTTGATATTATCAATGTCGTTATTCAATCTCATATGAATTATAATATGGGACATATAACTATATACACTAACCATGGTTCTTCTGGACCATAAGAAAACATTCTCACGCATAAGTATTCCATTGATATTCTTTAGATGTTTCATAATTGACACGATAGCTCTCTTGCAAACATGAATAGTAAATCTCATTAACTCTCATATGCTCAAACTTCAGGTTGAGATGTCAATGATTTAGTCACATAGACTAAAAGTTTAATAATAATTACAATATTCAAAATATAATTTTTGTAGAGCTGGATATATAAATGCGCCGTACATAAGTTCTTCATGAACTCTTCTTCTTACATGATTCATAACATGCAATTGAATCGGCGTCATCAATAATTTCATCACAATTATAAGCCCACTAGAATATAAATATTTCTTTCTCATTTTCCATCAAAGTTGTAAATATGTCTTACTATACTTTGAATGAACATTGACATACACCACAATTATTTTACAGAAAGTAATGCATGCAATATGAGATATAGAAAATATGATAACATATTAAACAAATTATACAATGAGTAATGCATCTAACAACTTCGAACATATGCAATGAATAATCCAGTAACCTATGACTCACACATGCATATGAACACACATAGGACTCGAAATAATGTAAGACACTGTATAGTGTGGATTTTAAAAATCCATATTTCATTGGACTTCTGGTCCATGATAAACTTTAATTATTATCATTATGTCGACATCAAAATGGACGTATATTTCAGATCCCTTATTCACTAGTCCATTATATCATGCATATGCATTATTTATCGGTTCCATCATATACTGGTATTATCATATAATTCCTCAAGGTACAATTTTAATTTGCATGTTATCTTGACAATGATATCTGAATACATTTTTCATAGGTACCATCACAATTTTTCTTACATCATAGGCCATCTATTGTAATAATTTAGATATCTACACAGCTTCGTATCAAGGGTATTTTATACACCTGGTATTAATATACTATTACACTATTAAAAGTGTCAACTGCACTATCTTGCCATATATCACATTTTTATTTTGGAACCGATTTTACAATCTACACTTCAGGTGTAGTGATTCAAGTATATACAATTGGCAAGCTTTATCTCAATGTGCAACATATCTTGATAACATATGGACGAAATTTGGCTAGAAAACATTTCAAATTACCATTATATATATATAGGGATCATCATTTTAATTCTTTTTTTTTTTTGCCAACTAACTCCAATTCTCCCTCTAAGTTGGTAAAATATCTCATGTATAGGGGCATCACAATTCTTCACCAACTTAGCATACAAATTAAATTTGTAATAAAATTCATTTCATGGGAGGATCATAATCAACAAAATTTATCTCTCAGAAGAATTATATTAAACAAGTTTTTATCTCTTCTAAGAGAGCAATTTTAAATCATTATACATTGCATAACACATATGTATTTATTATTAAATCTTTCATAATTTGTTCTCTTTAGGAGATCGATAATTCAACATCAATGGGGAGACATATGTTGTGTAGTTGAATTTCCTACTTTTCCTATTTCTTATGTGCTGATATATAATAGCCCCAATTAAAAGAATTGTTATACAAGCATAAATCACTTGCTTGTAATTCTACTAAGTGGTGATCTTCTAGATCTTTAAAGACTTAAATAGTGTATTTGGTGAGCTTCTGGTCACCTGATAGTTGACAATAATATATAAATTATTTTGGTGAACTTTTGGTCACCCGTTACTCTTTAAATAAGAAATTAAAATCTATGAACTCTTGAAATTTTCATCAATACAAATTATTATGAATCATAATCGAAATAAAGCTCAATCTCAATGTTATGTCTTGCTATTCAATTCATTTCATATATCTAACATTAAGAGAGCGTCATCACATTATCAAATGAAACTTCAGGTTTCCATAACGGGTAATTATTAAACCCGGATGGCCTAATTTAATCATCACATCCAATCAATTTTCTAACTTTGAGCTTTGGTCAGTTTTCCAACACTAGTGATCACTTTATTAAACTTAATTTATGTATGGCCATGATATGATATGATATTATAACACCAACATGTGTTACTTTATACAATTGGCAAGACAATCAATTCATATTTTATCCAATAATTACTCATACTCTATTGGAGTTTTGTCTATAAACTTGATACATGTTAATCTTGTTGTATATTCCATACTCTTTTGGAGTCTCTTATATAATCAAGGAATATAAGAATTTTACTAAAAGTTATTTCTTCTAGAAATGTAATGTAGTTTATCACTTCCTCAAACTGGTCATTGTCAATAGTGGCTCCTTTCCTTTTCGAAGATACTTAATTATCTTTAGATTTATTAATCGATCACGCTTCAGGCACGATATAGGTTCATCAGCAATTGGTGTTGTCCTTCTAGGACATCAATTTTAATTGGTGCATTTACAATTAGTATATGATCAATGACATTTATTTATATCCATCTTCAGGATGGTATCATTTCAAAATAGCATGTGGACACTTCTATTAAATAAATTGTTGGTATTCAAGTTAATGTATATACCAAATTGACCATCAATATATTTTATTATTTATGTGCAAGGATTACATAAAATAATGGAATGAATATAATCTCCCCCTAATCCTTGCATATGGGGCATAAAATGAATCCAACATTAAATCTCATCCAAATTTTAAGGCATAAATTCTTTTAGCAATGCATGTATCAAGCATAATAAAGTTATTTTTATAAACTTGTTCTTCCTCGTAACTCTTGCCCAATTATATTAATTTCTTATAAGAATGGGCATAATATATATATTTTACAAGTAAGTTTTCCACAATGTCGTCCATCTCTTGCTCAAATATATATTGTGCAATCGTGTTTAATACATAGATCGTATAACTTTTACATGAATTATATTCATCACGAAAACATGCATGTATCATCTCAATCATACAATTATTTCTTATTCATTTTTTGGGTATAAGAATCTAGTTATCTATGAATCATTAATACTCACCCAAAGTGTGGTATGACTGGTATCTATAATAACCACCAAATTAAAAGACATTATGTCAACTTTTCTAAATTTTTGTATAGTATTATTTCATGAAATTGTGTTTATAAAATCACGTTAGTATATAGTGGATATCTAAGCAACATACTTTAGCTTTGTAGATCATGCACATTTCTTTGTATTATTCTAAAGGGTTTTGAGCCCTTTATAAGTTCAAGCTAGGAACTTTAAGTCTATATGTGTGAATAATCTTTATAAATATAAGGAAGTTCAGGTCCTCACATCATATTCAATTAACATTCATTCCAATAATCTAACTTCAAGTAGGTACATAATACTATAATTAAATTTAATCATACATCGATAAACATAATGTATATAGTATGCTTCATAATATTATCAACTTATAAGGATACTAAAAAAAAAGGAGAGACGAATATGCATGCCATTTTATATGGAGCATTAACATGTAAGTTAATAGTAGTACACTATTTGTCTTATTTATTTCATGCGGAATTATAAGTATCCATGTAATATTATTATTAGCTCATCACAATGCAAACTACAACTTAAATTCAACGTCAAATAAATACTAGCATAGTTTATGGTATCACCGAGTCCTTTTGCATCTAAGTGTATTTCAACAGTTGTTTCTAGTAATATCAATAGCAACAAATTCGAGTTTTGCAAATTTTGACATGATTCAATGATATAAAACAATATTATAAATTAGGAATTAAGATATTATAATAAATATGTACTTTGCATATGCCAATTCAAGTTTCTATCAAAACAAAGTTCAAGCTAAGTATTGGCGTAAAAGATCTCAAATTTTGCAAGTTAATATTTGACAGTTATATAGCTATGTATATAAAAACTTTACCAAGAAGATAATTACACTATTCTATCTAGAGGGAATTAATGTTCATGAAACCACAACTAATTTAAGTTAGTTATCATAACAAACATGAAATCTCAACTAATAATATAGTATACGAAGCATTATCTTTCTGGTTGCCTAACTTATCATTCTAGTTGCCTAAGTAATATTGCAGGACCTATATTTCATCGTCAAACTTTTATACGAAACAAAATTCCATGGGTATTTATTCAATAATGTTAGCTCGTTAAAGTTTTTGGCTTAAAAAGAATTGACGTGTGATGGTCATTCAAGGGATAAAAGGTATGCAATCAAATAAACAAACAGAGAATTGCAAATACATATATAGATATATGCACACATATGACACGGGGTATATGATCACCAATATATAATCAAATTTATAGAATTGTAAAAGTATATATAAAGATACAAAATATCCGTGAATGATCAAAACAAATAATCCTATGACAGCAAAATATAAGGCCAATAATTATGTCATTAATTTGATCAATCACAAAAGTAAGCGACATTATCTAAAACTATTGATTTAATGAATTCAATGACCCAAATAAACAATAGTATTATGCAAAGAACTTGTAACGTATAGTGACTCTATTAATACAAATTAAACTATAGCACTAAAAATCAATACAAGTTAGGCACATTGAATCACAGTGCATAAAAATTATCGGTTGTTATGAAGTATAACTTATTCAATCCAACTTGCATACATATTTATATATCTACACCGATCTGGGGAAATCAATTAATAATTATGCATAATATGGAGTATATGCGTAACTTTGTTTATCCTTGATATATATATATATATATATATATATATATATATATATATATATATATATATATATATATATAATCAAACGTGTGTATTCGTATTGTATGCTCAATAGGCTAGAGTGGTGCTGATAACGTGTTATAAATTAAAGAGAAAGAGGAGAAATTAGGGTAGAGAATAGATCAGTCAATATTATTCCATAGAGTGAGGATATATATACATACAGTATAACTAGGTTTTGCCTAGATAACAATAAACCTGGGATCTAGAACATTCCAGAATTATAAAGGAGGATAATGGATATCCACACAATATTTCATAACAATGCTAGAGTTTTCAAGCTTAGCAATGCAAATTTATAACTTAACATCTTTAATTATATATTAGTTAAAATTATTAAAAGTTAATATTGTAAAAAAAAAATTACGAGCTGAATCTAATACAAAACTATGTATTTTCTTATGTATAAATACAAAAGACGGTCAAAGGTGTGTATACAATGTTAAAGTAAATAAGAATGGAGTACTAATTGGTACTCCGCAATCCCTCTTGTAGGCTATGGCAAAAAGATTACAAATGTGTGCCGAAATTTTTAATGTGTTTAAGACGCTATAATGTGCTTATAACATTATAATCTTACAATGCGTAGTTCAGTTTTTTTTTTCCAAGAAGGTAAATACGTACACCACACCACAAACGTGTCATGAACTAATAAACCAACAGTGGAGGCAACACGCAAATGCTCATTTCTATAGCCTACACAACTAGTGGGAGCTTTTCAAATAAAATTTTTAAAAAAACCAATATATATAATATATCTATATATATATATATATATATATATATATATATAGAAAGACATGAGCCTGCCACGTGTCATTATTACTAGGTTGATGTATAAGTTATGGACAAGATCACACTATTCAGAAACTTTTTTTTAGTTTAGTGCTTGCTTGTCATTTTTTTCAAGGTACTTACAAATTTTGTTTTCTTGCTTTTATGTTAATATCTTCCAAAGTACGGATAGACAGAAGTGGGATGAATGTTCGTGGACATATTTGAAGGTCTTGTTTGTAAGTTTACCCTAAGGATGGAGGTTAGAAGAATGAGTACTAGTTTGATTATCTAATAATGTTGAGGACAATCTTGAGGTAAAGGCATTCATCTGTTTAATTTATTGAAATGTAAAGAAGATTTTGTAATAATGTAAAATGTAGATTTTTGGGGCAATTTTAGTTCGAGCCAAGTTGGAGTACTTGAAGTCCACACTAGGCCTACGCTCACACTTTGTACCCACACGAACCACCTGGCAATCTGTAGTTGATCTAGTTTGATCCACCAAAGAACTCATCTTCCTAAACCGAGAATGAAATAAAGACTTGTGATGGCAAAATGGATGACCCAAAGACTTGGTACTCGTATGTAAAGTGGAAAATTGAAACCTGGAATCACAAATTTTCCCACAAACTCCAGTGAATTTATCCCTTCCATATGACTATCAACATCAGAAAGGGCAGTCATGCACTCGAAACTATTGTGCGCCATTGGAGCACCTAAAGATTGTTGAAAAATGGGAACCGGTTGAGACTCTGTTATGGGCACCGTCTACCACTCCTTATCATATCACAGGATACCTGAAGTGAAGTATAGGTAAAAGACATCGCTATGTTGGACTTCACATTGTGGGAGACCTTTGTCGTAATAGAGGGGATAACTGGTCAGTCTATTTTATATATATTTCATTCCCCGTCCCACGGTCATATTTGTGCTTATTTGAGTTCTACAAAGCTATTTTTATTACTAATATACGTTTTCTAGTGTTTTTGTAGAGTTGGTATTATTTAGTAGGAATTTGCAGATTTATGACAATTCCCGAGCTTATTGAGTCACTACAAAGATATTAGAGTTTGATCGTATTTTATGACCGTATATTTAAAGCCCAAGATCGAGTTAAAGGAATTTAATTCGGTGATTAAGGGCTCGATTAATAAAGAAGTCCAATTATAAGCAACTATTACGGACCAAGTAATGAGGCCACAAAACATAAGACAAACAACAAAGGTCCAAGAGTAAACAAGAAGCCCCAAGAAAGAAGCCCAAATAATATCACAACAGGCCTGCTGGGCGTGATTTTAGACGGGCCCGATCGATCGGGATTCAGCCCGATCGGGCGTAGATGTATTGCCGCTGCTTGCAATTATTCAATTGTTGGTGTAATTATTTTGGGCCAAGCATTTAAGTAGGCTTGCTAGCTGCTATAGTTTTGGGCCCATACTTTTGTCATTGCGGACGAGAGGCGGTTTCTGAGTATTAGTTTCTTTGTAGTTTGAGTTTTATTAGGAATAGGAAACTAAAAGTTTCTAGTTGACTTTTCCTTATAAAAAGAGTAGTAGTACGTGGAGGGTTAGGTTCTCCAACCTTTAGTTTTAGGTAGTTTTCTTATTGATTAGTTTTAGTTTTAGTTTAGTTTTCTTTTCTCTTTTCTCTCTCTCCCTTAATTAAACTCTTAGTATTACTTTTTCTATTATTTCTCTCTCTACAACTTTTGATTTAATTTCAGTAATTTATTCTCTTTCTTTGATCATGTCTCCTTTAATTGTTTTGATTTGTTTAGATTTAATTATGTGTGAGTAGTTTTATCAGAAAGGGTTTTATTTCTCTTCTCTCTCTCTCTCTCTTCTCTTTCTCATACACAAACGTTCACTCAAACTTCCCCATTCCCCAATTACAACTCGAAAGAAAAACAAACTCTAGTATAAGAACATTAAGAACATTCTAATGAACTTGTGTGGAATTGACACTTGACTCGATTTGAAGCTTGAAAACTTATGTGAGCAAGGGTGAGTTTTTCCAACGGAAATCAACAGCTATTTATAGACCAAAATTCATTTAGGAAAAACTTCTTTGTACAGCAAATCCACAACGCCACTACTCCAACCCACTAAGAAGATCATGTTCCTAAAATTAAGGAAACATGAACTCTTTAATGTGCAAGACCGTGACTTAAAGAAGATCATGGAGGAGTAGGCCGCAAGTTTTTAGAAAAACGTGGGAGATTTTATTTTCTAAAGATATTTTCGAAAATCAGAAATAAAATAAAATCTTTTTGGTTAAAAAAAGATAAGCTTTAAAAACTTAACCACTTTCCTAAAAACTAGCATGCACATATTTTATCTTTTAGACCAATTCCACACAGATTTTTCGAGTGCAAATTAATATCTTATACTTACATAAATCCTAAAATATAAAAATATATTTAGTCTACATGTTCTCTGATGAAGCTTCTACTCCGAGGCTTTTGTTCCTTGGGAGGAACTTCTCTTCTCTGATGAGGCTTCTTCTCTGAAGCTTCTGTTCCCTGAGGGAACCTTCTCTTCTCCAGTCTTAATTTCTGAAGCGCCAGTTCCTGTGAGGGAACTCTTCTATATGGCTAGCTCTGCTTCTGGCCTTCTTGTTCCTCATGGTATTTTTACAAGACACTTAATTCTCCTGGTCTTTATAACTGAGTACACACTTAAACAATCAAGCACTTATTAGTTTGTAAGTAAGTGAGGTTGTGTAATTATCAAAATCATTAAGTCCAACAATATTCCCCCTTTTTGATGATGACAAACAAACCAAACTTACTTACAAGGAAACAGAGATAATCCATTTTATTTCTAAAGAAAAGAAAATGCAAAAACAAGATGCAATGCAGAATGGAAACTAAGTTAAGAAAAAATAAAAATAATGCATAAATAAATAACTTAAGGAAAAACTGAAAAACTTAAAAAAAAAACTTGTATATACATTATACCTGCTTGTAGAGATTAGGCAGCTTGTGAAGATTTCGAACAGAGACCATAGAATGATTAAGTTTCCTTGATAGTTTGCATCCTTTTCCCCCTTTTGGCATTATCAAAAACTAACACACAAGTATATAGTATACCATAACACAGCACCATCTAGTGGTTTAGTGTTAAGACAAGAAGCATGCATAGAGAGAAAACATTCACAAAGCATATAGGAAAAAGAAACATAGATTATAATCATCCAAAACCGATTAAAAACGTCGGCCAATGTACCAAACTTGCAAGTTTACCAAAAGAAATTAAAAAGTGCCCAAAATATGACAGACCAAATCAAAAATTGTTCCTAAAAGCAAATAAACAGAATGTTTCGTCAACAAAGAAAGGCTTCAAGGTAGGATAGTTTAGGAAGCAGTGCTCTGGTCATCATCAACAGCAAGATCCTCCTGCTTCTTGCTGATTTGAGACACTATGTCCTTGACAGTGGACTGTCTCCCCTGTTCTGAGCTTTTGACCAGTTCGTTCACGACAGCATCTAGAGTGAGCACACTCTTCTTCAGTTCCTCCATGTTCTGCTTTGAATCCTCTTGTTCCTTCAGCACCTTCAGGAGCATATCCTTCATCTCCTTAACATCCTCGCTGGGAACCTTTGATGGGGAACTGAAAGCTGCAAAACCTGTACCTGCAGATGCATACTTGCCCGAAATAGGAGAGCTTGTGACTTTCTACAAATCCTCTTGCACCCCTGAGATATCAATGCAAATGGGGGCAAAGGTCTCCTTTTTCTTCATCAACCTCAAGCTTTTCCTTTTCTTCCTTCCCCCTGTCTCAGTCACTTCCTCAACCACCTTTTCCTCTTCCTCCTCCTGAATGTCCTGTACCACTCCCTCTATGATCCCAGTAGCTCTCTCTTCTTCCCCCTCAGCTACAACACCTACTTCCTTTGGCCTCTTATCTTTTTCTTCCAGTACAACCTCAAAACATCCATCTACAACCTTCATCTTATGGTTTTCAAGGAAAATGGGCTACATGTACTCGGTGTTTTTGAGGGGCAGGGGTTCTTTATCAAAAAAGGAAATGCCAAAGCTTTCAAAGACATAGGTGAGAAGGTTACCATATCCCACCTTCCATCCTTTTGGAACACAGTGGGAAAGGTGTTGAATCATGATGGAGGGAAAGTTTATTTGGATCTTTTTGGCTAGGCAATAGATGAGAACAGAGTCAAGCTTGTTGGCACTGTCTCTCTTTTGGGTGCGAGGGATAATATCATTGAAAACAAATTTTAGCAAAATTTTGTCAAGAGGGGTTAGGTCATTGTGATTTATGTAGGTTTCCTCCGGGTCACCACCTAAATACTCCACTATTTCATCAATATTGGCATCAGGAATAGGGTTCCTTATCACATTACTCTTAAAATACAAGTCTTGTCCAGTATTAGGAACATCAAACAACTCAGCCAAGTAAATCGCATCAAACTCAATTTCTTTTTCATACACACAGCAACGAATAACACCTTTAGAATATTTGAAACTTTTGCAAAAATCCCTCATAGCATCAACATACATACTCCGATTAAAGCATTCACTCAACAAATTCACCCAATTTTGAGCCTCAATTAAATCGAGCAATTCATACAACTTAACAGACTTACACCAAGGAAGATTAATAGCCAAACCTGTCACAAAGTGATCACTGATCTTCTCTTGCCGTTTCATGGCTGCTGGCTTATCTCGGTAATTGACCCCTAGTTCCGGAGCGCTTTCTTCTTCTTCTTGCATGTCATCGGACTTCCTTTTTCGAGAGGACTGGGATTCGGTGGTTGAATCCACTTTTGGAGGCTCTTGGTCATCAATGGGGTTAATTTCCGGTGGAATTTCCATGGTAATTTCTGGAATTGGGTTTGTGTTAAGGTCGGCTTCAATTTGGGTTTTTGGAGAGGTGGACATTGGAGAATAGTTTTGATCAGAGTGATGAGAGAAAAGGTAATTTTTGTGTGGTGTAAATTTGTGTGAGGCTGACATCTTTTATGGTGGAGGTAAATTGGTGAAGTGAGGTGTCGCTTGGGAGGTGAGGTGAATTTAGTTGATTTGACACTCATATTTATTGCTTAGGGAAACGCAAACCGTGTTTCAAGAGAGTAGTGTAAGTGGGCTACTTTTTGAACAAAAGATAATGATGAATTTAGATGCATTCATCCGATTTTTGTGTTTAGATAAAAAGAATTTGGAATTTTGAAAAATAGATAAACACAACAATTTTATCTTTTGAATATTATCAGTAAAGAACACTTGCAAATACAACTTGATACACGGAACAAACCAACAAGGCTCATGCAACCAATTTTGGACTTTTCATATTCTATGTCTTTCAAATTTACATGCCCTTAGTAAATATTACTCCTGCTCACAACCTGTCTTAACTATGTAATTAAACATATAACACTTGTGCATAGTATACAACAGATTAAGCATGTCAGTTTGAGTTTCATACCTGAGGGAACTTGATGCATTTTTCTCAGCATAACTTAATCATCCTAAGTTCCATTCTCATCTTCTCATGCCTTTCTCTATTCAAGGGTTTTGTTAATATATCTGCAATTTGATTGTCAGTTTGGCAGAAATCTAATTTAATCAAACCCTTTTCAACATTATCCTTAAGGAAATGATGCCTTATATGAATATGCTTAACTCTTGAATGATGGACTGGATCTTTAGATATGCAAATTGCACTAGTGTTATCACAGTAGATAGTAATGCAATTAAATTTAATACCAAAGTCACGCAACTGTTGTTTAATCCAGAGGACTTGAGAGCAACAAGCAGCTGCTGCTACATACTCAGCCTCTGCAGTAGACAATGCAACAGTATTTTGTTTCTTGGAACCCCAAGAAACTAGACAAGAGCCAAGGAACTGAACCATACCTGAGGTGCTTTTCCTATTGACTAGGTCACCTACATAGTCAGCATCTGTGAATCCTCTAAGCATAAAGTCATCACTTCTAGGATAGAACAGACACAGGTCATATGTTCCTTTGAGGTATCTCAAAATTCTCTTTAACAACCGTTAGATGTGATTCTTTAGGATTAGACTGAAATCTAGCACACAATCCAACACTAAAAGAAATGTCAGGCCTACTGGTTGTTAGATATAATAATGAACCAATCATACCTCTGTAAGTGGTTTGATCCACACTTGTTCCTTGTGGATCCTCATCAAGTCTTGTTGCTGTTCCCATAGGTGTATGATTTGTCTTGGCATTTTCCATGTTGTACTTCTTCAGAAGTTCCTTGACATACTTCTGTTGGTGAATCATTATTCCTTCAGTTGTTTGCTTTATTTGAAGTCCAAGGAAGAAGTTCAATTAATAATTAGATCACCGCGAGCGAAGCTGCTCTAGGTGGGAAGTGGAGAAGTTCAAGAGAAATTCTCTTTTTTCCAAGCGATGACTGCCCTTACTCTAACAAGTAAGCGGACGACATACCCACTCACGATCTACTAAAGGTATCGGAGATTGATTGGTTCGAATCCAATTCGTGAGATGGCAGTGATCTTTAGCCGGCAGGAAACGCAATGATAGGGCGCCTCAAACAGAGGCAGTGTTGCAGAAAAAAGCTCCACTCCCGACTCCTGGCCTCTCTCTTCCATGAGGAGAGTTCTGCTGTAAAAGCAACCTAAGCATTCACCCATCATGCTCATCTCAAATTCACCACCCATTAGCTCAGCAAAGTACTTGCACAAACCATTGTTAGTAGCACCAAATATAATATCATCTACATAGATCTGTACAACTAACAAATCAGTTCCTCGAGATTTAAGAAAAAGAGTTTTGTCTACTTTTCCTCTTTTGAAATCATTTTTCAGTAGGAACTTTGAAAGCCTTTCATACTAGGCTCTTGGAGCTTGTTTAAGCCCGTAGAGAGCTTAATCAAGCTTAAAAACATGATTTGGAAATTTAGGATTTTCGAAACCTGGAGGTTGTTCAACAAACACCTCCTCATTTAAGAAACCATTTAGAAAAGCACATTTCACATCCATTTGATAGAGTTTGAAACCCATAAAAAAAGCAAGAGCTACTAGGATTCTAATAGCTTCTAATCTAGCTACAGGAGCAAAGGTTTCATCGAAATCAATACCTTCCTGTTGGTTGTAGCCTTTCACAACCAATCTAGCCTTGTTCCTTACAATGGTGCCATGTTCATCAAGCTTGTTCCTGAACACCCATTTGAGCCCAATAACTTTCTTTCCCTTAGGCTTTGGCTCAAGGTGCCAGACTTTGTTCCTTTCGAACTCATTGAGTTCCTCTTGCATGACCACTATCCAATCAGCATCTCCCAAGGCTTCTTGATGATTTCTTGGCTCTAGTATGGAAAGAAATGCATGGAATGCGCAGTAGTTCCTCATTTGTGATCTTGTTTGAGTTCCTTTTCCTATATCACTGATAATTAGATCAGTTGGATGGGAACCTCGATACCTTAATGGCCTGGGTTTAAATTCCTTTGCTGGAACTCCAATTTGAGGAGCTTCTGGTTCTGTTCCTTCTGCTTCTTCTGCTTGTTCCTCATTCACCTGTTCATCTGGTTGAGGAACCTTTCCATTTTCTTGATGTTCCTCTTCTGGAGCAGGCTGCTTTTCTTTGGTTTGCTTTTAAATATCTTCTTCATCCCTGTCTCTTATAAATCCAATTTCAAAATCATTATCATCTTCTAGTTCCATTGTTATGTACAAAGCACTTACAATCAAAGGCTCTAAGATGAGATATGTTTGGCTTACTTCCCCTGAATAGTTCATAGGGAGTCTTGTTGATGATACTTCTGATTGTTACCCAGTTAAGGACGTAACACGCTGTATTCACGGCTTCAGCCCAGAAGTTCCTTGGCAATCCACTTGCAATCAGCATTGTTCTAGCCATTTCCTCAAGGGTTCGATTTTTCCTTTCTACAACTCCATTCTGTTGGGGAGTCCTTGGAGTTGAGAAGTTATGATTCATGCCATTTTCCCAGCAAAACTCATCGAATCTTGAGTTCTCAAATTCAGTTCCGTGATCTGATCTGAGATGGACTATGGAGTGACCATTGATTTTCTGTATTTTCTTGGCAAAGGCAACAAACTCGTTAAAAGTTTCATCTTTACTAGCAAGAAAAATAACCCAAGTGAATCTAGAATAATCATCAATAATAACCAAAACATATTTCTTGCCACTCCTGCTTTGAATTCTCATGGGACCACACAAATCCATATGGATTAATTCCAAAGGCTTTGTAGTGCTCACCATTTTCTTCAATTTAAAAGATGAGCGAACATGCTTGCCTTTCACACATGCATCACAAACTTTGTTCTGTAGGAACTTGATAATAGGAAGTCCCACAACCAAGTTCCTTGATCTTAGCTTGTCCAGTAATGAAAAACTAGCATGTCCAAAACGTTTATGCCATAGCAGGGGATCATCTTCAACAACACTCAGACATGTAAGGTTGTTCCTTGGGATTAAGTTGAGGTCAACTGTATAAGTGTTCCCTCTTCTAGTTCCTTCTAGAACAACCTTTCCTGACTTGTTGTTGATGATGTTGCAAGAGTCAGAAGTAAAACTTACAGAATTTCTTTTATCACAAAATTGTGATATACTGAGAAAATTGTGCATTAAGCCCTCGGCCAGGAACACATTATCAATGGAATGAGATTTTGATCTACCAATTTTGCCTTTTCCAATGATCTCGCCCTTCTTATTATCCCCAAAGGTTACTGTTCCTCCAGGGTAGTCTTCTAGTGAGAGGAATTTTGATTTATCACATGTCATATGCTTTGAACAACCGCTGTCGAGATACCACGAGTTGTTCCCCCTCACTAGGACTTGCAAGAAAACTAAGCATTAGGATCAGGAACCCAGGTTTCCTTGGGTTCCTTAGACGTGGATGCAATATCAGTTTTCTTGACCCACACTTGTTTTACATTTCTTTTATCAGCTTCTTCTCTTATCCTACACTGTCCATAGAGATGTCCAGTCTTGCCAAAAATGGTACATACCTTCATGCTAGGAAGCTAAACATATTTCTTTTGCTTACCTTTCTTCTTGGTCATATAACCAAGGCCTTCAGTTCTTTTTCCTTGAGCTTCTTCTATCCACTTAGGTATGACTTTTGGGTCAATACTTCTATCCTTTCTAGCATTTAGTTCTGATTCAAGTTGATCCTTTTGGGTTTTTAAAGTAAAAAGCTCATTTTTCAAATTTTCAAAATCAACATTGAATTTAAGCAACTGATCGCTTGAGGAACTGCTAAAACTGATATCAGAATTTATGAGCTTATACTGAGTTAATTCAACATTCAGAAGAATACTTTCATTCTTAATCCTATCAGCTAGCTAAGTTATGTGTTTGTATTTAAAATCAAGTTCTCTTAATTTGCTTTGAGACTTGGCATAGGCTGTTTCCAACCAAGCGCCATGTTCTTTGCAAACCTTAAGAGCTTTTTCACATTTATTTAGCTTCACACGTGTATCTCTAAAGAATTCTTCTTCTTCTAGACATATATCTATCAAGACATCTTTAGAGAGAGTTTTAAGCTGTTTAGGATCAAGAAATACCTCTTTCTGGAGTTCCTCAAGGTAAGCTTTTTCATCATCTGATTTTGCCATCAAACAAAGATTGGTCGTCTCCTCTTCTGGCTGGTCATCATCTTCTTCTTCACTTTCTGAGTCTCCCCAGGCTGCTATCATGGCCTTCCTCATGTCTGACTTCTGATAGTTTGCTTTGCTGAATTTTTCTCTTCCCTGTTCCTTAGCCTTTCCTTTTCCTTTATCATTTTTCCAAAGGGGACAGTCTCTAATAAAGTGATTTGGGGATCCACACTTGTGGCAGCTGTAGTCAGGCTTTGGATTTGAGGTATTTTTCCCGAAGTTCCTTGAGGTTCGGCCTTTCTTTAACATCTTTTTGAATCTTCGCACAATTAGGGCAGCTTCATCCTCGTCCACTTCTGAGTCTTCCTCCTCATCAGCCTTAAGAGCCAATCCTTTGTTCCTCATGGGTTCATTGTTGACTCCAAGGTGTAGCTCATGAGTCATGAGAGAACCTGCTAGTTGTTCAATATTGAACTTTGTAAAGTCCTTCGTTTCCTGAAGGGCTGTCACCTTAGCTCTCCATCTCTCATCTTGTGGAAGACTTCTAAGAACCTTCCTAACCTGCTCATCTGTAGGAATCTGTCTACCAAGGGAAACCAACTCATTTATGATGTTAGTAAAACGGGTTAGCATCTCTTGAATGGTTTCCTTAGGCTGCATTTCAAATCGTTCATACTTAGACATAAGTAGATCGATTTTTGAGCGCTTAACCTCATTAGTTCCTTCATGAGTGATCTGCAGCAAATCCCAGATTTCCTTAGCGTTCTTGCACCCCATAACACGATTGTGTTCGTGAGGTCCAAGTCCACAGTGGAGCAATTTCACAGCCATAGCATTTATTTCCATTTTATCAAAGTCCTCTTTTTCATATTCAGACATAGGCTTAGGGATTACCTTATTCTGAGCATTAGTTTTGGTGACTTCGAAATCACCAACCTCGATGACTCTCCAGACTTATTAGTTCTCTGTCTTGATAAAGATCTCCATACGGTTCTTCCAGTAAGTATAGAACTTGCCGTTGAACATAGGAGGCCTCTGAGTTGAGTATCCTTCCTCGAGCTTCTCATGAGTATTCATTTTCTCCAAGACCTTTCTTCTTCAGGGTTTCCTGATTTTCCTAGAAGTTAGGCTCTGATACCAATTGTTGTTTTAATGAATACTACAAGAAGGGGGTTGAATTGTAGTATGAGAATTTAGCCAAACTTTTTGCGAATTAAAATTAAGTTAGCTAAAGGAACTGAGAGATTAACTAAAGGAACTAAAGAATGCAAGAGAGATTTTGCGTGGAAAACTCCTTGGCCCTAACAAGGAGAAAAACCACGACCACTTGGGATTTTGGGAAAAGAATCTTCACTATAATAGGGCAAATGATCCTATAACAAGCTAAAGACTCAAACTCAAGTTCCTCTACAAACTTGAGACCTTGAGGAACAAGTCACCCAACTTGTTACTCTTCTCTTCTCTTTCTCTCTTCTCACTTCTCTGTTCTCTCTTCTCTTTCTCTTCTCTTTCTCTTCTCTCTCTCTCTTCTCTTTCTCATACACAAACGTTCACTCAAACTTCCCCATTCCCCAATTACAACTCGAAATAAAAACAAACTCTAGTATAAGAACACTCTAATGAACGTGTGTGGAATTGACACTTGACTCGATTTGAAGCTTGAAAACTTATGTGAGCAAGGGTGAGTTTTTCCAACGGAAATAAACATCTATTTATAGACCAAAATTCGTTTAGGAAAAACTTCTTTGTGCAGCAAATCCACAACGCCACTACTCCAACCCACTAAGAAGATCATGTTCCTAAAATTAAGGAAACATGAACTCCTTAATGTGCAAGACCATGACTTAAAGAAGATCATGGAGGAGTAGGCCGCAAGTTTTTACAAAAACGTGGGAGATTTTATTTTCTAAAGAAATTTTCGAAAATCAGAAATAAAATAAAATCTTTTTGGTTAAAAAAAGATAAGCTTTAAAAACTTAACCACTTTACTAAAAACTAGCATGCACATATTTTATCTTTTAGACCAATTCCACACAGATTTTTCGAGTGCAAATTAATATCTTATACTTACATAAATCCTAAAATATAAAAATATATTTAGTCTTCATGTTCTCTGATGAAGCTTCTACTCCGAGGCTTCTGTTCCTTGGGAGGAACTTCTCTTCTCTGATGAGGCTTCTTCTCTGAAGCTTCTGTTCCCTGAGGGAACCTTCTCTTCTCCAGTCTTCATTTCTGAAGCGCTAGTTCCTGTAAGGGAACTCTTCTATACGGCTAGCTCTGCTTCTGGCCTTCTTGTTCCTCATGGTATTTTTACAAGAAACTTAATTCTCCTGGTCTTTATAACTAAGTACACACTTAAAAAATCAAGCACTTATTAGTTTGTAAGTAAGTGAGGTTGTGTCATCATCAAAATCATTAAGTCCAACAGTTACATCTTGGGGGACCTCTATATGGATAGAAGTTTGACTCGGGCAAACCTATAATACCCTGGAAATTTCCTTCTTTAAAAATATACTTTCTATCCTAAATAAAACGCTTCTTAGAAAATATCCAAAATATTACCGCCACCATGATAACATCTAAGGCTATTTTCAAAGTCACCAACGAAAGCTAAATAAAAACCAACTCTTAAAATAAAACTTGAGTTCACAACCTCAAAACAAAAACAAGATTAAATAAAACACAAGTTGGAATCACTCCAAACAAGACCCTTTTTAAAAACCAACTTAAAAACAAACACAGTAAATTTAGTACATAAACCATAATTTAATACTCAAATAATTCAAAATATAAAACTAGGAAAGCATAACAAGTAACTCTCGGCACTCATTCCCTTCAAGCTCTTCATGATTCAAGTAAATGTCACTTCCCCTTTATTTAACCCTCTAATCATCATATAAATGGGTAATAGTAGGGTCAACCAAAGGAAAGCCAAAAAAGTACGAATCAGCAAAAGCTGAGTACATATACACCACAGTAACATGAATATCATATCATCAACAAAAGTAAATAAAACATGCTTTGCCATACACTCACAAGTCAACTTACCTTGACTTATAACTAGTATGTGCTCAATAATTAATTCAATAATAAATAATAGCTTTGGATTACGCATCGAACGAGTTTCCTTCCTTGAAAATAACCCATTAAAAATGGAGCTTCCAATCAGGGAGCTACCCTAATTGGCACTTACTATGTTACACTTGATGACGGAATTCTAGCGCATAAATAATAAAAGAAAGTACAGTGTCATGTACTCCTATAGAATCTATGGTTAAATTTAAAACTCCATAACTCCCCCATATGTTTATAATCAAGGTATATAAGAGTTTTAGTGCGTATGCTCTTACACTTTACGCGATTTACCAACTTAACATGTGATGGCTCCAACTAATCAATCAAGAATAAACATAACATGCAACACATACTTCCAATTCATTCTTGAATTAATTACTGAGCACATACTATTTATTTTCATTAAGGTTCCTTGCCTAATTTTGTGCACAAAATTGCACGATTACTACTAGACCTGGTTATTGGGCGGGGCGGGTCAGGGTCGGTGCGGGTCAGTTGCGGGTCAGGGTCAAAGAGGGTCACATTTTATAGGGTCAATATAGGATCGGGACAATGAGGGTCGCGGGTCGATAATGGGCGGGCCTACAAAATATCAATTTAAATAAATATTGGACAAAGCCATTATTAAATACATATGAGTACAAATTAATCTATATAATTATTTTTACATTATGTATTTTCTTTATCAACTAAATTGGAAAAACATGTTGGCCCTATATTGACTCTACCCAATAAGGGCCCTGTCCATTAATAGCCATGTCCATTAAAAGCCCTATAATCTTGGCCCTGACCCTATTATCATTGGACTACCCTGTCCAATAACCACCTCTACTTACTACCTTGGTGCATAGAATGCACTAATAAACTTCATTGACTCAATCTCAATTTACTTGAGCGAGTAATTAACTAAATAAACTAACTTCTTGACTCAACACCAATAATTAATAGGTGAGAATTTAATTAATGAATCATGCTCAATAATTCTAATTATAGCTCTTTTAAACATGCATAAGCCTTGCTTATAAATTTCATGCTTCTTTGATACTTGATAATAAAACATACTTCCATGGTTCATACATATTCAACTTGTATCATGGTTTAATTAACATATTCACATGCTTGCATAATAATCCATGTTCATCCAACATCAATTCCAAGCATATAATCAACCAAACATGCTACTAGTTCATCACTTAAATCATAATTCACAATCCTAACATGATACTACGCATATACAAATATTCTTGTGCACATACGTTCCTTAATTATTGCCTAAACTCGGCCACACTCACTAGAAAGCACCTAAGCTAGCTCGAAGCTTCCTATATATAAAAATACATAACTATAATTAATCCACTATTCTCACAAATTTCCAGTAACTATAATACTCCTTAAACCTTACTAATCAACCCAATTTAATGAAATAAAAGCCATAAAACATTTTCTTTAAGTGGGTACTTTAAATCTTTTCAAAAAGACTTAGTTTTCATCGCAACTTAAATAAAATTTCAGCATATACTTATTAGTACTCCCTCCGTCCCCAAAAGTTAGACCCTTTTGGCCTAATTTTAGTCCCAAAATGATCGACCCATTTACATTAAAATACCCAATTTACAACAATATTTGTGTAAAATTAGTTTTCCCGTATAAATTTTGTTTTTTCATGTATTATTAATACTTTTTCTCTCTACTTTTTTACAAACCCCATGTAAATTTATCTTTCCAATATACTTTTATTTTTTTATTTAATTTTCTTAATACCCGCAAAATCAACCCAAAAGGGTCGTTCTTTCGGGGACAGAAGGAGTATAAAACATCACATTTAGACTAGAAAAACATATTTAAATCATTAAAACTATTTCCCTTTTATGAGAAATCAAACCCTAACTCAATAATTAAATAGTAGTGTGTACAATTAAATTACAGCATTAAATTGAGGGCTTTAAACACATTAAAAACTTGTTTAAACCATGAATTAATCAATAACAACAACTTAGCATCAAACCCTCACCAATTACATAAAATCCCCAATTTCTAGGGTTCTTGATTAATAAAAATCTAAAATTTATATGAATAATTTAACAACATCAAAATCCCAAAATCAATACCAAAACATAATTAAAATTATGCTTAAAGAATAATAAAACAATAGAATTAAATTATGAAGAGAAAGAGTTTTTTTTTTTAAAAAAAAAACAAAAATAATACCAAACCGAAAAAGAGGAGAGGATGAGGAGAAAGACGATCGGCGGTGGTGGCCGCTGGTGCTGCTGCTGCCGCTGGTGGTAGTGGTGGTGCAGGTGGTTGTCGGCATGAGGTAAGAAAAAGAGGGAGAGAAAGGCGTGAGAAAGAGAGAAAAATAAGGGGAAAAAAAGAGGAAAATAAAGAGAGAATTTTGGGTTTTTTGTGAAATCTGACAATTATAAAATCTTAAGTGGAAAAATCTTGAGGTTTAAGGTATTTATACTCCCCTTTTAAAACAAAAACTCATAATTACAACATTGTCATTACTAAATCATACTCCCCCTTAACTTTTCCTTTAGAGCCAACTCATTGAATTGGGCTCTTAAGTTTCCTTAATTCCCCAATAGGTTGGTCCAATCATTAACCAAGATTGACCCAATTCAAAATACTTTTATTGCCTCAGTTCATGACTCATTTAATTTATACACATTATTTAGATAATTAATTTCTTTTTAAAATGAAACAAATCATTTTAATGAATAAAATAAATAATTTATACATGTATAAAAATATAATAATAATAATAATAATAATAAAAATAATAATAATAATAATAATAATACAGAATATTATAAAACCCAAATAGACATTAACAACATGGAGTGAGAATGGTAGAAACGAATGACATTGTCTTGTTTAATTTGCTGCAAATTTGAGGAAGAAAGACAAAGGGATTCACTCGAACCATTTTGAGAAATATACTCATGCATACGAGGGACTTCATCTTCTCGAAGAAAGGTAGTAAAGACTTACAACTCCTGTCAATACCAACTGAATCTGATTGGAAATCACATTCTGTAGACACCCATTTGTGTCTCCCTAAAACCAAACCCAGTGATGAGTACCTTTCGCGTCGAATCATAATCGAATGAAGCGAAAGTGTGGAAAGTTTATTGTTGCGGATAGTTTTAATTTCTTTTCTCTTCTCTCTGTTTTTGAAAACTTATTTTAAAAAAACAGCCAATCCTTGGTCTATGATATGGTTCCAATAGTAGTGTAGTTGGATGGGGCTTGACAAGAGCTTTTCAACGATATATTATAAGCCCAATTCCGATGAATATTGAGGAAGTTATGGCCAATTTACCAAACTGGGCCCGGTTTGAACCTTATATGCGGCCCAATGATCTAGGGGAGGGCCTATTATGATTTATCATTCCTAATGCAATTAGGAATGGTTTTAGTCTTCTAGATTCTTCTAGAAGGTTCTTTTCATTTCTAATTCTATTAACATTGATAAATTGACTTTTGTTGACTTTTCAGAGTTTTAATTAAAATCAAAGAGCATTTTTGAGGAAAAGATAAGATTTTATCCTCCTGTACGGCAAAATTTATCAGATTTTAGAAAACGCGCCAAAAACAACCGCGCCTGGAGCCAGCATTGGCGTCTGGCGCTGACGTTGGCGCCTAGCGCCAATCTCGTTTTGCGTGCGCCATACTCTGTTTTGTTTAATTTATCTTTTTGGCTGATTTTCTCTATAAATAACGTATTAAAAACTCCGTTTTCATTCACCAATTCTCATCAACAATCAGTTTTAATTAATATTCACCTACAATCAGTTTTCATTCACAATCATCAATCCTTATTCTTCTCTAATCATTCATCTCTCTTTTTCAAAACTTGATTTTCACATACAAAATTCCACATTCACAAGATCTAGAAACACCTAGCCATATTCGAAGTTGCCTTCGTCCTAGACGTGAAAGGTTTAATTTCTGAGGGTTTTATCCCAAATCTCTCTTTCAATTATTTAATTTAATTGTTGGATTTTATTATTTTCTTTGAAGTTACTAACGTGTGTATTTTGTTATTAGAAAGAGGTACGAGGCATCACTTTAATTGTTTTCATTGTTATTATGATATAGAAATCATGTCTAGGTTGTTATTATGATTCCTAGTGTCATGTTAGGGCGTTTTGATCTTCCTAGTATCATGTTTAGGGTAACTTTAATATCAAATATGACAATTGTGATTCCTGCGATGCTTCCTATTTTCTTTCCTAATATTCATGTTAGTATCATGTTTGGGTTAAAGCTTTGATTTTTATTGCTTAGTGACATGCTAGGTTTTGTTATTAATCTTATTAGTATCATGCCTAGGATCTTGCTATTGCTATTATGCTTTAACATGATTATGATTATTATTTTTATGATTATTTTTATTACTATTTATTATTATGTTGTTATATTTATTCTTGATGCTTGATCACACCTTTTTATGCATGTTTAAAGGGAATTGGTACTTGTACTCACGCTTAATAAGATATTTAATAATCTTGTTAGGGTTAATTTGGTTATAATTCAAGTGATCACCAATAATAGTTTATTTGTGCATTTATATTCAATCAACATAGATAAACAGGTTTAGGGTAACCTATTGATTGCATGTTAGTTAAAAAGCGCACATGAATACGATCAGAATAAAGTAGAGGCCTATTATTAGGGCAGGTTCAATATCTTTTAGGTTGGATTTGTTCCTTGATCCCCGAACCCTTATTTGGTTCAAGACCTTATGGAGTTGACGATCTCTTGGATCGTTAAGGGGTGTAACCTTCACCCTGTGAACGGTTTACAAGTTCCTAAAACTTGTTGGCGACTCTTTTGCTCTATCTTCTTCCCTTTTGGACGCCACTGTACTTTAGTGTATGATCACAGTGGGGTTCAAGCTAGGGGTTTAACGCTTGAAATTTATTCCCTACACATTCCATATCAACACTTTCTGTAATCATGTCATTAACAACTAAATCTTAATGGAAATCACATTCCATAGAAACATCCTCTGGTAGAAGATTACAATTTTTATCACCACTAGATGAACTAAGTGCTAATACTGGCTCCGAAATAACAGTTGAATCTAACACACTACACTGAAGATCAGTAACCGGAGCAGCCACATCCGCAACACATCAATCCCTTATGACTTGACAACCAACAACACAATCATTGGGAACTTTGACAGTCGACTCAACTTGGGTAATAGACTGGACCATCATACCATGGCCTTTTGCTTCTAATTGACCAAAGACACATCTTGTAGCAAACCCTCAAGACAATGTAATTTTGTTAACTCCTCTAAATTATTAGGATCACCTTAAGTATCCTTAACTAGATCATTTCCAGCGGACCGAAGCTTGCCTAATTCTTGATACGCAAAGGCTCTTCTATAAAGAGCCTTAATATGACAAGAATCAAACTCTAACACGAAGGAACAAAGCTTAACAGCTGCAGAATAATAAAGAAGCTTCAAAGCACAAGCCGCATGATTGAGATGCAAAGAAAATGCCAAAGAGCGAAACGAAGATAAAGCTTCCATAGAACATGAGTAAAACACAACAATTTACTAGCCATTTCATACTTAAAAAAGGCAAGTTTAAACTTGCCAGCCTTAAACAAGGAGTTCCCTTACTCCTTGAACTCCGAGGAACATACAACAACATTACCAGGATTATCCATAGAGGAAAGAAGGTGGAAAACATTTTCATCATTGAAATCATTAGGAAGATGAAAAGAAATAATAAAGGATGGAAATATATAACTCCATATTGAGACTCAAAATTCTAATTAAACTAAGAGCCTAAAAAAACGAAACAACAAACAACTCAAGGAGGAGGAAACTCCACCTAGCACAACCACTCAACGACTTCTACAAAAAAAATGGAAGAAAAAACACTTGAACAAAACAATAAAAACTTTAATAATCTTTGTAAAAGAGGCAAACTAACCTAAGAAAAAGAAACAAGAAACGAGACAAATCCTAACAAGGTAGTTTAAAAAAGAAAGACAAAAAGTAATCCATGAATAAAAAAAAGAAACGTGAATATATAAACAAGGGAATTAAAATCAAGAACAGAAGACTAAAACAAGAACATATAAAACACAACCCAACCCAACCCAACTAAAGGAAAAAAGAACCAGGATCTGAAAAGGAGAAGCGAACCAGCAGTAACAAAAGAAAAGGGTAACTCGAAGCACCCACAGAAGATCAGGGTTGCCGGTGGAAGGAACCCCCCAGCAACCAAGAATGAGAACAAATAGGGTTGAGGCTCACCGGAGAACGGGAGCGGCGAGGCCTAGCTAGCAGTTTGCTCGGGAGCAGCCCGAGCGGTGGGAAGTAGATAACCTAGGAGAGAGAAAGTGGTGGGAGCTTGTCTCGAGGATTTTTTTATAGTCATATAACTTAAATATAATTGTTACAATAAGTAAATATGGTTTCAACATATTATTCAAAAAAATCACTATGATAAAGGAAATATCTCCTTTCTCTTTCAACATCAAGATTGACTACTTTTCCGCATAATAGTAAATCACTTATTTGAAACCTTATGGTATGTAGTTGCTTATTATTTGGGCGTGGGAACATGGAGGTGTTGTGCTAGCATTGGTGCACCTTGGTGCTTTTTCTTCACTATGCGGGTGAAGTGGAGGTTTAATACACTTTTACATTTCTAATAATTTGCATTAGAATAACAAAAGTAGATGTCAACCAACTTAATTGGTTAAAGTTTTGAAGTTGATTCTCTAAAAATTAACAAAATACACTCATAATTGAATGAAATTAATTAACAAAAGAAAAACTCACAAACTGAAAATTAAAAGGGGTACGAACATGTAGTACAATTGAAATAATAGAACTTGAATGGACTGACAGTGATTTTGGGTTTTGATATCATTCATTAACAAGCGACAAAGCAGACGCATCTGTTCATGGTATTGCGACGGGCACTTTAGCCACACAGTTCTATCGATTGAACTTCGTTCTAGCAGTCGGTAAATGAAGTTTGATCAAATGATAAAGATGTTGGGATGCAAACTCCACCTAGAACAGGACCTTGTTCATCCAAGCATGAATTTCTACATGCTTTATGATCTGTGCAATCACCTTTGATTGTCTTGCTCAATCTATCGCAAAACTCTCTAAGACGACCTACAATCAAGTAAATCATATCATTTTTTGGTGTTTAGAGAGCCACATTGGCAAATGATGAGAATCAATCCTAAGATCATTTGGAATCAGAAGGCAAGGGAGCTCTAATCGTTTGAGCTATCCCTCACTCTTATATCATGATAGAAGTATAATGATATACTTGGAAAGTATGACAATAACGCCATGCATGTATATTTCGATTACATCATTACCAATAATAATGATACTGTCAATAGAGATCGATGATAGTCAAGTCATTTGGGTCATGTCTTTTTTATACCCTATAACAAAAACGACAAAGATAGTATTTTTGAGATTACTAATTCCTATCCCCCCCCCCCACCTACAATTCACCATATACATAGTATAAAACAAATTGTCATAATGTAGTTAAATCATTAATAACATAATCCTAACACAGACACCAAGAATGACACGTGTTAATTCATGGTGCTTCTTTTCCCCTCCAACTTAAAAAAAAATCTAATCAATAACTTAATACTAAAACAGACTCCGGGAGTGACACGTGTCACATCCTGATGTTGTTTTTATTCCCTCCAAAACTCCCCTTTCAGTTTTAATCTTTTATTTATTTATTTTTTTTGTTAATATTTGTTTCTATAATAATATCATTCTAAATATTTTATATTATCTTTATGACAATTATGTATTCCTTTTTTTTTAGGGGAACAAATATGTATTCCTTTTTATTTGGTGTTCATATTATATTATCTTTTAAATGGAGCTGAGTATTATTAGATTTTGCCAAAAAAGAAATTATAAATTGATTCATATAATAGATGTTATAGTAATCACTTTGAAACATCACTTAATTTTTTTTCAAATACCTCAGTCCTCGGCTAGCTAATATTTTATTTTAATTTAATATAACTATATATTTAAGTTAATTACAATTTTGTTTCTGAAATTTTACTATTATACGTACATATTATCACAAATTAAGGATTTATAGAGTATATTATAGGCGTATAGCTATAAAATAAAAGATGTGTTTGACAAATGATTTTTTAGATATACTAGGGGACTAGAGCGCGCTACGCGCGCTTATGGTTTGTAAATCACGTTCGTTTGTCGTGTTTAGAAATTGGGCAATGTTGGGGGTTTAACAAAATTGAAATGTATGTATTCTATGATTTCTAGATAAAATACAAAGTGTGTAGTTGTGAATTGTAATGTAAGGGAGTATTGAGGATTAGGGAAAAAATAGTATAAGTATATGTAATAATATACTTTAGATTTTATGCATTTTTTCCTTGTGTATCATAAACAAAGTGATGTATATACATCATATATATTGATACGAAGTGTTAGAATATTATTGATGTAAAAATTGCATGTATATGTTATTTTAAAATTATAGATAATCTATATTACATGTAGAAGTCAAGTAATCTATTAAAGATTCACTTAAATTTATAAGTTGGAGTTAGAATGCTAGGTATTGAATTAGGTTGGATGTTATTGTTGACTTTTGAATATAATTATTTATGGTAGATGTTAGAGTTTGTATATTATGCATTGAAAAAGAATAATTGGTGTTGGAGTTATGGGTGACTAATGTGTTGTTGATTGGAGATTGGAATGCTAGGCATTGAATTAAGGTGGATGGTTATTGTTGACTTTGGAATATTATTATTTATGGTAGATGTTAGAGTTTGTGTATGTATTGAAAAAGGTTAATTAGTTTTGGAGTTATGGGTGACTAATGTGAATTGGTAAATGATATTTATTGTAGTTTGAACGTTGTGCTTTTAGTGTTTATTTGTGTATAAATAATGGCTAAGTAATTGTAGTTGTTTGCATGAAAAAGTGAATTATTTGATATGTGATGGCTAGTAGAGGTGGTGTGTGTGGGCGCAAGCCTTTTGTGCAAGGGTCTCGGGAAACAATAGCCAAAACACATGCGTGGTTGAATGATATGGAAACCTATTGGGAAGGAATGTTTTTTAAGTTTGTGTTTTCTAAAGAATATTATGATCAAGGAATTATTGTAAGTTTTTGTGAGACTATGTTTACATAGTGATTATTTTTCATGGTTTATTTTTTTTTGTTGTGTTGTTAATCATGTTTGATGATTTGATGCAGAATGTTCCGTTGGGGTTTGCTAAAGCACACTTTGGCTTGTTTCCAAAATCAACGGATGTTGTTGTGCAACTTTATGATACTCGCTTTGATGCTCAGCTGAAAATCAATAGGCGTGATGAAAAGCTTATTCAATGTTTAATCAAAAATGGAGTTGATGCTGCGATTGACTATTATGAAATACAAATTGATGAAGGAGCGAATATTAGTTATTTTCATGGAAATCCTATAGTATTCGATGTCACATTACAATTGAGTGCTGATTCTTAATGTAGTGTGTTGGTAGAATAATAACTTCTTATAGTGTGAATAAGAGTGTTATTATTATCTTATTGTGTTATGAAATAACAATTACAATAAGTTAAGTGTATCATCATTTTCTCACATATTTCGGTATTTTAATATGTTATACACATATTTTGGTATTGTAATAAATAGAAATTATAAATCAATTTAGATATGTATTTCATGAGTTAATTGGATTATCTAATAACAAATTGTAATACATTCTAATATAAAAGGTTTTTGACATATGTGAAGAGAAAAAAAATTATCCGGGATTATTTATATGTAGGCTTTTTTTAACAAAAATTTTTTTTTTTAAAAAAATTACTTTTATAATCGAGTGTTTGCGCAAATAGGTGCATTGTATGAAACAGTGTAATTTTTCTTCTTCTTTTGCATGGTATGATAGACAACTGAAAAGACATTTACGATAATTGATGGTTTGCGTTGCTTGAAAACAGAGAAAATAATCATCATTTTCTCACATTTTCCCAAACTCGTTTTGCATTCTTGAAAGTTGAATACCCTTCCTCTCAATTTCTCCCGTTTCATCTTCTCCATCTGCACACCTAATTGAAATATCTAAACAACACCATGTCTGGATTTGATGATAGTAATAGAATCTTTGATGATTGGTACCAGAATTTCCTTGTCAAGCGCAAAGACAGCCTTCGTGGCCAGTTTGTGGCCTGGGGAGGAATTCAAACACAAGCTAAAAAAGAAGATGGATGAAGGATTGTGATGCGCAGATAGCAAAGTGTGATGATGTGGCTAAGAGGAAAAGCAAGGCCAAAGAGAAAAAGCCAGGAACGCAGGGCAAGAAACCTGAACCCGGAAGCAACTATGAAACTCCAATCAAAGTCGACAGCGATTCTGATGATGACGAAACACCAGTGAGAATGATAAGATATGTTGGTGTGCAGGGTGAGCCATCTAAATTCAGAGGTCAATGCAGTGGTACTAAGTTGGTGTTTGGTGCTGGGGTCGAAGGAGGGGAGGTTGATATGGATATCAGCGAGGATGAAGGTATAGTGAAACATGTTATTGACACAACAGTGGGTGCGTTTGCTGAAGCAGAGGAAGAGGAACATGTTGTTCGGGTTCAGGGTGTTAGTGCAGCGCAACAGAGCCCACAGCAGCAGCAGCAAAAGGATTCGGAGGAGGAGGATGCAGATGAGGAAGAGGAGGCTGAGGAGCAAGGTGATACTTCTAAGTCAGCTAATGGTCATCCTTACCATTATTATTCTCCGGATATGTCTGAAAGCGATGATGAAGCTTATGGGTTTGATTCTGATTAAGATTCAAAGCTTTCTGTGTTTTTGTTCAGTGAAGTAGCTTTATTTTAGGTCTTTCTTAGTTATTTTAAGGCATTATCTATTTTGAACCTAAGTTATGTATTTATGTTAGATGTATTAATACATGATTGTAGGGGTCTTTTGTTCACAAAATATGCTTTGAATTATTGCTGGTGGTGTATTACAGCATGCTTGTTATTGTTGAAGGTGGATATTGCTTGTGAATGAATATGATTATGCTGGAATTACTTATGTCTTTGATTGTTGATTGTGGTTGAATGAAATATGTTAGTTTATTTTGAGCTAGATAGTTACAATGTGATTTTGCATAAAAGCAAAGTGTTCATTGTGAAAGGAGAGTGATTTTCAGTCCATTTTGATATAGGTGAATTTTCAGAGTTGTAGAATGTTTGGCAGGGAAAATCAGTTGAGCATTGAAATCATTCACAAACAAAGAGTGTTTGATCTTTCAATCTATGTAATGCTGGCAGAATTTTGGTGCTGTGAATATGCGTAGAACAAGTACATATCAGGAAGCCTATTTTGTTGTAGTTCTAATACTAATTTCTAATAGCCATGACTTGTTTAACTAATGGGATTTTTCGTTAAAACTAAAAAATACTTGTCCTAGAAAAACTCAACCGAAATTTGTTGCTGTAGCGTGCTATACGGCAATGTAGTTATTAATAATATTTAGACAATGCATTTTGAGAGCTTTAGCACGTAAAAAATAAGGAAAAAATTGCTAGAAAGCCGTACACATTAATTCGGAAGAACTAAAACAAAATTAGTGATTATGTGTGATATTTGAAGGGGAAAGGCAAGAAGATTGACTATTAGTAAGGAAATTTTTAAAAATGGTAGAAATAGCTGCTAACTGACACAAATCATGCATTGACTGTGAAACATTAGAGTATATAGTACAAGAAATTTCTGAATTGAAGCCTTAGTTTAGTATGCAGCAGATAATTTTTTTTACAAATTGAGCGAAACTGCATGCAAGACAAAACAACAACATACAAACAAAAGCAAGATTTAAGTGCCAATCAAAAGCAAGTCTTTTTGGCAGGTGATTAGAGAATAGCTAACTTACTAATAGCAATTACTAAGGTCTCAAACAAGAACACAACTCAAAATGATAAGCAACGCTCATCGAGAATGATGTGTTCTGATGTGAGCCCGTAGATCAGCAGACTTAGTATTCACTCGCGGGAAACTGACTGCACTACCCACCTAAGTACCCCTGCCCTGTTCAAGGACTGTGCTGGGTGAATTATGATGTGCATTGGTGTGTTCTTCAGTGCTACAGCAAGGTGGTCAAAGTCACTCCAATCATCCTAAGATAAATAGAATAGAAGAAAGTGTCATTGCAAGAATAGGTTTATATAAGCGATTTTATTCAATAAGACACTTGTTTGATTAATTAGGCACCTTAATTTTCCTCTCAAAAATTTCTAATGTAGGCAACTGGAGGATTTTCTCACATACTGGACCAAAGGCAGTCAGGCGGAATGTTCCAGTATTGTCTGCTGCATCAAAGGTGAAATTAACCCTGCAATGGCCTGGAGTTAGTGTTTTAAAATTGAGTGTAGTAGTTGGCTGCATAAAATAAGCATGCTGAAAAGCAAAGTGCACCTTTCAGTGGAAGTGCATTTTTTGTTAGGGCAATGTGGACAAAAAAATGGTACATTTGCAGCAACTCCACAGCGTTTACCACAGCCATCACAGCCAATGTAAGCAATGACATTGCTTAGCTGTGCATCAGGAATTGTGACAGTGATTGTGTACACCTCTTCTTGGACAGTGTTGTCAACCTGGAATATTTAGGGTGAGTTAGAAAATTAAGTGCTGGTGGCAATGGGATAGGGAGTAGTTGCCAAAGAGGCTCACATTTTTTTTGATGATCTGATCAAGTGTTGTAGGAACTGGTTCAACACCAACAGTCATGAATTCGAGTTGCCTGGCCATATAGTCAGTAATGACATCTAGATGTGCATGAGCCCTATTGACAGTAAAAAGGGCAGGAAGAAGTGAATTGAACTAAGGAAGCTAAATATAATTCTATAATACAATGTAATCTTAGTGCTGACCAAGAACACTAAGGTTGTTTACTTACCAGGCTCTTAAAGCTTCAACTTTCTCACCAACAGGGGTTGGGTTAATTTCTGTAGACATACTTGATTGCAGAGAAAAGCCTGTGAAGATTGCATTAGTAATTTGATATTGCGGAACCTTTAAAATAATAGATGGTGTAAATGTGTATAACCTCTGTGAGTTGCAGGCTTAAGAAAAGTTAAGCTTACAACCAAGGGGCTGGATGACCAATCCTTAAGGAGTTCACAATCAGAAGTTGCAAGCTGACCCCATGCAGAGATGATCATGGGTCTAGTACCAGTGCTGCAAGGGCAAGGAATTGTAAGTTTGTATTTTGGTTAGTATATTGGTAGTGGTGCTGTTAATGTGCAACTGAGGTGTTACCTTTCATCAACAATGCTTATATCGCGCACATCAGCAACTCTACCTGACTTGTATGTCACTTGGCGGACATCTTCCATGTGGACCACTACGCCTAGCAAATCTAGCAAACGGCAGCAGATGAGTTCAATATGGCTAAGAGATGATGTGGTCTTAGGTAGTAAACACAAAGGAAGTTTTCATGCAATGAAGACAATACAAGCAGCTTACCAAACCGATCATCCTGATCACTGGTATTAGGGACATCAGCAATAGGGATGTATTCTGGCAATACAAGTCCTTCAGTTCGATCAACAGGTTGGATTTTAGTCATGCCTCCAAAGGTTAGCTCACATTCGCCTGGGAAGGAACTGAACTTGGGGTTTACGACTCTGACCGGAGCATTAGCAATTTCATACTTTTTCTTGTGTTCAAAGACTCTCTTGAAGTGGTCACATTCATCTCCGAACAAAGTAGCTTTCATGTTTTTTCCCTGCATTGCAAAATATTAAGCTGATGTGCAGTAGCATATGCTTATATATTTGAAAAGAGGAAGGGTAAATGGTAACATATACCTCATCGTCTTCGAATACCAGCTTTTGGAATATTTTTTTGTTAGGAGGAGATCGGATAGGGGACTTTTCTTTCACGGTAACCCGCACTTTGTATGCTTTCGTTATAGGTGAAAGCTTGTCCAAAGGAGTGTATTCAGGTTTCATCTTTGGACATGAGTTTAAATAAAAATGTTACATGGGTCTAAGTTGTTTTATTTTGCAGAGTCACTTATTATTTGTTGTAGCTAACAATCTAATATGTTATAACTGGATTTTCAAATGTACAAATAATCTAGGATGATATCTGTTTTATTTTATTAACTCTGCCACTTGTATTGAATGGTAAGGCACATGAGGGAATCTAGTATGAATAAGTATTTTGGCAGGAACAGCTTTAACTTGCAGACAATAGAGTGACACTTAACCATATATAAAAGAAAGGTAAGTGTTCACAATTTTACAAGCCTTCCTTTTCATTTTTTCCCCTACAGTGTTGTAGCTTAGTGTTCTCAGAACAAAGTAGGCAGCAATGTCCAGCTAAGGAAAGAGTAAGATGGAAAGCAGTAAAGAAGGTGACCTCCCCAACCAGCAAAGGTCAAGCCCTCTGGAGGAAAGGGTTGTTGTTTTAGAGCAGAAGGTGGAGAACCTGGAAGCAGTTGTGCAAGCACTTTGCTTTGAGCCAGAAGATAAGCAGCCAAGCCCAAAGAAAGAAACTCCAACAGAGGGAACCAGCAAGCCTAAGATTATTCTTGGCTTGGATGACATCCACCACCATTCAAGCCCGGAATATTCACCTGAGAGTGATGCTTCTTATGGTGGTCGTTTCTAAGGGAGCTCTTAATTTATATCCACACTTGTTGTAGGTTTTTAGGCTTACTAATGTTGGTTCTTAACTAAAAAGGTCTTATTATTGTTGTTTTCATGTAATACCAGCTTCAAGCTGGATTTTCAAAGTGGGAGTAGCTAGTTGTTGTTTTTTATCAGTTGTACTTTGTCTTTAAATCTCCCAAGTAGTAGTTATTATTGCTATAAGTTGTATTTTCTAAGTACTAATGGTTATCTATTGGTGTTGTGTGGATTTATTTATTATGTCTGTTTTTACCAAAAAATAAGTCCTTTTTTTTCCAACTGCACATGCAAAACCTATTATCTTCACTAATGCAGAACTAAGCAATTCTCTTTGAGATTGAATTTTAAGGCATGGTTTCCATGCAAACTTGAAGATAAAGAAAAGTTTAACCATTTTTAGATTGTGTATTGTGGTCCAGATAAATGAAGTCTGAATATGGCTAGCTAATACTGAGTTCTAATTAAGCAAATTCTATAAAAATTTTGAATTGTCAGCATATTATCAACTAAGGCTTGTATAAAAGGAAGTGGTAACTTTAGTAAGGCAAAGCTTTACAGGTAAATGTACCAAAAAGAGAATTTTTTATAAGCTTAGCATTTACATAATGTGTGTCAAAGTGCTAGTCAAAGCTAGTATAAAGGGCACTGATTATAAGTTCAGGAGAATGTAATGTGAAAGTTGTTTAAAGTGTACATGCAAATTTCGAAAGCTAGGTAATGCACCCTGTATAAATTAAGCAATTGATAAATTTCTAAATAATATTATCTATAAAACAAAGCATGATTATCTGTCATAGAATTATACAAATGAAGTTTTAGGTACATGGTTTGTTAAGTGGCTTAGCAAGTAAGCTAGAGTGAGTGATTGTGTCCTATCTTTGTAAATTGAATCTAGACAACAGCAAGGCATTGCTAATTTGAAAGCAAAAAGAAAATTACAAATGAAAAACTGAGTTTAAATTGAAGAGGAAAAGCATTTATGGACGTACCTTGTTAGAGTGGGTTTGCAAGCAGTTATTGCTAGATCACAGCAGCAGAAAACTAAAGTGACAGAGATTTTTCTGTAAAATAAAGTAGAGCATAGTATGGACCAGCAGTCAATAAGATGTGTGTGGGAAAAGTAAATGCTGAAATTTGTACTGTGGGTAATAGAATGAATGATGTTTTGCTGCAATACAGCTGCAAAAGCAAAGATGTAATACAAAAGCAAAAATGAGATTTGTCTTTATAGCAAATCTGATTCATTTTTTTTAAGGGTAATAAGGTTGGAAAACCTAGGATATTTCCATTTTTGTGTTACCAATTTCAATATACTTAAGATTGTATTTAAAAATAGAAAAGTGGGGAAAAAAAATCACATGCAATAGGTGCAAAAGTAACTGTATATATCATATAACATAATACATGGCTGTAAACATAAATATCTCTAGAACCTTTTTATTGTGCTTTAACACAAATGAGCTTACGAGAATTTAGAAAGCTTAACCTTAGGCTCAATTACATTATAGATATATAGAAGCAAAAGCACCTGCATTTGTAACATGGTAAATATTATGTTAGTTACAACATGTAGAATAGCTGATTTAAAATTAGGCTAGCAGATTAAGTAATTAGGGAGCTATACCTTTACATTCTTGTATCATTTTATGCTAGATAATTGCAAGACATCATACGCTACAACGTTTTTCAGGACCGGTGAAGTGTGTTGTTCATTTGGGTATGGTGTGATCACAGTCACTTTAGCTGACTTCTTTGCCCTTGACAAGGAAACATATAGTTGTCCATGGGAAAAGCATGGTTGTGGGAGGTAAACTATCACTTCGCTTAGTGTCTGGCCTTGAGATTTGTTTACAGTCATTGCAAAGCTGAGTTTCAGAGGGAATTGAATTCGCTCAAACTGAATAGGATATTTTGTTGATGATGAAGGTCGGAGATTAACACGATGAATGAATACAAGCTCTCCTCGACGATGACCAGTGGCTATAGAACAAACAATTACATTCCTTCTGAAAGACTTGCATATAAGACGTGTTCCATTGCAAAGCCCATCTGCTGGATCAATGTTTCTGAGCAATATTACAGGACTGTTTATTTTAAGAACAAGTTCATGCGGAGTCATACCACCAGGGGCTAGCTGGTTTAGGAACTCTGTAGGGTAAATGGCACAATTGTCATCTAGCATGCTATCAAAGCTCTTGTAAATTACAGAGTTTCCTGGAAATTTTTCTATGAGAACAGTGTTAATAGCATCAACTGCATCATTCAATGGTGTAAGAATGGCTCTCTCTGTGAATATATCTGGTGAAAATAATGCATGTTCTAATTCTGGAAATGCAGTAGCAGCTAGGTGATTGATAGGATCATCACTCTCATGATAATAACTCACAATGTGAGGAGGAACCTGAACATAAGAATTTCCATTAGATTGTAGCTGGCCATTGCCCAAACTCAGCAGAAATGAAGCATATGGGGGATCTTCTCTTGCTCTGATGTTTTCAGTTAGGTGTAGCTTCTCTAGCCAAGGCCAAATATGTGAGTTTACCAGGCTTGCTGCAACAACTTCTCTTTGAGTTTTGCGAGGAACAACTGGAAAAACCTGCCTAAAATCTCCCCCAAAAACTACAATCTTTCCACCAAATCGTTGTTCTGCGTCACAAAGGTCACGAAGCAAAAGCTCAACTGATTCAATGTTTTCTTTTTTAGCCATTGAAGTTTCATCCCAAATAATAAGAGCTGTTTCTCTGATTAAAGCAGCTAGGCTGCCTTTTTTGGGAACATCACAGGCAAGAGATGTCTCTGAATCCAGGGGAATCTTAAATCTTGAGTGCGCTGTTCTTCCAGAAGGGATGTTTTCTGCAGCAATCCCTGATGTAGCTGTTGGCAGAACAATCTTTCCTGACATGCAAACCTCTGCGTATAACGCATTGTATAAGAATGTTTTGCCAGTTCCTCCAGGACCATCAACAAAGAAACAGCCAAGCTTTCCTGATTGGACTTGAGAAATAATCCTGTCAAATGCAATTTGCTGAGCTGAGTTCAGTTTGCCTCTACAATCAATACACTCTTGAGGAATAGGTGCATCTAACTAAGGCATCAATGATGTCTTTTGTTCTGTTCAGCTCTTCTGGCAGCTCTTCATGTAAGTGATCAAGATGGAAATGAGCTAATGATTTTCCCATAGACTCTAAATGTCGTTCAATTGACTGTATAGTCAGCAACTTAACACGGAATTCGCTCCCAGGATCAGCATGCCTGTAATCATCAGATAGGTCATTGTAGAATCGCTGCCACAGTCTATTTGGGTTAGTGGGGTTGCAGAACACACAAACAGCTGCAAATAAGCGCCGTAAGGCTCCTGGCAAGTGTATTTCTGCTGCTTCAGCCAAGCATGCATGAACAACATTGTCTTCTTCACATAAGCCTCTTTTACTAGTTGCTTCTTGAAAAGTGGTGCAAAGTAATCCATTAACAATCCGAAGGTCAGTGAATGACTTAGGGCTGCGTACATTAACAAGCAACAACCGTAAGAAAAATTGCTCTCCTTCTGCTGGTGTCACACTTGCCAGCCGACCAACCACAAGTTTCTTGTTTTTCCGTTGAAACCATCTTTTCTTACCGGCATCCCATCTGTTGTGCTCTATAAATTCGATGTAAAGGTATCCTGTACCTTGAGGTGAGGCTGCATTTGCCTTAAAAAATTCTGACAATTGAGTTTTGGATCTACGCTCATTTAGCATGGCAGAATCTAACTGTTCATGAGCACGTAACTGAACAGTTTGCATGTTTTCCAGATGCACTGCCAATTGTTGCACAGGTGGGTACATCTCAAAGAGATCAAAGGAAAAAATTCGCCAAACTGCCTCACATGGTGACACCCATCGTCCAGACTGAAACCTCTCTATTTCATCTTCAGAATTTTTTTCTATACCAACCACATTGAAAGAAACCCTATCATGGCCCTTATAAACATACTTGTACAGATACTTCACAGCCTTAATAGATGAGCACACTTCTACATTCAAATGGCAATCAAATAACATTGAAAGGTATGGATTGTATGGAATGACCCAGCGGTTATCAAGGCTTGCACCCCTTATTCAGACACTTTCTCCCATATCTATTCTTATGTACATGGGATATCCATCATCGTGGTTCGTTGTTTCATGTAAAAAATGTTTCGGGTAGCCATATTTACAAGACAGGGGAGAATTGTGCTTTGTAGTCATGCATGCACATTCAGGGTTAATTTCTCCACATGGCCCATGCATCATATGCCGTACCACAATCTTCCGAAGTTCTGGGGAGCGGTGAGGTGGCAGCTCTGCAGAGACAAAGCGATCAAAATCTGTAGGATTTTGGATCTTGTAGCCTGGTTTTAAGATAATGAGAAACTGTGCATGAGGTAGACCCCTTTTTTGGAATTCAACCACATATATCATAGCAGCAACTTTTCCAAAAATATGCTTCTTCATTATTTGTTTTTTCAAGCAGATCGACTTTGCCCGGAAAACACGAGCAACAAGATCTGGTCGGTTTTGCGCTGCTTCCCCAGGAGCCAGTTCTGCCTTAATCTCTGGCCAATTAGCATTGCAAGTCATTGTGACAAACAAATCTGTCTTACCAAATCGTTGAACCAAAGCCATTGCATTTAAGTAGCGGCGCTTTCATGTCTCGTGGACCACCAATAAAAGTTGGAGGTAATATAACTCGCCGACCAACATTCATGGGATTTGTTTCGCCACTCTCAATTGAGTCTAAGATCCCCTGGTACAAATCAGCTCTGATTGCATGTTGATTGTGTCGGAAAAAATCTAGGCGAGTATTTTCAATATTCACATACATATCGTCTATATATTGCTGAAGACACCGGCCTGCTCTAAGAAGCATGTTGTTTGGCCGAGATTGCAGCTTGTAAGCATAATATTCACGAGGCGAAATATGCCTAGCTGAAGTACCACTTGCATCTGCTAGACCTGAAATCAGGATGCTTGCAATGTCTGTCAGATAAGGCACACAATGATAGGCTAAGAGGTATGATGAAAACAAGCAAGTTCATTACTGAGTTGAAAAGCTTACGTGTTGCTTCCTGTTCAAGAACATCTTCCTCTGTGTGTATTGCAGCCTGTTCGAGCACATGTTCCTCTGTATGTATTGCAGAGGCCATAGCAGAGTTTCCTTGCTCCTGAGATGCGCCGCTTTTTTTAGTTATACCTTCACTCCAACCACAATCACCATAAGGAAATAAGAGTGGGTACTGCAGAGGATCATAACATCCGTAATGATGGTATATACGATGAGGATCGTTTGATTTTCCTCTTACAACAATATATGGGCTGCTGGACTCACTTGACGATGTATCGTCAGGCCAGATCACAGCCACCTCATCTGTTGTAGGAGCATTATAGGTGCGTTGGTCTACAACAGTGTTTTTGTTGATCAAAATTTGTGTGTCTTCTTCAATGTCAATTTCTCTCAAAGATCTGAAAAAACGAGCGTATGGATTATGCTCAGTTACCTCCATAAGTATATTTATAATATGCTGTCTAATCTGATTAAAGCAGTCTTTCCTAGCAGTTGCTTCAAATTGGCCATCATAAAAATAGAGCTGCAAATATCTGGGACCTTTATCACCAGGGATTAAATCAGGCAAGTTATGGTAAATCTGGCCATGCAATTTAAAGACATAAATTCCTTTTTCTGTATCTGCATCATACTTGCCACCCAATGAGCTAAATGCAAGTAAGTTATTATATAAGCGGATATATTGTCTAAAAAGCATTGCATCATCTTCATCAGATGTTAAGAGTCTATATAATGCAGGAGGATAATCATTAGTTGCTAATTCAATTGATCCATTTCCACAACAGAAATGCAGTGATTCATGCTGAAATTTTTTTGCATTACAGTGCCCACAATACCTAGGTGCTTTAAGCTTCAGAGGAGCAGCTGGTAATTTTAGACCAACCATAGCAGCTGGAGATTCTGCTATGCATGGAGTAATTGCCACATTAATTTATTGGTTTGTAACAGTACAAAACAAAAATCTAAGAAATATGGACAAGAAAACTTACTTGTCTTCTTAGTAGTGGGCTGCTTCACTACTTGCTTTTGAGAAAGATCAGCAGCAGTCTCTGTGATATGTAAATGTAAGAAGCAAGGTCTAAGCAATCAGGCATCTAAAAACTAACTGAAAAGGTAATGTGCACAGTTTTGTTGTTAAGATAGCATTAATAGTGGTCACTGCATATATAATGTGTTTATGTGTCAACCTTTTGCCTCATGGACAATGATAATTAAATAGTTGTTGTGTCAAAGCTTAGCTTGCTGTTAAAAAACTATACTGAAAAAAGTCTATTTGCAATATTAACACCTAATATGAATTTAATTATAAAAGGGAAGAGGTCACTTTGAATTGTATTTTTGTTTCCACAGGCTAACCTACTGACCTTTGCCTGAGCTAGCTGTGGTGTAGATTTAAAATTACCCTCTGTTTTTTTTTTTTGGGGGGGGGGAGGGTAAGAAAAGCAAACAAATGAATATGAAAGGAGATGGGGATAAATTTCCAGTAATGCAGAATCATGATATTGAAGCTAGGCTTCGAGTGTTAGAGTTAAGCGAAGCTAATCTACATGGAAAATTATCTAATGTCATGTCTGTTCATTCTGATGCAGAAAAGAGGATAACAAAGCTAAAGAGGAAATTAGATGAAATATCAACTGAAGTTTTAAAGATCAGGAAGCTTGGTAAAGGGAAAAAAGCTAGAAAGAATGTTGCAAGCAAAGCTGGTGAATTTTCACCTGCTGTGCAGATAAGAAAGAGCAAAATGCTGAACAGAAACTGCAATGAAGATGCCACCATTGTTGTTAATGATGAGGATGCTGGAATAGCTCAGGAAGATGTGAACAAAGACATTGTCGAAGAAAATGAAGTGAAAAGTGATATAGTCATCCAACACTTGTGGTGGGGATAATACACAAAATAAGAATTTTATGGGATCTTCATGTAAATGGCTTGACAATGAAGAATGGTTATTATGATCTTAATGTTGGCAGGGAATTGTGCACTCTGAATTTTAGCTTGTTTTTGTTATGTTGTAAGCCATTTTAGATTTTGCTACTTTATAATGTATGAATAACCTCTACTCTAGATCCTTATGATGCTGGGTTATAGAGTTGTCAGGGGAAAATTGTTCAATTTGTTGTAAAAGCAGAAATGCAAATCTGAAGAGGTTATTATTAAGTCTATACGATATGCTATTCTGAACTATACCATGTACACTTACTGGTTGTCTTAGTTTGTGATTTCTTCAACTTTGGGTTCCTTGTTTTGCCTTGTTCACTGGTTTCACCTATTTCCCTATATTCACAGCAACCAGTCAATGCTAAAGAAGTGTTGTTGTTAACCATTAAATAGAAAAAAATATGTGTCTTAGTGACAAATAGAAGCAGTAAGACCTTATAGGAACAGGTGGTTCAGACATAGAAGCATTTGCTCGCTTGCGCTTGCTAGCTCTCGGATTATTAGTAGTATTCTGATACAGCATGCACTGGTCTAAAAGTGGCCTTCCAGTAGCCTCACTGGCAGTTTGTGCACTATTCAATTCAGGTGCATTAACAGGCAAGACATGAGGGCCTGTAATCAAAAGACCATGTTATCTAAGTGCAGCAATAAAGCAATGCATAATTCAAGACTGTGGTTTATAGTTAGGAGTGTTCATTTAGCATGCCCTATGAGTATCAGTCTAAGATCTTTATAGTTCACAGCCATAGTACTTATCCAAAAGACATATAATTGTTCTTACTTTTACTTCTGTTCAGCAATCCGGCAGACAATTGATCACCTCTGGCTAAGCATGCCTCATTAGGTTCTCTGTATGATACAAGCAAATAGGGAATTTAAATGAATGTGAAAAAAAGTGTGAGCAAACACTGAGAGTAAATTAGCAGGGTACATTTGCAACCAGAACAACAAATGACCTTATTGAAACAGGTGTCCCAGACAAAGCTTGTAAGCCCTGTAAACGCTTGCTAGTCCTAGTTTTTGCAGGACCTTTCTTAGCACCTAAGCAGCGTTCTGGAATACAATGAGAGTACATCTCCCTGCCATATTCAAAAGCTTAGCTTGCCACCCTCTTATCTTATCTAAAGACTTAGACAATAACTCCCAATAATGTATTTTTTTTAACTTATTTGGGCTGATGTTAATGCCTAGGTATTTTCCAAAGGAAGAGCTAGATCTAAAATTACATATAGAAGTAAGATGGTGTCTATATAATCCATTTTTGCTGGAAATATAATGCTGGATTTCAAGTCATTGACTTTTAAGCCAGAGAAAGCACCAAAATCCTCCAAAGTGGAAAGCATGACAGAAAGATTTTGAACATTAGCAGTTCCAAAAAGGAAAACATCATCAGCATAGAACAGATGGGAAAGGCTATAATTTTTTGTGATTTTTAGAGGTTTCCACACACCATTTCTAACACTATCCTCAATTAGTAAAGAGAGTCTTTCCATACATAAAAAAAAAGATAGGAAGAAAGAGGGTCTCCCTACCTAATTTCCCCTTGATGGTTTAAAACTTTTTGTAATTCCCCCATTCCATAAAACAGAAATATTGGTGGAAGACACACAATGCATAATCAGTCTGATGGTGGACTATGGGAAATCAAAGCATGTAAGAGTATCTGCAATGAAAGACCACTCAAGACAGTCATAAGCCTTTGCTAAATCTAGTTTCAAAGCCATGATATGTTTGTTCTTCTTACTCTTATGAAAGATATGAGCAACCTCTTTAATAAGGATGATGTTATCCTCCATACATCTATTTTCAATGAAACTAGACTGAAAGGGGCTGATCACTCTATGCAAAATGGATTTCAGTCTTGAGGAGATGATTTTAGTGACCAATTTATAGATGGTATTACAAAGACCTATTGGTCTAAAATCATTCATGGTGCAAGGGTGATCTTTTTTAGGGATGAGGGAGATATAGGAATAATTCAAATCTGCTGGAATAGTTGAGTCTCTAAAAATGGAAACTACAAACTCATGAATTGAGACTCCTAACTCATTCCAGAAATGTTGATAGAAAAGAGACTGAATACCATCTAGGCCAGGGCTTTTAATGGGATCCATCCTAAAAAGATTGGATTTGATTTCATCCAAAGAGGGAAGAGCAGAGAGAAGCTCTTTGTCTGAAGGATTTAAGGGAATGATAGAGACACAGGAAATAGAGGATTGACTAGACAGGGAGCTACTAAACAAGGAAATGAAATGACTCCTAGCTAGGTCCTTTAGAACCATTTGGTCATCTATTAAAACACCTGAAGAATTAGTCAAAGCTACAATTTTGCTTCTGCTTTTCTTAACTTTAGCAAGGATATGAAAATATTTGGTATAAAAATCACCAAATTTTCTCCAATTAATACCTGCTTTTTGTGCCCAAATCACTCTTTCCATTTTATAGATTCCATTTAATTCAAAAAGAAGAGACTTTTCAAGGTTGACTAAAAAGGAGGAAATGTATGCCATTTATTCTAGCCAACAAAATCTTTTTCTTTTTAGTCAAATTCCCAAAAATATTGTCATTCCAAAAGGGGGCATTTTTAATGAAATTAGATCTGCCTTCTAAAAAGGGAATGTGCTGATCATTAGCAATCCAATTTGAGGTGAAAAAGTCCTTAAAATCCTTATGTTGAAGCCAAACCTCTTTGCATCTAAATGGGAAAGGGTCATTATTTCTTTGGGAGCATAAACTAATCAGAATAGGGCAATGATCAGAATATGTTTTAACAAGATTAGTAACAGATACCTGAGTAAAGACTTCCATAAAGGCAGCATTAACAATTTCTCTATCCAATTTCTCTCTGATAAGAGCTCTTCCATGCCTTGCATTCTCCCAAGTGTAAGGATTGCCTATTGTATGAAGATCCATCAAACCAGCTTCATTTGTGAAATTTGTATAATCCTTACATTGAGAAGATCTGAAAGGCCTTCCCCCTTGTTTATCCCCTTAAGATGTAATCTCATTCATGTCTCCTACAACCAACCAAGGAGTGGCAGAGGGAGGAATATTGCTTTGCATTTCATTCCAGAAAGCATGCCTCTCCCTAGCCACACTAGGGGCATGCATACCAGTGACAAGCACCTCTGAATTATGATTATAAAATTTAAAGAGGGAATGAAACTTATGGTTGTCATTATTATACAAGATCAGATCAACAGTTGCTTTAAAAAATAGGCATATTCCTCCCTTTAAACCTCTTGCAGGAATTACCCTTTTTTCATGAAACCCTAGCTGCTTCATGAGATCAGAAGCTTTCCCATCATCACACTTTGTTTCAAGCAAAATCAGAATATCAGGTTTATGCATCTTAACTAAATCCCATGCATGTGATATAAAGTCATCATTATTAACACCTCTAACATTCCAAACTATCAACTTCATTTTTAAGTTAGGAAGAGGTTTCTGAGGAGATAACCTGGGAATGTCACCTTGTTGATGATTGATTGGTAGGAAGAATTCCTCTCAATCCTTCCAGTGTTGCCAATGTCCCAGACCGTGAACATCCTCCACCTTGATCGGTGATATGTAAGTTCTGAGAGATGGAAGCATCCTGTAATTCTCCTCCTGGAAAAACAGCTGCACTTGAATCCCTAATACTTCCCCTAGAGTCTGATAGATCGCCATAGGGGGTCCCTGAAGAGCCATGTCTTGACCTTCTGTTGCGCATTGCAAGGGAATGGTTGGTAATTTTTCGTGCATGCGTCTGAATTGGAGTAGTCTGTCGTGAGATGGCTAGTTGAGGGATAGACTCATCCTTGCATGAGGAGTTAGAATCTCCTCCCTTCTTCTGAGAGCATCCAGAGCTATCATCGCAGATGATGTCTGAAGAGATTGAGATGAGGGGATTCGAGTTGTTGTGCAAATAGGGCGAGGGACTATGGGAAATAGAGGTAGAGTAGATGGGGGAGGCGATTGAGGTTTGTATGTCCATTCCCTCGCAAAGGATGATTTCTGGATATGGTACACTACTGACGGTGGAGGTGTTGTTTGTGGTGGCGGAAAGTTCAGATTGAGTATGCTTGGGATTGTGGCTGAGCTGCATGGAGGAGGGGTCAACACAGTTGGTAGGGATGGAATGGAATGTTTCCTTGTTGGTACAGGTTTCCAAACAGGGATGGATGGGTTGGTGGATGATGTTGGTGGTTGAGTTAGGGTCATGGTGGAGGGTGTGATCACTTTGTCCTTTTCCATTTTCTTGAGAAAAAACTGAGGAAGAAGATGAATGAACAGTTGTAGTTGCAGAAGAAGAGATAGAGCTAGGTAGGGTAATGTCTGAAGCAGGAGTATTTAATGCTTTGGAAGAAATATTTTTTGTGGGAAAAACTTGAGAATTGGTAGAGTGCAAATTTGGCAAAGCTTGAATGTGAAGATCTTTATCAATATTGTTCTCTGACACAATGTCCAAATGTTGAGAAGTAGTACTTAGCTCAAGTGTATCAGTGGTACAAACTTTACTTGGAGTAGTAGAAATATCAATTATACCCTCTTTAATGCATGGAGACGAGTTAGGTGGCATTAAGTTACCAGTAATAGCAACTTGAGTCTCTTCCTCTTCAGGCCTGCTTTCAGCAAGTAAATGCCATGAATGCCTCGAGCCTTGAGCAAACTTATTGCTGGGTAATACTTGTTTCTGTACTTGAGCTTTGTTCCCTTGTATTTTATTTTTCCCAGTTGGAATGTTGTTGCTATTTTTAGCAATGGGTTGAGATTTGCCTTTTTGTTTCTTTGATCCACTTACCAAAGTCCATGGGAAATACCCTTCTGTTTTATCATAGGAACAATCAGGAAGGGCCCCTACTTTAGTTTTGGCCTTACTTGTACTAGCAGCCCAATGTGAGGTTGAGGGCTGTGTTGTCAATGAAGAGGTGGTGTCCAAAATTGGTGCCAAATTCTTATGTGGGGTCCCATCTACTTGCATATCAACATTTGAATTTCCATGCAACACCTGGGAACATTCCTTAGATTGATGCCCAATTTTTCCACACGTAAAGCATAGAGAATGTATGTTTTCATATTGGACATGCTGTCATCCACCTCCAACCCAAACCTTAGTGATTAGCGAATTAGTCATGCTAATTTCAATACAAACCCGTGCATATCTTGCTCTTGATAACTTATCTGTAGCATAATCTACTCTTATAGGGGTGCTAATGCGCTTTGCAATATCAAACAACGCTTCCTTATCATAATATTCAACAGGCAATTCTGGAAATCTAATCCAAACTGACATGATATCAAAATTGGTAGAAGAAGATATGAAATTTGGTTTCCACTTGGATAATACTAAATAGGTGATCTAATATAAACCAAGGTCCCCCATACAAAGCCCTTTCATAATCATCCAAAGTTGAAAATCGAAAAAGATAAACATTGTTTCCAACATCTATAGTTTCTAGCGTACCACGAACCTTCCACATGATTCGTGCACGAGAAGCCATAAAGCTAGGTCTAATATTGAGACCTAGACACTTACCCATAAGAGTTAGTTTCCAAGGCTCTCTTAGTCTTGCAAGTGTTGCAGGTGTAAAACCCACCGCTAAAGGAGATGCTGGTAACTCTTCTGCCTTATCATCCCAATCAAGAGATGTAATAGCAATATTCCTTGCTTCACTGAACCATTGAATTGAACTTTCCACCGCTTCCCTAAAAGAAATTGCTGCTGATGGATTTTTAGATTGCGGGGCATTTATATTAGAAATCATATTAGAAGTCATAGGTTGACAAACATCCATATGATCGCTAGAAGGAGACTCTTCTGTTGATATAGCAACTATATCATTAAGAGGCCTAGAAACACTCTCTTCCATTATGGAAGTAGAAGAAATAAAAATACTAGAAAAATATTATTCTAATCAAAGCAAACTCCCAAGGCCTCCACACCCCGGGGTGTGAAGAAAATCCCTAGTGATTTACAATGAAAGTGAAATATTTTTTTTATATTTTTTTTTAGAATTTTTTAGAGAAATTTCGTAGAGAGCATTTTTCTAGAGAGAGATATTTGAAGCTCTACAAAAAGGTCATTAGATGATCATTATTTAGATTGAGCCACATTAAAAAGCCCTTGTAATCGTGTTGATGTTCGTCATTGAAGTTTTCAAAAGCACCAAAGTCCTCCACTCGTGAAATAGGTTAATTAAACCATGTAAATCATTGTATTTCCCATACTATCAATCTTTATATGGCTCTCTCATTATGTACTTTATTGACTATTTTTCCACAGAAATCAAATACATCGTTTGTTTCAACTCATAATTAGAAGAGATTGCATGAAAGTGAACCCCTGAATTGAATTCATAATGGTATAATTGGTTGATCGTTGTCACACATAGCCACATAGGGCTGTGCACCGGTCCAGGACCGGAACCCGAAATCGAATTTTTTTGGAGACCGGACCGTAATCAACCGGTCCGAGTTTTGGTTTAGACCTGTTTATTCTGGTCCGGTTTTGAATCAGAATGGACCGGTTACATAATTTTTTTTTATTTTTCTTTTTCATTTTAGTATCTTAATATATACATACATTTTTAACGTTTTGTTTTGTTTGCGTGCTTTCCTATTTTGCACCTAGAATTTATAAATTACAAGTTTTGTACCTAAAGTTTTTAGAAATTTAAACATAAAATTTAAAATTTTCACCCAAAAAATTACAAAATACACTTTCCGGTCCATTTCGGCCCAGACCGGAAACCCGGAATCCCCAATTTGTGAGGACCGAAGACCAGACCGGAATCAACCGGTCCGGTCCAATTCCGGTCCGATCGCGGTCGGTTTTCCGGTCCAGTTCCATTTATGCACACTCCTAGTCACACATGCATACATTGGTTTTTCCCATTTATTAAAAGTGCAAATTGGTATTCCATTTTGCTCATTTTTAACGCATAACTAAATCGGCTTCACTCTATTTCCTATTACTTGAAAAATTTAGTACAAGCTTTGAGCCCACAACCTTAAGTTTACAATCTAAAGCGTTAGCCACTAAGCTATCACCATATTACATTTCATTCAACCAAAATCAATCATCAATAAGCTTATACTAAAGGCGAAACCAGGAATGACACTTGTCATTTCTTGGTTAAAAATTTTCCCGCCTTTTTTTTCCCTTTCCTTTTTAATTTTTTTTGCCATATTTTAATGACATCTATATATTTTATGATCTATAATAATAGTCATTTCCATTTTGACAACATATTTAATCCAATATTACTCAATTCAAATTTTTACATATATTCTGTATATACTAGGAAACTTTTAATTACAAAAATACTACGGAGTAACATAGATTAAAAAAAATAATAAGGTATTGGAATCTATTGTTTTCCAAGATTATTATAATATTATCAATATCAATTTTAAAGAAAAATCATTTTGGTAGCATACTTTGTACGGAGTATTAATTTTAAAACAATGCATAACGTTTATAAGAACAAAATAATAACTTTGTTATAGTATACTTCGTATGTAACATATATTGTAAAATTAAATCTAATTGTTCTAAACATTTATGTGATTATTTTAGTTTATTTTAAAAAAAACCTACTACTCACTAAAAATATATTTAAAAAGTTGATTACGGAATACTAATTATCCTAAAGTAAAATGAACTCAAATTAATTTTCATATTATGCTGATCAAAGTGTGTCAAAAATTTAAGGACAAATGTATATGAGTTCGTATATGGGTACTTACCTAATTACCTAAGCTAATAATTTAATTTTCTTATATAAAACCTTATATCTTCTAAGTTTCTATTACTATATATATATATATATATATATATATATATATATATATATATATTATACAATTCAATTCAATAATCTGTACATTTAATTTAAGTTATTTTGTTACAAATAATTTTTTTGGATAAATTATTGTTGAATTAACACCATATTTATTATTTATTTATTGTAAAATTTAATTATGACCGTGCATGGCACGGGATTTAACCTAGTTAAATATAAATAATGATTTCAATGATAAAATAATGTAGTAACTCGGGGCATTACCTAAAAACCTAGTTTATATCTATATCTATCGATACTTCTATACTTAGCATTTATAAACATAAACCTCAAATTTTTCATATGACACATCGCATCACAAGTCACTCATTGCCACATCTCACCTCCCTTAATATTTATGTTTAATCCTTTATGCATACTAGAACTTGCAAATTCAAGTAAAAAAAAATGAAGTGTTTCATTTCCACCAAAATAAAATAAAGTTCAATTAATTAGTACACATTACATAAACATATGAATTATAGTAAAAATTGTCTTTTCATCTCCTACACTTTAAATATAATTTAAACTTATATGTCATTTCATATCCCATAATCTTCATGTATATATATCTACCTAAGGGTCTGTTCTCTTCAGTTTAATTTCAGTTCAGCTCTAATTAGTTCAGTTTAGTTTCTAATATCCTTCTCTCATAAACAATTCATTTCAACTCTATTCAATTCAGTTCAGTTTAGTTCCTAATATCATTTTCTCATATAGAATTCATTTCAAATCTATTAAGTTCAGTTCAGCTCGGTTCAGTAAATTGGAACAGACCCTAAATTCCTTCACCTTCTTTCACAGTTCTAGTCTCACTCTTTTTTCTTTTAAGTTTTAGAAATTAACAATTACTTCATAAAAAAAAAATACCTACATCTAAAATAATTAACCTAACTAACAACCAGTTCATTAAACTGGTCAAAAAGCTAGTTAGTCTTGAATTAGTGATGCGATTCCGGAATTGATTTTCATCACTCGCGTCAATGACTTTCAAACACCAAAAAGACAATAACACATTAGTCTTTGATTAGTAAATTTTTTTTTAAAAAAAAAAAAAAAAAAAAAAAAAAATAACAACTCCCCAAGAGAGTGTAGCGCGTGCATCCTTTCAACTTGTTTCAGTCTCCCTGAATTCGCTGAAGCAACGCAAAAACCTTGAGCAGATCGCGATTTCTCTTTCTCGTCTCTCATGGTACCAATCTCTCTCCTCATATTCCATTCTTCTTCAAATCTTCATTTTTAATCAATTTTTGATCTGTAATTGTTTCTCTTTTAATGGTGTTTTTCAGGCTCAATCGGCAAAACCCATCACTAGTCCTGTTCCTCCATCGTTGTATCCAACCCTAGCTTTCTTCCTCCTCGTTTTTGGGCTCATTGTCACTGCATCTTTCTTTATGTAAGTCGATCTCTACCTAATGTTTTGAATTTTTATTTTCATTGAGTAATTATTGGTTTATTGGGTTGAATTTTTCTACTTTTTGTTGTGATTTTGTATTTATTTGATGGGTTTTTCTGTGAGATTTTTGTTTTGAATTGGGATTTTCTGTTTAATGTCATATAAAATAGTATTTGTTTATGTGATTGTTGTGATCTGATCTCTGAATTGGGTATTTTGATAATGAAGTTAAACTAAGATTGAATTGTTATAGTAATGCATAGAACTTGTGAATTTGATGATTCCGAACCTGGTGCCTCGTCGTAATTCAATTTTTGTGTTTGTTGATGCCCTTGTTGGGTATGTTGTGGTAGAGTTCAAGTAATGTTTTTGCAATTGAGATTAACTAGTCATTGTTTCATTTAGTATGTGAAAGTGGGAGGTCGAGTTTCCGGCTTTTATGCTTGATGAGTGGAGCTGAACTTTTGCAAATTGAGGATGCAAATGAAACCCTAGTATTACTGTCGCGAAATGGGGGGAGATGGGGTAAGGGAATTTTGAAGGGCTTACAGGCTATTCATCATTATTTATTAATACTAATACATCAACACCTCATAAAATTAGTGAATTGCTAAACCACGTCCGGTATTTACCGGGTAACGCCCGTATTTTAACATGACTTTACAAACATCTCCCCATATAAAATTGACCCTATTCCACTTTCACTTTCTTTAACCACTCTCTAACTTGTTACCCCACCAACCACCAAACAACCATCACCTACAAACAACCACCATGCCATATTTTTTTTTTAAATATTTGTTTTACACCAATTAGCACAAACGGTGAATGAACGAGTTTAAGGAAGCAATGACGCCACTAGAAAGATCGTCGGAGCATAGGGAGTCGGTAAGTGCTATGAAATTTTTTTTATTATTATTTTTATTTTTTTCGTAATCATAGAAGGAACACCTGAAATTTTAGAATCACCCTTGGAACATTCTAACATCTTAAGCGTTCAAGGGGGGAAACACCTGAAATTTTAGAATGTTATAGGGGGAAACGCCTGAAATTTTAGAATGTTCGAGGGGAGATTCTAAAATTTCAAGTGTTCCTTCCATGGAACATTATAAAATTTCAGGCGTTCGTCTGGAACGACTGAAATAAAAAAAAAAAAAAAAAAAATTAAAAACAAATACCTGACGCCAACCCCCTTACCTTTTCGATTGATATCGTCCCTTGTAGCCGGTCGCAATCCTTGGTGGCGACGAAATTATGGTGGCTTTGTTTGGTGGTGACGGAATTGTGGTGGTTTGCATTGCTTGGTGGTGGTGATTTGATTGGTGGTGTTTGTGAATGAAATTTTTAAGGTGAAGAGAGAGAAAAGTAAAAGTGAAAATGAGAGAGAGAAAATTGAAGAGTTATTTAAGAAAGGGTTACTTAAGGGAGTTCATATAAAAATACGGGCGTTACCCGGTAAATACCGGACTCTGTTTAGTACCCCCCTAAAATTATGACCTTTTATAAGTTCATCCATTATCTATAGTCTGCCCATTCATGGCGACAACTGGAATCTTTGCATAGGCTAGTGTTTGTTTTCGTTGTTATTTGTCATACAAATGTCTTTTTTTTTTTTTGCCTCAAATCTTTTCACTCACTTTTTCCAAACCTATATTTTATTCACAGTCAGTAGAGTAAAACTTCAGGCTACTCTACAGTGTATGTTGTGGTTTTTGTTTCTTGTAAATATTAACTCTCACTAATTGGTATGCTTCTTCAAAGTCCTCAGCTAAGTTCGCTCTTTTTTGGGTTTAAATTTTAATTGAAAAGTGTTTGGACAAACAAATTGAAAGGGGTGAAAGTCAAAAGATTTGAAGAAGTGAACCTTAGACAAATATATAGAAGAGAAATAGGAAGAACTAAAGAAGTGACCATTAGGTGGAGGGTTTTATTTTTTTCTCTCTCCCATTTGATTTCCTACACCTGAAGGTCTCTATTCCTTTTAGGGGTTATTCGGTTCCCATAGTGGTATGGGGTTGGAATAAGGAATGAAACCATGATGGTATAGGTTTGGAACCTAATTCTTATTATCAAGTGTTTGGTTTAGTTCAGAAATGTTTTTTTTTTTTTATTTTATTTCATTTGATACTTGAATTATTGGTATAAGCCAAATCCACCTCCCCCTTTAGGTTTGTAAACCCCATTCATGGTATGGGTTTAAATCACTCTAAACCTATACCTCTTACCTGTATTTTGTGAACCAAACACCCCCTTATTGTTATCTAAATGACATATGAGGGATTGAGGGTATTAAAACATGTTAGGGATAGCATTTCTTAGTCTTATTCTGAAATCAGAAGATGTTGTATTGGTCGGTGGTCCCTGAGATAAGATTAATGCCTACTTGCCTAGTGTATATGTGTATGAGTCATGAATGTAATAGTGTGAATCTTCAATAAGACCTAGATCTTACACAGGTTTCTTTTGCTCCTGTGAAAGCCAGTCAACTGTAGATGAATATGCAGGGATTTTTATTAAGGTTCCAGAAAACTTTGAGGATGGTAGTTAGGAGTTAGGATTATCTTTTGGAAGACTTGAAGTCTCTAGGTTTTGAAAGTTATCCCACCTCAAATCTTACCAGAAAATTAGGAACTAAAGAAGAGTAAGTAAACGCCGAATTTAAGTATGACAAACTGTACAGAGAGTGCAATATACAATTGTTTTATTCTATTTCTTCCATCTCCTCATGATTTTTATGATGGTGCCTGGATTTTACTTTGTTAAGTATACTGACATTATTATTTTATTTTTTTATTTACTTATTTATTTTTTATTTTTTATTTTTTTAATTTTATAAAAGTAGTTGCCTTATTTTAAGGATGCGAATTTTGTGGGTATTATGACATTTCTTAAATTGGTTGTATGGAATGATAATAAATGACAATGTTGAGATGTACCAAAAATGAAGCAATTGTAGTATAGCATGATCAAATCAAAGGCATGTTTGGCAGTACAGTTTGTTCCAACTTCCAAGTATCAGTCTTTGATATAGTAGTGGTGATCAGTTTGAGCACTAATGTTGTAGTTAAAGAGAGGATTCTGCATGATGTATGATTAGTATTTAGGGTATGATTGTGTCAAGCTATGTTTTTAGATTTTTTTAGATCAAATTTTCTCGTGTAAATATTTTTTGAAACCTGGTTGTGTTGAATAGTTGTAACATCTAATTGGCTCAAGTGCTCAACATCTTACTGCTAACATTTATTGGTGATGAGCTATAGCTAATTAGCTAAACAATGGTGTGGTTTTCCAAACTGGCTGGAAGTGTTTGAAATGTAAGGAGTTCTTATCTTTCAATTTGGAAGCAAAGGTGAAAATTGTCTTGGAATCCTGCGTGAATATAGTGTGGAATATGGATTAAATTACGTTTATGTCACATTGACCAATAGAGGTCAGATTGTTAGAAACATTTGTGCAACACTAGTTGTATTAGAGAGTGAAATGCTGATTTGGATTATTTGGTGTTTGGACTTCGGTTTGATTTAAGTATGGATTTTGCTGCATTCATCTTGTGTGGTACTGGTCGATCAATGTTGATTAGCTCTGTCTGGTTATATGGTATCATTGTTAATGTTAATTCCACATATTTACTCTAATCTTTATTTTAGCTATGCGGCTACTTCTGCTAAGAAGAATCGAAGTCTAGCTAAAGAACTCGTCACTGGAGGAGTTGCTTCTGTCTTTTTGGTAAGCAATTATGCATCATCTAGTTTATACTACATACAGTATAATTTAACTTTCCGAAATTGATAGCCCTGTAGTCCCTCTTGAATTGACACAAATCTTTGTTTCTGTTGCAGGGCTTTGGATCTTTATTTTTGCTCCTAGCAAGTGGTGTTTATGTCTGATTTTTAGTGTTAAATCCATCTGTTTGCTATAGAGTATTGAGTAATAGTTAAAGTTGGCCATGTTTTGACAATTTTGCAGTTCACTGTGGCTTATTCATGAACTGTAATTATGGACCGCACCATGGTTTCTTCCATGAATCGGATTGATCAGTAATGCTTTATCATGGGAGGCTATACTTTTTGATATAAGGTTAAATTCTCAAATTCTAGTATGAAGAAAGAAGTTCAATAGTGTTGGCTGAAAGACTATTCAATATTTAATTGGTAGATGAAGTAGGACAAACTTTATGACTTACCACATTAACCACATGATGACATGATATAACATTAGTTATGCGAATCCGTCTCTTTATAATTTGCCAGCAATCTTCATTATTTACACTTTGTTTGGATTGAAGGAAACGGAGGGAAAGGAGGGAAAAAAAGGGTTATGGGAATAAATGAATAATAACGGACATTAAAGCTTGTGCTGACGAAGATGAAACATATTGCCGCCTTCACTATCATGAACGAGATGACAAATTTTGAGGAATCATATATTGGTGCTCGTGATAATGTGTAGGTACTTTTACTCCATGATGAAGGAATGTTGGCATTCCTTGGGATGTCATGGGAAGTATTGATGTGAGATAAGTTAATGTTTTCAGTTATGGGAGATAGATTGGATGATAATTAAAAGCATTCACAGTAAGGAACAATTTTTTTTTTTTTTTTTTTTTTTTTTTGAATTTATCGATCAAACTAGCCGCGAATTATCATTTAAATAATATTCCACAAGAAAAAATGGGATCAATCAAATTCCTCAATTATTAGAACAAAGATAAAAGATAAAAAGATAAAATCATTGGTTAACGCCTTCTCCTAACTTTAAAAATGAAAGTCAAAGTAAGTTTGCAAGAGCTTTAAAAAAAAGTGTTTGTAATTTAAGATTCCGATGGAAAGAGAAAAAAGAAAGAGGGAGAGGAGGGGAAAAGAAAAACACGTTAAGAAAATCGAAAAGGTCTAGTGGAATCAGCTTAATTCTTAAGTTGGAGAATTCGAGGTGTTTGGAAACTAGCTTTTCAGTTGGTTTTTGTCTTCTTCAAATTGGTCAACACAGCTGTTAGGTTATTGGCTTTTTTAACTAGCTAAAAAGCTGGCTTTTAAGCCAAAAGCTAGCTGGCTTTTGACTTATGGATTTTGGCTTGTTGACATAATTAAATTTTGATTAATAATAATTAGTCATAATAAATGATAATTAATAATTAGTAATTATTAATTATTAATTATTAATTACTAATTATTAATTTCGTTGATACATAAATTATCAATTTAAAATATTAGTAATTTATAGTATATTATTATTGATAATTATCAATTTATAACTAATACAATTATTGTTAATTAAAAACCAATAATTAATTAATTTATGAGTCAAAAAAATAATTAATTAATTAAAATTATAATTAGTTATTAAAAAATTATTATCTATAATCAATAACTAATGTTAAAATAATGACTAATGAGTGTTGTGTAGTTTGACAATAGCTAGCACCCAACAAGTCAATTTACCTAACACTACAACTTTAGTCAAACTGACAACTCAAAAGCCAATCAAAATAGCCAGTCAAACCAACTAACTAAAACAACCGACAACCAATAGCCAACAGCAAATTGCCAAACAGGGCCATAGAGTAAATATAGCGATAATTAGAGTTGTGTTGGACTTAGACAAGCTAAAGATACTTTAGAGGTGTTAAATTAGGTTAAGTTCAATTGATCTAGTCATATCAAGTTTAACTTGGATATGAGTCATGCGATAATAATGAGTTTACATATCGTAAAAGTCAATATTTAATTCAAGTGACTTTCAAATTAAATCGAAATTAGTTAAAATTTTTAATTCGATCTCGCTAACGAGCGCCCCGGGGCGTTAGATAAGGATAAATTATATTGGTTGAAATGGTATTAAGTTAGGAATTTATGACAAAATCACGCATCGTTCGGTGTAATTTTACTCTAATATTTACACTTTTATTCTCTTATCTAACGCCATGGGGACGCTCATTAATTTTTGCCTTATTTAAATTCTAATCAGGTCGGGTTAGGCTCGAATAAGCGGATCATAAACTAAAGTCACAAATTCACAATCATCTCTCTCTACAATTCCAGACACAGACACAAAATAAATAGGGTCCCCATACTCCCAACTCCCAAGTCCGTAATTTTATAGTGTGTATTACAAGTGCAAAGCAGCTCACTTCAACTGTAGACAACAAGAAGAAGAAGCAGAATTAGAGAAAGTTAGAGAAGAAGAAAATGAGAGGAAAACATCAACAATCAGCAGTTGATGAGAAGTACGCTCAATGGAAATCTCTCGTCCCTGTTCTCTACGACTGGCTCGCTAATCACAACCTCGTCTGGCCTTCTCTCTCTTGCCGGTATTCTACTTTTTTTAGGGTTTCATATTTTCTCATTTTCCTGTTTCGCTCTAAATTCTGGAAATGTTGAATTCTTCATGCCCTAATTTGGCGTATTTTGTGGTTTAGGTATTGTATTTTGACGAATTTGTTGCATTTTTTTTAGTTGTTGATTGTTTTTGTTCGTCTTCTTTTGTTGTAATGATGAATTTTTGTGTCCAAAATGGTTGACTTAGTTCATAATTGACTTCATTTGCTGGAAAATTAAATATATCAGTCTAGGTTCTGTTGAGAAATTAATAATTTTGTTTGTTTGTTTCAAAGTTGATACTTTTGATTGTTGTTGCGGATTTTCGGTAGTGTTGATATCGTGCCGAACTGAACCTTAAACGTCACAGTTGTGTTTCAAAGTTGAAATTTTTTTGTAGTGTTGATGACTTGATGTTGTGATGAAGAATGAAATGAACGTAAATTGTCCGCCTTTGAAATTATTTGGCAGTATGAGTGTTATGGAACTACCTTATTTTCTGATTTTGTAGTACATTTGTGCAATTTTAGAGGTTTAATGATAAGTAGTATTCCTGCATTTTAAGGTGTTATAATTGGCATTTTGAAGTTTGAACTTCTGAAGTATGATGTTAATTTCAGAGTTAAAATAAAAATAATAAGCAGGTCTAATTGTGAGGAGTTAAACACGACAAACTCACTTCAAATGGGCGCAACTTAATTATCTGTCATCCTTATAATTCACTTCAAAAAAACCTGTACTTTTAGTGTGGCTTGAGTAATTGTGTTCATGGCCTTGTGCAGGTGGGGCCCGCAGCTCGAGCAAGCTACTTACAAGAACCGGCAGCGTCTCTATCTCTCTGAACAGGCATTTTCTGCCTTTCCTCCTATCTCTCTCCTTTTAATCTTAATAGTGGTTAATTTCATAGTACATTATGAATTTATAGTAAAAAATAAATAATAAAAAAAAAAATTGCCTTAAATTTCGTGCTTATATGTTTTCATCTTATTTTTTCCGTGTTGCAATTCTTGTAGAATTTCTTTTCAAGTTCTAACTGACATGATTGAGAGACCTCCCCTAATACTTTGTTTCTCAACAAGTATGGAGACGTCTATTGTTATAATGGATGCAAGAAAGATTAAAGAAATCAACAAACAAGAACACAAATCTTATTTCGTTCACTAATGATGAGTTAGCTATGTTCACGGAGAGGTGAGAGGAGAGTTTTATTGATCTTGAGGAAAGTACAATTTATATAATATTTCCTAGGGTTAAATTGTTAAACCCTTAAGGTGTTTATATAGTACTCCTAAAATGGATTAGGCTGAATGTAGGCTCAAAAACAAAAAACCATAGCCTACACAACAAATAGAGAGTCATTTGAAGGGGGCTAACTGATTTAAGGCATATTCAAACCTCTATGATGGACAGTATATCAACTTTCAATTGTAATGGATTACATATAACATGTCACTAAATAATTATTATACCTTATGTAGTTATGTTTTATTTGTTGTGAAATTGTAGTTCAGTTAGGTGACTTTCAGATTACAGGTCTGATGTAAGAAAACCATCTTTGCTTGTTTGGTGGGGTTGCTTGAATTGCTATAGGTAAAAGCCTCATTAGAGGTGTTGGCTATGGCATGACATGGACCAAGCAATGGCATCGTTAACGATTAGATTTCTGTTTTTTCTGCTACTTGATTGTTCATCTCCAATGCTCCATTAAATTATTTATATTTGAAATTTTCTTTTGCATGAACTCAGCCAATGTTTGTTCAGAAAGTTGCATTCACATATGATTGAAATTTAAATCTTTCTTTGCTCTTTTATAAAATGGTCCTTTTTAATTATGATGGTTTTTCTCTTTGTAATTGTTCAGACCGATGGCAGTGTGCCAAATACACTGGTGATAGCTAACTGTGAAATTGTAAAGCCAAGAGTTGCTGCTGCAGAGCATATCTCACAGGTGATCTTATTATCTTATGTAGTTCCCTGCTCTCCAAATTAAGTGTTTGCTTGACCAACTTTTCTTACTCCTATTTCATTTTACCTGTCACTTATAGGTGGTTGTTAGTTTTGTATATATATATAATAACTAATATTTCGTGAGTCTACTTACGAGACAGTTTTTTCGTAATTGAGTTCAAAACTATTTATTTTATTTTCATTATTGGTGTGCTTTTCATCTCGAAAGTGGCAAGATATGATTGAAGGATGTAGAATTTGCTTAATATTCCTTTTATCCCAATTTCTAAGTACACTTTGTAATCTGTGATTGTGAGTCACTTCTGTATTGGACACTGGAACAAGGGCACAAGGCGTTCCAGTTATATATATATATATATATATATATATATATATATATATATATATATATATATATATATATATATATATATATATATATATTTCTTGAGTAGATGAAGCATACATATAAATGTTGTTAACAAAAAATATCACCCCATCCCATCCTGATTCATAATAATTGAAATGCCTTATTTTGTTGATTTCCTGTTCAGTTTTTCCATTTGATGATTGTAATATGTTAATTTCTTTTTGGTGTAGTTTAATGAAGAAGCTCGCTCTCCATTTGTGAAGAAGTACAAGACCATTATACATCCTGGAGAGGTGAGGAAAAATTGTTTATGAATTCTAGAGCTCTGGTTGTACAAGTGTACAGTATTAAACTCGCTCGTATATGCGTATTTGTATTGAATTATGTTCATATTTCATGCTAGAGCCTTTGCTTGGATTTATATTTTATATTATTTGTGATTTTGTGTCTGTGACTGATGGCTACTTTTCAAATGTCCTTTGTTTGTTTGTAACTTGTAAAATTATGAATAACACTATTCAAGCCTGGTGCCCTGGATAGGCTGTTTTTAGAGAGTATTCAAAAAGATGACAATTTAAGTGGAAACATAAAAAGTTGACATACATTATAGCTTATCTTCAAATGTAATCAACTTAGACATTTGAGAGTGTGTGCCTTTTCTTGAGTTGGTTTTACTCTTTATAAGTGGCTTGACATCTTATGAAAGAACTTACTCATTAGTGTTAATTTTAGCGCATGATTTCCTTTCTGATGAGAACTTGAGCAATCATCCAATGTGTTTTAACAGGTGAACAGAATCAGGGAACTTCCTCAGCATAATCATATTGTTGCCACCCATACAGATAGTCCTGATGTAAGCTTTCTCTAGACATACAGTAAACAATTATTATCTAAATGTTATTATTATCCCTTGTTCTATTTTCATGTATTTTCTGTACAAAAGAAGTTTATATATGATTGTATTTTAGGTTTTGATTTGGGATGTTGAGACTCAACCCAATCGCCATGCTGTGCTAGGAGCAACTCCTTCTCGTCCAGATTTGGTATGATTTTTATTTTTATTTTTTTCTTGTTCATTTCTCGGTATAATATATTTAGGGTTATTCATTGTGCTTTAATTTCAAGGAACATGCAAGTATAATATGTCATGCTCTCTTGCAGGTGTTGACAGGACATAAAGAAAATGCCGAGTTTGCTCTTGCAATGTGTCCAAAGGAACCTTATGTGCTCTCTGGAGGTGGGGAGGCTGTATTATTAGTACTTCTAGTTTTGACTTCATCTTGATGCTCGTGTGATATATTTCTTTTTTTTGAGATCACATTGATGTTAATATGCTATCATGTTTTCTCATAGATTTGATATCATCTTGGAATGTCTGACTTCATGGATTCTTGAGGTTGCTATTGGCTGGGTATTCTATTCAATGCCCAATCATATCGTCTTATATTGTAGTAGTTTTTTTTTTCTTTTTCTTTTTCTTTTTTTTTTTTTGGGGGGGGGGAGGTGGTGGAGGGAGGAACAGGGTAGGATCTGGGAACAGTGTTTGTTCATTCACTAGGTGCGAATATTCATAATTCATAATATTACAAGCACAAAGAAAATCTGCCAATCCAAAAAAATTGCGCCCGCAGATAACTAGTCTACGCAAGCACATATCCTCGCCGTACTGTCTTCTGTTGCATCCATGTGAAAACTAACAAGCGATTCAATTATTTGTAAATCCAGCATTGCTCTGTGGAATTTTGGGGTGGTTTTGGTTCAAAGTGGGTTGAAAAATCAAGTCCGGCTTATCCAAATTATAGTTATGGTAATATATGTTGGATCATATTCTATTTGTACATAAAGTGTTCCTAGATGGTCTTCACTCAAAATTAGGAAGTAATTTTTGAATATGAATGAATGAAATGCAAGAAGTTGGAAAGAGGGAAAAAGGTAAGAAGTAGTATACATGAGATTGGGAAAAAACTGACGCGATAGAGAGTAAAGTGAAATAGTGCTTAATAATTGTTTTTTCTTAAATGGGAAGAGGAGCTTATGTAAGAATGTACCAAAGTAGTAATCAGGTGGTTTTTTATTTTATTTATTTTTATTTTTTTATTTTAAGAACAGAGAGTCATTAATCTGATTGTAAAACATATTATGATCCTGTAGATATTTTGAATTTACTTCCCTAGTGGTCAGTAGTAATACTCCTTGGGATATTACTCTCTCTTAAGGAGATTTTTGTTTGATTCATTCCTTTTTTCTGAGAGCTGTGTTTAGGGAAATGTAGCATACCACATTACCACTAGGGAAGTGATTTTCTTAAGTGGGTTGTTTTCTCTTGAATTGTATCAATTTAACCTGACCACACTGTTTTACCCTAGCACTACATCAAGGAGGTGGGATACCTATTAATGAGATTTATAGGCCTGTTATATGGTGTGCCATTGACATCATAATGTTTTTCTGAGAGGGGTGCCTTTAGGCTTCATGGATGAGATTCCAGTGTTGAATGTACGATGATGGGGTATTACTGCCTTATTGGGACTCAACTGATATAAGGAAATTCTGTGGTTTGTTTATTAATGTGATTGTGTGTGTTGTTTTTGCCATCATTACTGTTGCCTTCAACTTTATATAATTTTCTATAAGTCAGATGGAAATCTATATAGGTAGATGCCGATCATTGGCTGTACATAATACCATTTTTTTAGCAGGTCTGTGAAAGATTCATATTCTTCTCATAGGACAAGCTTTCTTCCTGCTTTAAATATCTTATCTATGTAACTCCTCTTATATACTCCCATAAAAAGCATGTACAAAGATAGATAATTTTTATTAGCAATAACAGCAGGATGCTTGAAAATGGAGCTCCATAAATTGTACTTGCATCACTTGCTTTTAGTATGCTTGAATTATATTTGCAAAATTTGTCACACATAGCTATAATTTTGCAGGGAAAGACAAGTCCGTAGTTTTGTGGAGCATTCAGGACCACATAACAACAACAGCCTCAGACCCTTCAACCAACAAGCCTCAAGGATCGGGGGCGACAATAGTGAAACAAAATGGTGAAAGCCCTTCTGTTGGACCTCGGGGTATCTTTCAAGGCCATGAAGATACTGTGGAAGATGTGCAGTTTTGTCCAAAAAGGTGATTTTCCAATTTAATGTTATTAGTAAAGTGAAAATTTGACTCTTGAGTTTTGCAGTGTTGTCATTTGGTTTTGACTCTATTGCAATTATCTTGAAGCTCTCAGGAGTTCTGTAGTGTTGGAGATGACTCTTGCCTTATACTGTGGGATGCTCGGACTGGGTCTGATCCAGCCATTAAGGTAGAGTTGTCATTATTTTTTGTGTTTTTAGCAGGACTTGATTATTTTATCATAGTTACAAACATGCAAACATGCACATGTGCTCATACATAATATCATATACTATGTATAGTAGCAGATTTCAAAATGTATCTTTACTTTTGAGCTACAAACATGAATGGCAAATGCTATTTTAATTTGGTTTAATTGATGAAATTTCCATTTGAACTCAGCAGTAAGAATTTTATATAAATTTATCTAATACTATTGTAAATTCCCTTAATTGATGCTATTGTGATAGTGATTTTCAAGGGATTTTCTACCCTTTCAACTAAATAGACTATATGTTTGTTTCAAGTCGTAAACTTATCTTTTAAATTTCGTTATTATTATATGTAATTAACTCTGATTCTATTTGTTACATGACTTGGTGCTTTGGTCCTAAATTTGACAGGTTGAGAAGGCTCATAATGCCGATCTTCACTGTGTTGACTGGAATCCTTTTGATGAAAATTACATCCTCACAGGGTATGCTCTGTATCACTGATTTTTCCATTCATGCTGTACTTCCTCTGTTTCACTAAATTGTAACACTTCTCATTTCACGCTTGACATTGCATTATTTCAATCTCTAATATTTTTATTTATCAATAAGTGTATATTATAAATTTTGTTTGAAAGTATAAATTGAGGTGAATCTAATAAGGTCCCACATGTCTATTTTTCCATAACCATAAATCATAAAAGTTGGTCAGAGTAGAGTATGTGAATATTGCACAAGTCAAAGTGTTGCAATTTTAGTGAAACAGAGGAAGTATTAGGTTGCTTCATTTATGCATGAGATATGATCATCTATTGTATATCCATATGAGAAGAAGGATAGGCGTATAGTTTGATCCCTTCGGAGGTCAGTCTGGGAGGTCAAAATATGCACAGCCTTACCCTTTCTAGGTAACAGTAATAACACTTATAGTTATATTTTTGTAGGAGTTGACATGGCTTCTGTGTTATTTTCTTCAGATCTGCTGATAGCTCTGTTCGTATGTTTGACCGGCGTAATCTTACTTCTGACGGAGTAGGATCACCTGTTCACAAATTTGAGGGCCACAAAGCTGCTGTTCTTTGTGTCCAGGTTCTAAAAGTTTTTCACATAATGATTGTAACCACATTCTATAATCCTGCAAATTCTGTTCTCAACACATCCTTAATTTCAGTGGTCTCCTGACAATCCAACTGTCTTTGGAAGTGCTGCAGAGGATGGTGTTCTCAACATTTGGGACTATGAGAAGGTAAAGAAAATCAGCAGTTGCTCTTGTAATGTTTTTTAGAGACCTGTGGATAAAACAACTATAGGCAGAGGGTTTCAGGAGATGGGAATTAGTTTAGTTGCTTGGACTTATTGTTTAACTTTTGTGCCGAAAGTTACAGTAAAAAGAATCTGCCAGTGTTCTAGCTTTTGATTTCATATTCTAGTGCCTATTGTATTTGTCAATTGCTGAATGCTCTCTTGCCCCTTTCCTTCTTTTAATACATATGAACATCTGCTAATATCTGTCTGAAGATTATTTGAAATTGACTTTTGAATACATATCAACCGTGGCAAGGACATCATCTATTTAAGTCATAGATTTAGTGTAAGCATATGGGTTGTATTGTTTCTTGGGCATAAGCTCAGATAAGTTCTACAAATAATAAGTTTGGACACACTCACAAATGAGTTCCGCCACAGTGGAAATAACTTAAAATTATCTAATAAAGTTTAGACAAATGAGTCAGATATAACTCAGATAAGTTCAAATAATACGAGTTAAAGTTCCAAGCTAAAACAGATTCAGACTAGATAATTTGAGACTAAATAAGCCAGATAGAACTAAGTCTTAAGATTTCTGTGCTTTGCTGATATTATAATTTCTTGGCATGTGTTATTAAAGGGTTATCCGATCGTGAATTTGTGACATAGTTAATGATTTTACAATATAAACTTAGATATTTCAAGCATTTCATCTTAATATATCCTGGTGCTTTTTTTTTTTTTTTTTTATCCGCATTTTTGTACCACCTGTACAACTTCTTTGATATACCCTTTGCTATTTTTTCCAGGTTGGTAAAAAGAAAGAGCGTGGGGTAAGAACACCAAATGCTCCTCCAGGTCTCTTTTTTCAGCATGCTGGACACAGGTTTGGTTTTTCTTAATATGTTTCTACATGATATATTCATTTCTTTTGTGTTTATAGGATATTTTAAGGACTCAGAAATTTTTCGTTCATCATATCTTTCTACATGTTTCATTAAATTATTTTCTCTACAAATACTTTTGTGTTGTCATATTGTAGAATAATTGACATCAAGTGATTCAAGTCTATAAAAAAATTTAACAGTTCATGGTTCTGTCTTATGCTAGTGTAAAAACGTTTTTGATGCAAATTTGATATTAGCCATTGTTTTCAAAAGTATTTTGTATGTTTTCTGACTGCTTTGTTTTTTCTAATAGATGAGGTCTTGAAGCCTTACAACTGAACAAGTTTGCTTTTCTGAATTATATACAGGGATAAGGTAGTTGATTTTCATTGGAATACCTATGATGCTTGGACTATTGTGAGTGTTTCTGATGACTGTGATTCTAGTGGCGGTGGTGGAACTCTACAGGTACCAATCATCTCTGATTGCTACATATGCACTAGATGTCCTGACTCGTGAATAGTGACTATCATGACCTTAATCATGATATTAGCTCATTCAAAGAGAAAGAAATGTGTTTTAGTTTCATTTAGGTTGAAGTGTTTGTTTTGACGTTGCCGCATCAGCCTAAATTTAAATTAATTCTCCGCTTTGCTGCTAGACCTAAATTAATACTGAAGCTACTGACAAGCCCTTTTTTACATTAGTACTTTGGCTTTGTTCAGTCAAAGCCTTAATATAAAGAAGCCAGTAAGTCCTTTGATTTGAACTGACAAAAATCTACAATTAATTTGAGGCTGTATCAGTCTTCTGATAATCTGATTACCTCATCATTCAACTAACATAACTTTGTTAACTATAAACAGAAACACTGATGTCTTCTTACATGTATTTTACTGCAGATATGGCGTATGAGTGATCTAATTTACCGACCAGAAGAAGAGGTTTTAGTTGAGCTTGAAGAATTCAAGTCACATGTTGTTACATGTGGTTCTAAATCATGAGGTGAAATAAGCAGTGGTAGAGTACATGGTCTTCCAGGTCCCATGAATGTGTAGAGTAGACAATGGCTGATGAGAGCTGAAATCTATTTTAGTTATGTAGCATGCTGATGCAGGAAAGTTAAGGAATGGGACTTAGTATTTATGGAATTTAAGGGTTATGTTTTACTTTGAGGGTGTTTGGGGGTGGTGGGGATCTTTTACCTTGGTTGTGGAGTGTTATTTGTAATATAAACTTGTGAATCTGTGTACTACTAGATTGAAGTATGATAGTATGTAACTAGATTAGGCTGAACAGCACTACATCAGACAGCAGCTTATTATGCTTGATTTCTAGGATACAGATATTGCTCTAGCTAAATTCCACCTTTGCAATATCTATATCTAAGGCTAGAATTATGGTACTCCAGTGTTCCTAGAATTAGGTGCACCCAAACGGCCAAAGACAGGTAAAGGAGTTGATATAGTTGGGAACTTGGGACTCTCTGTTTGGGAGTCGAGCAATCCTTTGTATGACATCGACTTACTTTGCAATTACGTATAAAACTCAACCCCTTTTGCTACCATAAAACTCGACACAATTCTTGTCACAATCTAATTACCATCTTTGATACTTGTCTCCTTCCCTCTTGTCCATGTTTTCTCCTCTTTTGTAAGTATTACAACATAACCTATCAGGCTATCACCATCGCTATTGGGCACCCTTTTAGAAACAAAAAAAGAAATGAAATCAAACCTATGTAGCCTATAACTGACTAGTAGTGAAAGCCCTAAAGATTTCAATCTTGTGTGCCCTTTTTTGGCATGGAGAACATTTTTAATTCAAGCTCAAAACTTTATTCTACGTAAAATTGAAATATTGTAGCATGCCAATTATATTCTTTTTTGTTACTAAATTGTTTAATTACACAGTGAAATATCTTGTACACAAATTAGCCTAATGAAAATCAGATTATCCTTTAAGAATAATATCAGGCTTTTTAGCTACAAGGTCCTAAATCCTAATACATACTTCGTACAAACTAAGGACAAATTGTGAAGGTTTTATGAAGCCAAAAAAAAAAAAACTTTTTCAAACAAGTTTATCAATCAACTATCCCACCTCCCAATTACTATGATCGATGATAAATTAGGTAAAACCTTGGTTAGAAGGATACCTAATTCATAACATCTCATTGTTCTTAATAAAACAAAACATAACTACATGCCACAAACAACAAACCTTAGTTTATAGTACAAGTAACTAGATAGTTTTTGGAACCTCGGCTTGGAAAGTCAAAGTGGTTTGACCATTCAAAATTTGAGGTTCATTGTCATCGATCTGAAGAGGTTCAAGAGAGTCTACTATATCGCGCATAAGTGGTCTAGCCTTGGGGTTGCGATTCAAGCAATGATAGGCTAACATAGCTGCCTTTTGTGCTCCTTTTACAGGATAATCTCCTCCAAGTCTAGGATCTATGATGTTAAGTAGTTTTTTCTTCTCTTTAAGTAATGGAATAGCCCAATCTGTAAGGTTTTGCTCTCTTGCTGGTCGCGACTTGTCTAATGACTTCCTTCCGGTGAGAAGCTCAAGTAAGACTACACCGTAGCTGTAAACATCACTCCTAGGAGTTAAATGACCTGCAATTACACATCCACCGGTAACTTGCTTAATAACACTGTAATAGACTAATAATAACCTATACTCCCTCTGTTCAGAATTAATAGTCATATATCGACAGTTTACCTGTCATGATATATTCCGGAGCTGCATATCCATATGTTCCCATTATACGAGTGGAGACATGAGACTTGTCGCCAACTGGCCCATCTTTAGCAAGGCCAAAATCCGAGAGTTTTGCATTGTAATCCTATAATGTCGAATGTTCCCATATATATATATGAATGTTGAACGGAGTAAATAAGGGTGTGAAATTAAGCACATTTGCATGGTAAAGATAGAAAACATAGGGTAGTATAATTAAAACATAAGTTTCCCACCTCGTCCAACAAGATGTTAGATGTCTTAAAGTCTCGGTATATGACAGGCTTCTCAGCATCGTGTAAATAAGCGAGTCCTTTTGCAGCACCAAAAGCAATCTTCATTCTGATACCCCAAGATAGGGGAAGCAATACTCCTATAATAAAATTATATGTTACGAGTTAAATGTATACAATGTTGGTAAACTAAGCGAGAGTGATGGATAGCTCAAATGGTTAGAGCTTCTCTCCCAATTCCTGAAAATTTAAGAATTGATTCTCATCACCCGCCCTTATAGCGCTCTAAACATCAAAAAAAAAAAAAAAAATGTTGGTGAACTAAGTAATGGGTTGATATCGACTTGTCTAAATTTTATGTTATTCATTAGGATAGCCCGAGTGAGGGGAATACTTTGTGCATAACTTTATTTACTAGTCTAAATGTTGTTCAAAATATAAAAATTTGTCCTCGTATTAAAAAAAAAAAATATTCTGTAAAAAATTGTAATTTAATTGCATATTTTTATACTACCTCTATATTATTTTACCAAGTACTTTTATAAATATACTCACTACTACCTTATTAGATTCCTCCTTTGCTCCCTACCCAATTTTTTTTTTCCTAAAATATGTGTAATCTAATTTCGTGATCAGTCCGAAATAATAAGCTGAGTATTATAGTGATCAAGTTGCGAATTGGAATATATGTCATCACTCAAAGTAGAACCATTTAAACCTTTCAAAAAAAAAAAAGCAGAACCATTTAAAAAATATACGAAATATTATAAATGTGTATTTAAATTTTATTTTTAATGCACATTTTAATCCTTACAATCGGACTCTACGTACATTGGTAGCAAGTTACATTTATGAAAAAGATAATCCAAGTTTATCAAGAATACATTCAGTCATTCACAATAAGCATATCACAGTTTTATCTATTTTTTAATTACAAATGTTTAATTACACAACATGCATAGTCATAAAATTGCAATCTATAAAAAAATAAAAATAAAAATAAAAAAAGTTTAATCAAGCAAAATACAATTTAGGTTTCAAAAAAAAAAAAAAAAAAAAAAAAACAAGTTACAATTTATGCTTCAATTTTATGCTCATTTGAGTTCAAAGTTTTATTTTTTAATTGCTCATTTTATATACAAATGAGCAAAACTTTCTACTAATTTTCAGTTTCCAAATGATTGTCCAAATGAGCAAAAACTGAACCGTATTGTTGCTTATTTGGGAGTTGGGTGTACCTACTTGACTACCTCTAGGTACACCTAGTTTAATATAGACACTTTAGACACCTAATTTCAAATTACATCTAATTGCAACAAACTCATATTAAATGACTAATTACGAACAACTAATTATACTATATTAAGCTATTAAACAAATTAACATGCATTGTATAATTAAAACTTACTTGAAAACAGATTGTTCTCCACACTGCCTCGTGACATATACTCATATATCAACACACGATGATCCTCTTCACAGCAATATCCAATCAACTTCACTAAATTAGGGTGCGAAAGTTGTCCAAGAAATATTACTTCGGCCTGAAACCCGAAAAGTCAAATTTGACCTATTATTTTAATTTTCTCATACTTTAACTGTAGTCGTGATTCTGGGACATAGGGAGTAATACGACTTACCAGCCATTCTCTGTGACCTTGATAACTATTGTCCCCGTCGTGAACCTTAACAGCAACTTGAATTGGTTGAATGCTATCTCTTAAATCTTTTGAAATGAAACCTTTGAAAACACTTCCAAAACCACCTCCTCCTAACAAATGATCTGGTCTAAAATTTTCAGTGATAATTTTTAGTTCTTGGAAGGTGAAAACTAGGAGTGGATTTGTCACTGAATCCCGGCCACGTAAATCTTCTACTTCCTTAGCATTAGAAGGCAATTTACTCTCATTGACAGCTTCGTTCTGGGTTGATGAATCTGAAAATTTCGTGCACGTTATTACTAGCTCATACGTCGAATAAGTTTGTGTACGAGTATATTGTATATAACAGGACATATTTAGCAAAATTTCATTTGTTGTCCAAAAGCCACCCCAAATCTAACAAAAGTCACTTCAAATCACTTAAAAATTTAACTACGCGTTAAAATAACAATTTTGAAACTTCGAGGTGACAATTGCTTTTATTGGACAAGCACACGTGGGCACAGCCGAGTTGCCGTGCCTCAAGATTATCAGCCCTATCAAACAACATCCCTTATTCCTCCAACTCTCATATTTTCTCATAAGAATCAAACCCTTTTTACCAGAGGCGTGTTGTATACTATACACTCGTACATAAGTTTTCGCGATTATTTTAATAAGAGACTAAAAATGAAGAAAGAAATAAAAGTAATTAGAAATGAAACAAAGAACAGAGAAAGAAAAAAAAAACCTGGTTTGGGATCTGAAGAGACTGTGTAGATTGAATCATGCCCCCATCTAAACCAACAATTACCCATTTTTCTGTAAAAATTTAGCTGTATTTTGGCATCCTCGATCGATTTCGGGTGCTAATCCTCTTGATTAATGTTGCACTTAAGAGCAGTTCTAGATCTTTCAAAAGGGTATTCTTGTTTAGAAAGGAAGGATAAAGAGATATACACAGGGAACTTAGAAGAAGTTGATGTGATCAAGTAAAATTGAGTGCCACTACTATTGACTGGTAAGTGCTTAGATTTGAAAACAACTAAACTATATTGGGTTCACACTCTTAATTGATGGGATATTATTGTTGTTAGTGCCCTTTAGTTTTCATTTCACACACCTCATCATCTTATCTCGGAATTTCCATTATATATATACTCGAGTGTAAAAGAGTGTGATAGTACCTGATATAGATTATGTACTATGTGAATGAACGTTCTAAAAAGTACACCCGTGTGTATAATGGAAATCGGACACATACCCCTCTATCTCCCTTAAGTTATGATGAGTTGAACACTAATTGGATTATTGGGTTTTGCTTTTTTGGTGCTTCTTTTTGTGTTTTCTTTCTTGCCCTTGAAGTGTGCGTGCTTTGTTGTGTCATGTGGGAGTTAGTGCGTTTCTGCGCATTTTCATGGGCTCACCACTCATCATTTTCTGTCCTTCCCCTCAAATATACAAAAACAAAATTAACAAAAAAACAAAAAATACTTTGATTTATTACAATAGCATGATTATAACAACCCAACAAAGCTATATTAGATTTTTAGTTGGCACTTCGTATAAATGAAATTTTATTCATAATTAGTCATTATAAATCATAAACAATAAACTGATATTCCTTAATTTCTGTATATTATTAAATTAAATTACAAAAAAGATGGAGGGATTTTCAATACATTCAATTAAATTTGGTCATGGGATATGTCTCATGTCAGACCGTATACCCAAAGCCCAGCTTATTTTGAATTTTTAAAAGGATAGCCCGAACACAACCTAAGTCCATATGTCATTATATTATGTTAGTTTAAGCCAAATTAATTTAATGTATTTTAGTGTTCTGTTTGTTGTGACATATCACACCTTCCCATGTTTCTTTAAAAATAAAAATGTCTTTCCTACCTCGTGCTCATGTTATGCCATGCTAGCTTTTTTTCGTCTCAACTTTGAACAAAACATACAATAGACCACATGCAACTCCAATGATGTTCAAGACATAAAAAAAAAACACACACATAACTTGCCTAAGCCACCACATGCTCGTGTTTGTTCCGTGCTTTTTTCATGTCATATCATCTTTAAACAAAACTCACAATAGAGAATTCCTAACCACAAGCAAGTCAAATGTTAATTCAAGACATGCGCTATGAGTAATATACTGATATATTACACAGCATATATTGTTTTATTCATTCTTATAATAAGCTTGAGGTTGAGATGTAGTGACATCTTTTCCTACCTCGTATTTCTAAGGTTTAGGGATTTAATTTCCTTTATCACCCCTGAGATGAATTCACTTCTTCATATGTGAGTTTTTCTTGACCACCTCCAACTTTAAGTATAACCATAATATATTCCCTTTGTCCATTAAACAAAATTCTTATTTGTCTTTTAATACATGTGTTTTAGGAAGGTGAATAAATAAAGAAAATACAAAGTATAAATTAGGATTTGATTGATTACTGGTGATTTTTTTTTTAAAAGTATAGCTAGGATTTTGTTAATTTACAATGTATATAAAAAAATCATGACACTGAGGTTTATAAAAATGAATAAAATAAATATAATCTAATTTAGAAGTAGTTAAAAAAAAATGTAGATGAATAAATTATTTATCTATAAATTAGATTTTTTGGTTAAATAGAACTTTTATTTAAGAACGAAGTGATTACTTAACCATCAAGATCTCTAGCCTAGGAACATCTAGTCCATGTTACTTGTACTTTCTACGCTCTTTGATGGATATGCATGTGTTTTAAGAAATCATATATTTTGTGGACCATCTATATTCTATATTGGATATTTTCCTTAGTAAATTCAGAGTTGTTCACATTTCTTGTGAGATGATTATAAAAAGAATGCACCCCTTGAGGATGATGATCATGAGGAAAAATTGAGTTCAAAATTGCGCATACCCCTTAATTATATTGGTCCCGCAGGAGTAAACAATTGGGAAGTCTTTTATATCTTTGACTTGTTGGACTACATTTGGCCATTGTGAAATTCTATGGCTTAATTTGCTACCTTTTTCTCTATTTATGTATGCTATTGCCATGCGTAGAATATACGAATTATTGTTTATGACAGATTTTGTAAACAAATTTTTTTACTGACAATCAAGCAAGGGTTGACTCATTTGATAGGATTCTTACAATCTTACCTCATATTTTAGAGATTTAAGGTTTGAATCTTGCCAAGGGATGAGCATATTTGGCGATAGAGATTATTTTCTTGTCCTTCCCTCCACTCTCAAGTGTTTGGCTAACTATTAAATTGTCAACTCTTAATCTTCACCATCCACCTCATCACTAACTTTGTACAAGAGTTCCCTATTAGCACTTATTTGGAGATCCTGCTAACGAACGTCCCTAGGGTACTAGATAACAATTCTAATTTACTTCCTAAAATAGTGCGGATCGGAGTAGCTAGTAATTTGGGAATGAATGTTTAACACACGTATCAATCGTTAGTGGTAAGGGAATCCCTCTACTCCCATGCAATTTGTAGTTAGTGGGGTTTAAACTTGTGATCTCAAAGTCACAAGGTGAGTTTCCCACCAACTCCACCAAGCTTTATAGCCAAATATATCTGGGTAGAATGCATGCAAAAGAGCAGATTAATTAAACTTGTACGAGTACTATGCAAAAGTTTAACCAATAAATTTAGTTGCTTTTCAGACGTAGTTTGTATCATCATCATCATCATCTTTACAGAGTATAAAATATCACGATAATCAAAATATTCCCTCCGTGTTTTTTTAAGTGTAACAATTTGACCGGCATATAATTTTAGGCAATTTAATTGACTTAAATAAGATAATAGGTAAGTGGGGTAGTTGGAGTATTAAAAAATTGTAAAAGAAAAATAGTAAGGTTAATACAAGTAGTTTATTGAAAAGTAATAAATGTGAGGAAAAATATAATTAAAAAAATAGTAGTGGGCTTGGGTGGGGACCATGAGAAGAGAGAGATATATAATATTTTAATGTATCTTTTTTTCAAAAAAAAAAAGTGTAACACTTAAAAAAAACACGGCCGGAAATGAAAGTGTAACACTTAAAAATACACGGAGGGAGTACTTTTACTTTCTAAGATATTGACAACTTACTCATTTCCGTCATTTGAATAAAGGAACTTATTCGCATATATCATCAATTTTCTATGCTAGTTTTTGTTAGCTAATTAATTAAATTTAAGATGGTTGTATATTGTACTTTTAGGTTTGTTTCTCCAAATTTAATGTTACGTTAAGTAACTCTTTTGCAACTAACCTTATCAAGAATCTATAGCACGTAGCAGTGAAAGCACAACTTCAACGAAATGAGGATTTGAGGTGACTATAGTCTATAGATGAAGAATTTGTTGTAGGGCCTCTTGGATAAATGTCGGCAAGAAATAGCCCAATACAATTGAATTGCCAAAAATTGGTTGAACACATGATCCAAGAAAGATTCGACGGCATCTCAATTTCTATGTTTCTCTTAGGATGAGTTAGTGTAAAGTTGTGTTTGTCTTTTTGTACAGTTTTTTTACATAGATCCTCACTTAATAGGAAGTAACTACAATAATTCTAATATGGACGATTTACTTCTAATAATCCCAACTAAGTTTTATTATTTAATTATTTTAATTATAGGATCAATTTTCCTTCAATGGTCCTAATCCGTTCACACCAATTCAACGATATGTTATCACACATTACCATGACACATGTCAATATGTGATTGGTCCAAAAAATTATAAAAAAAACAAAAAAAACATTAAAATAAAAACACAAATTCTCAGACACCTTCAACCACCGCAAAACCCTACCCCCACCTATAAACACGCTTTGGTTGGCCACCCCCCTTAACCACCAAAATCGAATGACTGACCTTCTTCCACCCCATCTAACCTATCCCCGACCTCGAAAACCATCCAAACAGCCACCCCAACCCCAAAAACCACCAACCACAATGATGAGTTTCTGCACCGTTTTCTGGGATGAAGAGGAGGGTGGTAATGAGAGGGAAAATTGAGGGGATTGCCCGAGAAAGTAGGTAAGCCCCACTCGTTGCTGAAATCTATGGCGCAAACGATCACGTTGAATTGCCGTTGTTGCGGTGATTCTTTGTTGTGCATCGACGGTGATTGGGGTCGGGGTGGCTAGTTTAAGGGGTCGAGGTAGGTTCGATGTGGAGGTAGAGGACCGGCCGGCCGGTTTCGATGGCTAAGGGAGGTGGCCGACCGGTTTTCGACGAACTTAAAGGGGTGGGGTTAGGATTCCGGTGAGGTTGGGGGTAGAGATGTCAATTCGGATAAACGGGTTGGGTTTGTGTCAGGTAAGAGTTGAGCGGGTAAACTCGGGTCGGGTCAATTCGGGTTAATGACATAGTGTCACGGTCCGAGAGTTTTGACACAGGATCGTGCGGCGCGCGCTTGTCTATTAGCCACAAGGACGCAAGCCTAAAGTAAGTGAGGTTCGTAAGCACACAGCAACACGGACCAAGGTATCTTAAGAAAGCACTCGTCAACCACGGGTGCTAGGTCGGGGCTTGTGACAGCCGATACTTCGAAGCGGGCACAAGCGGAACCAACTAGATGAGGGCGTCTTTTGAGGGTCTCTTGGTTTGGTGGGGATGCTTTAAAACAAGGTAAGCACAATATCTATAAAGGCTTAAACAACACACAAGTCTTAAAGCAATAGCAAAGGGGTAGAGAGTGTAGATTGAATAACCATGCGCTCCCTAAAGAGATTTATATTGCATTAGTAGAGAATTACAAGTGAACGTTGAAATGACAGTAACACAATAATTCTCCCTAGAGCCTAGAAAATAAAAAGAAAGACTAAAGAGACATTACAAAAGGGAAATTACAAGGAAAATAAAGAAGAATACATAATAAAGAGGTTGGATTCTAACACATAGCCTATGCGAGTCGGATTCGGGTTGGGTCGTGCTTGAGTCGGGTCACATCGGGTCATACATCTTATCGGGTTTGCGTCAGGTTACATTCGGGTCAGGTGAATAATAGGTCGGGTTTAATTCGGGTTTTTACGGGTTAGGGTAATTCTATATACTATATTTAACTCTTAAATTTGGGGATGATGCTTCTTTCTTTTGCTGGCGTGGACTGATTTGGTCGTCCTGGACAAAATGCTTTGATCAATAATAATAAGGTGGTCTAAATTGACTTTAAGGTGATTTGAAATCAGGCCAGAAACAATTTGGGTTGAATTTAGGTTAGGTCAATAACAAGCTAAGTCGTGTTGATTTTGGGTCGGGTTAGTAACAGATCGGCTTGAATTTTGGGTCGGAACAATTCAATTCAGGTTGAAATTTGGGTCAGTTCAATAACAAGTCGGGTTGATTTCGGGTCGGATTTGTAACAGGTTGGGTACGGTTGAATTTCGAGTTGGGCTAGTAACATGTTGGGTTAAATTCGAGTCGGGTTAGGAACAAGTTGAGTTGAATTTAGGTCGGTTTAGTAACAAGTCAGGTTAAATTCGGGTTTTGATGGGTTAAAACGGGTTTGGTTCAATTTCGGTTCAAGTCGGGTTCGGTTTAGGTCAATAATTTACTGGTTACATTTGGATCGGGTCATCTCCAGGCCGGTTCATGTTCGAGTTCGGGTCTCAATACTCGGGTCTAGGGTTGGTTTCAGGTCGGGTTCGGGTCACCATTTTTTTCGGGTTCAAACGGGTCGGTTAATAATCGAGTTCGGGTCGATATTTCGGGTCGGGTCAGCTTTTGACAACTCTAGTTGGGGGTGGGAAAAGGGTGGCTAGAATTTGGTTTTCCTCACTTTTTATTTTTATTTTTTTATATGTTTTTTTTTTAATTTCAAATTCTCGACCATTCACGTGTTGACACGTGACTATTAAAAAAAATTCTTTCAGCAAGTCGCCGATTATTGGGACCATTAGGGGCAAATTAACCCCATAGTTAGGATTGTTAGATGATAAACCTTAGTTGGAATCATTATGAGTAAATCACCCATAGTTGGGATTATTAAAGTGTATTTTTCCTTCATAATAACATGTATTTCTAATTTATTTATTTTTTTCTCTTTATATAATATACTTTTGATCCTCCATTTCTATTTGCTTGACCCGTAATATTTGACACAATATTTAAGGAATGGGGAGAGAATTGTCCCTATATGCAATGTATGAGGGTAGTTTAGAGAATTTGTCTACTAAAGCTTACCATGTATAGTATGGGTCAAGTAATACAATATTTCCATTTTAGGAATGTTAGTCAAGTATATAAAAGCGGAGGAAGTACAATAAGCTATTCATAATCTATGCAATCTTCCAAATAGTATGTTTTAGATAGGTTCACCCGTACGTTGTATGTACATATTTCAAAATTAAAATTATGAATTTCTTTATGATAATAATATATGGTTAATTCTCTATAAGTAATTACAAAAAAGGTTTACTAATTTTTTTTTTTTTTTACAAAGGATAAAAAGAAGAAAACTAATACATAAAACTATTAAAGCAAATGAAATGAGTAGCAGCCTCCCCTGCAATTAGTTGCGCCCTATGAACACGATGTCGATCCGCCTTGTATATACTACAACGCTGAAAAATGGACCCTAAAAGTAGAATCTGCTGCATCAGCCATAAATACCGAATATCTCCACGTCCGTCGCCGCGAAGCAAGGTGACCAGATTATAAGAATCTGTAAAAGTAGAAGCGACTTAATGCTTGCTTTAGAAGCCCATTGCAGGGCATATAAACAGGCTAAGGCTTCCGAATGAAGTGAAGAAGAACACAACCCAAAATTACTCCCACCTACAATCCTTTCATCTAACGAATCTGAATTATCAAGACACCAGCCCATTCCTGCTCGTCCTGTGTCTTTGAACCAAGACCCGTAAACCTGAATCGTGGCTAGGAACGGGCCAGTGTGAAGTTGTCCTACATGGGCTACATGAAACTCAGGCGGGGGCAAACCAGAAAGAGTAGACGAAGAGGGAGAAAGCTCCATACCTGTGGCATCACCCATATAGATAGTATGAGAATGTAGGATGTCCAATATTTGCAGTCCAATAAGTGCAGTAACAGATGTGTCGGGATTGAAAACCCTGTTATTTCTACATAACCAAAGACCCCATAGAGTACCAACAAAGATGCTAATACTAGGACTAAAAAGCCCATCCTGACTAATGAAAAGTCGGATATTATCTTGGATCCAGTCTGAGATAGAAAGGTCTCCATGTAATTCTGAGTGGATGCCCAAAGCTCCACCCCTCCAAGCTGTTCTTGCAATAGTGCAATCCCTAAATAGATGGTTAAAATCTTCTAGCTGCGTTCCGCATTGATCACATGTCGCATCCTGTATGGGAACCCCCGACGTTGAAGTGGTTTACTAAATTTAGGAGAGAAAGATTGCATTACATTCAAATTACTTCTTCTTGATATATAAATAAACCGATAGAAAGATTTTTTTTTATTTGAAATAAAAAGATATAAAGATTTGATATATAATCTACATTGAAGAGACAAATATAATGGTAAGATAGGAAGGAAAATATGATACTAACATAAAAATTTTCCTAAAATGATTTAGCGAAAAAAAAAACCAAACAAAGAAATTAGGGTTTGTTTGGCATCATTTATGGTTTATAGTTTTCTGTTAAACAAGAAAAAGGTGTTTCCACTTTTCTGTTATCAGTTTTCAAAATTATCATCATTTTAATAAGTTTAAATAATTTATTATTCATTATGTGACATATATCATATACTTTTAAAAACCAAAAAACAGAAAACCACAGCAATGCCAAACGAACCCTTAATTAACATATATAAGAAGTTAGGCGGGAGATCTTTTATTTAGGAACTAGTTATTGGCCCGGGCGATACCCTGGATCACTATAAATTTGTAATCACTATAAATTTGTAAGTTTGATAAAAACTAAATTTAAAAGGTTAGTGTTCGATCAAAAATATTTATACGTGAATTAAAGTATAATAATAAATTTAAGATTAATGGGTGCTAGTTTTTTTTTCACTTTACTTTACACAATAAAATAATAACTTTTTTTCAAATTTTTTTTAAAATTTATACACATATGAAGAGTAATAAGGTAATGAATGACGACACATGCCATATAGTGACACATAGTGCTCGTGTGGCGCCAAGTCATATAGAATGAATGGTGACACATGGCGGTAACATGTTGTCACTTTGAGTTTTAATAATACTAGTTTGGTGCCCGATGCGATGCTCGGATTATTTATTAAATTTAAAAATAAACTTTTTATCTATGTACAAAGTTTTAATTATATCATTGATATAAAATTAGTAAGGAATTGATGTGATTTTGTGACGATTTAAATTACATAATAACATTGGTGAAAATTTTTGATTCAAAAAATTATTAAAAAAAAAACAAGCAAACTAAGTTTGAAATAAAAATTTCTTAAAATTAGCCAAAAATAAAGTGAACAAAAAATTTGTGATTATCTCATTGAGTTGACCTAAACCCAAAATTTTGGTCTAGTGTGAACATTCCTTAACCTGTGACCTGAAGTGACTCGATTTGAAATGACCCGTTACCCGACTCGATTGACAATTCTACCTAAAGTAATAAAATCATTTTAGATTGTGAAGTATTTTATTTCAATCAATTAGGATATATTATAAATGAATATTATACGCTTTGAATCACATAATTCGCTCTAAAAATAGGTATTTCATCGGAAATAAAACTCTAAAGCAACAATTTTAATCCTATAAATCTATCAAAATTTTATTGAAAATAAAACTCTAAGTTAATTTTATTTTATCCTACAAAATCTATCATGTGGAGTAGTTTTTATCATATGAAAAATACTTTTTTATTCACAAAAGATATATCCAAAAAAATCCTACATGTCATACTAATATTTAATTGTTGCATATATGGCTCGACACTTGTTGGAAAGTTGAAACGCCAAGTGTTGCTGTCTCGTGGCCTGGCTAAAAGTTTAGCTTTATATATTAGTTACTAGTTTTGTGCCCGAGCGATACCCGGATTTTCCTAAACTTTTTAGCTTAAATACGATTAATAATAACCCTTTTTGATGATGTAAAATATTAAGGCATACGATATCATATCGCTTATACTTATATAATATTGCACTTTTTGTAGTTTTACTTGTAAATAAATATCTATGTTATTATTAATTTGATTTTTTTTTATTGCACTTGAATTATTTCTAATGAACTTAAAGTATTTTTACCAAACTAAAATTATTAAGTTATAAGATATATATTAAAAGCTATAATTAATTATATATATATGAAATATTAGAAATATATTGATAATACCTATATGAGTCACAATAATACCTATATTTCGCCTATATGGTGCGACACTTGCTGAAAAACTGAAATGTCAAGTGTTGTTGTTTCGTGACCTAGCTGCGAGACCGGCTTTATATATTAGTGATATGATATGATTATAGATTGACATGTGCCATGTATTGTTCTCCTACAGTATATAACTATTAGGGGTGAGCACGGATCGGATATCCGATGTCCGTAATCAACGATATCTGATATCCGATATCTGATGCGAAAGGTTAGGATATCCGAAATATCAGATTATCCGAAATTTTATTTAAAAATATTTTTTTTATTTTGAAATATATTTTAAAATTAATTTTTTTATGTATAAAAAAATAATTTTTTATACTATATATCGAATACGGATATCCGTTATCCAAAAATATCCGAAAATTTTCAGATATCCGAATATCTAATCCATTATCCAACCATATATCGGTTATTCGGATATGTGAAATTGAAAATATAGCTATCCGGGTTGGTATCCGATTTCCGAATTTTCGGATCGGATATCCGATCCGAAATTCCTAATCAGATCAGATATATATCCTAAAATTTTGGATCGGATTTGGATCGAATTTTCAAATCGGATTCGAATCGAATTTTCGGATTTTCAGGTAGTTTTGCTCGGACCTAATTAATAACTGTAGATAGATTTTCATTGGCATCCATATTATCAGTGTGATTGAATATAATGTGCGATTGTGCATATCCTATATGTTATTTTGTGGTATTAGCCTATATGAAATGTAGCCTTTACCATATGAAAGGTCAAATATTATTCTAATCTGTTATATAGAATTAGATTTTCAAATTTTGGATTGAATGTATCCATTTTTTATGGATAAATCTGGATATGACTCATCCATTTATATGTAATTCATCCATTTTTTTATTATTGCACCATAGGGGTTGGGTACAATATTATTGATAGTGGAAAAAATGATGAGAACTATAGACACCCAAATGTGTCTCCCCAAAACCAAACCCGGTGATGAATACCTTTCATGTCATTGATTATCGAATAAAGCGAAAGTGTGAAAAGTCTAGTGATGAGGATGTTTTTATTAAAATATCTATTCTTTCTATTTTTGAAAATATTTCTTTTCTTACCCTATTTATGAAAAACGTGCATTCCAGTTTAGTTTGTTCCATAATATGGTCCAATAATGGTGTATTTGGATGGGGTTTGAAAAGACCTTTCCAACGATATATTATAAGCTCAATTCCGATGAATAATGAGGAAGTTATGGCCAAAATATTAAACTGGGCCCAAACCGATTTTTACCTACGGCCCAATGATCATGTGGAGGGTCCAAAGGTCTAATCCAATTCCTAAACTAATTAGGATTTATTACTATCTTCTATAAGATTCTAAAATATCTTAATTATCCTTTTTGAAAAGATAAAATCAAAGAATGAGTTTGAATAAAAACTTTTCTTTTATAAAAACTTTCCTTTTCTTAAATCCTAATTCTATTCGAATTTAAAGATGTTCAAAGACAGTCAGATATTTTTTTTGTGCCTCATAATCTTTATACAAATTTTATATGGATGGATAGATCTTGAAATTATCTTTCCAATGATATATTATAATATTAAATACGAGCCATAAAGAAAAAAAATATGAATTAAATATGAAACTTTATCAAAAACTGACACTCTTCTACTATTTCGGCCATATCCTTTTATCTACAAAATATTTTAATCTGATTCTAATTGGGATGGAAATTAGACTTCAAGAGCTTTATGACGACATATTATATGACTTATTTGGACTTCTGGATCAAAAGATATGATAAAAAAAATCCCAAAAACTGTTTTTCAGCGCCGGACGCCAAGCCTAGCGCGTGGCGCTGCACTTCAGCGTTTGGCGTCACGCGCGTGTTTGACGCTGCGGTCGTGTTTTATTTTTTTCGAAACTCTGGTCCGTTTTTTTATTACATCCGGCTGATTTTCTCTATAAATATAGCCTCCTAAAACCTCCGTTTTCCATCATCAATTTCTCATCTAATTCTCTCTTTCATCAACTCTCATCAAGAATTTCTTGATTCTCTCTCTCCCTCATTCTAGCCTAGCCTTTTACAAACACAATTCCTCATACATTAGCACTAGACACACCTAGCCAAGTTCGAAGTTGCCTTCGCCCTAGATGTGAAAGGTTTGATATTTCTAAGGATTTGGTCCCAAATCTCTATTTCAATTATTTAATTTAATTGTTTATTTTTATTTTCCTTGAAGTTACTAACATGTGTATTTTGTTATTAGAAAGAGATACGAGGTATCCAAGTAAGTGCTTTAATTATTTTCATTGATATTATGATATAGAAATCATGTTAGGGCGTTTTGATCTTCCTAGTATCATGTTTAGAATAATAACTATAATTTCTAATATCAAATATGACAGATGCTTTCTATTTCTTCCTAATATTCATGTTAGTAGCATGTTAGGGCCATATATTTGATCTTTGATGTTTAATGACATGCTAGGGTTTGTTATTAATCTTGTTAGTATCATGCCTAGGATCTTGCTATTGTTATGCTTTAGCATGATTATGATTATTTTAATTATTATTATTATGATTATTATAATTGTTATGATTATTATTATATGTTGCTTGATTATATTTCTATTGTTATTGCTTGATCACGTCTTTTATGCATGTTAAAAGGGAATTGGTACGTGTAATCACGCTTAATAAGATAATTAATAATCTTGTTTATGGTTAATTTGATTATAATTCAAGTGATCGCCAATAATAGTTTTATTTGTGCATTAATATTCAACAAACATAGATAAACAGGTTTAGGGTTAATCTATTGATTGCATGTTAGTCAGAAAGCGCATATGAATACGATCAGAATAAAGTAGAGGCCTATTATTAGGGCAGGTTCAATCTCTTTTAGGTTGGATTTGTACCTTCATCCCCGAACTTCCAGTCTTGGTTCCATACTTATTGGAGTTAACGATCTCCTGGATCGTTAAGGGGTGTAACCTTCACCCTGTGAACGGTTTACAAGTTCCTAAAACTTGTTGGCGACTCTTTTGCTCTAGCTTCCTTCCCTTTGGACGCCACCATGATTAAGTGTATGATCACAGTGGGGTTCAAGTTTGGGGTAATGCTTGAAATATTCCCTACAAGAACAAAATGGGAAAATACAAAATTGCCCATGTGATTGTAAACATAAACTAAAAAATCAAATGTTGAAAAGTAAGGGTATGTTAGGTATTTGTAGAATGAACATAGATTTTTTTTTTTCCTAAAATGGATATGGTGCAATATTCGTGAAACTTTCTTAAAAGACAAGTGAGCAATATTTAAAAAAAAAAACGAAGGAAGTGTAGGTTTTTAAAATTATTATAATATCATGTAATAATTACATATTATATTAATTCAACTTTTCTAATTTTCAAAAAATAGAAATAGTATAAGTGTTTATCATATTATCTTTATAATATTATTTTTTTAGACAATCAAGGTGATCTTGATGCGGATGGATATAGGGTCTTTCATCATTTTTTCACTCTGAACAACCATAGAATCATCATAGTGTGAAGCCTTCCAATTGGAAAGATGCGAAGATATCGAAGGACACTACTCGCATTAAACTCTAAGCAGTGGAGTTGGAGTTATGCTCGTGTATGCTTGACATTAAGTATTTGTTGGGCCCATATTAACATACGACCCAGTATGCTTAGGGAATTAATCCAAGATCAAGGATTCAGCAAAATAAATAAAACGGCGTGAATGGAGTAAACAAGGAAAGCAGCATCAAGAGCATCAATCAAGAAGATACTTGCCAAAGATACACCTACAGAACAGGGAACAAAATAAATCAAGGGGATCTTCTACATTTCAAATATATTCTGAATATCTATGTAAACCCTAGGGATTCCTAGGTATAAATAAGAAGAATTAAGCATTTTAACACTCATGTACACTCACATATAATTAAATATAAACGATTTGCTCTACTTTTATCTACAGAACTCCGTCCCTACTGAACAAGGAGGCTTGTCCTTACTTAGTATTGTGTCTCTAATCTCATCTTCTTGTTCTTATTGAATATATATTGCTTACTTATTGATTATTTATTGCTTTATTGTAGTTCTTATTCGCTTTAGATACTATTGGTAGTATGATTGTTATTACCCCTCAAAACATAGCAAATTCTTAGATGTCCTAGCTGAGATTTGCCCAAACAATTTGGCGCCCACCGTGGGGCTGATAGTCAATTAACCTACCGATTCGCCAAAAACCAAAACAAACACCATGACTAGGCAACCAGTACCCTTTACCATTGCCGAAATTAATGAAGGAATGAATGCATTCCGCCAAACCTTAGACCAACAGAAAAGCCAAATCGAAACACTGCTGGCCCAAAAAGTCCAAACTGAAGCCAAACTCACCAGTCTTACCAAACAAAATAAAGCCCTTCGGATCCAAATACAATTAGTCGCATCTAAAACCGTTAACACTAGAAAGAGCACTGAAAGTATAGCCATGCAGCTTGACATGTCCGGAACCTTTCACACCCCTAACGGGGAAAAAGGATCTAACAACAGGGAAGCAACCCTGAATCTAGACTTTTTGGATGCAGGAACCTTCAAGAAGAACAATCAGGAAGGATCCGAAGAAGGAAAGGTAGAGAAGATGGTCAAGGAATACCTCAAGGAAATCGAGGCCAAAATCGCCAAAATTCCTGGAATGCCGAAACCCATGGAAGAAGAAGCAGCAGATGGCTATATAGAATCTCCCTTCTCAGAAGAGATCGCCATGGTAGAGGTGCCGAAGAGGTTCAACACGCCTAACATGACCATGTATGACGGAACAACGGACCCTAATGAGCATGTGTCCCTATACAAGCAAAAGATGATGACAAGCTCGATCCTTAGAGATATAAGGGAAGTTATCATGTGCAAAGGCCTTGGAGCCACGCTATCAGGTCCAGCTCTAACTTGGTTCATTAATTTAGATGATGGGACAATTCGATCTTTTGCAGGAATGGTAAACCTATTCAAGATCCAGTTTGCTAGCAGCAGAAAAATCGAGAAGCAGTCTTCAGATCTGTACCGTGTTGTGCAGAGACATGGTGAATCCTTGAGGGACTATCTAAACAGGTTCAACAGGGAGAAGATTGGGATACACAAGTGTGATGCTCCTACAACAATCGAAGCATTCAGAAGAGGGCTGCTACACCATAGTGAGCTCTACAAGGAGTTGACCAAATATCCTTGTACAACCTTTGAAGATGTGCAAGCCAAAGCTATGGCTCAAGTCAGATTCGAGGAGGATACTTATGCAAGAAAGACTCTTGAGCCAGATCGCCAATCAAGAAGGAACATCAACTTTCCCATAAGAGATCACCGATTTAAGCCATATCAACGTTCCCGCTTTGATGAAGGATCAGTCAATGTTGTTGAAGAAGAATTCTCCGACTGGAGGGAAGATCCTGAGCTCCCACCTAAATTACATGAATATTGCTTCAATGTTAACCCTGCAGGAGTAATTAGGACCCTAAATAAGATGGGGGATACTGTGCAATGGCCCAGAAAGAATGATAGGCCTGGAGAGAAGAAAGACCCGTCCAGGTGGTGCGATTTCCATTCAGATATTGGTCACACAACCGATGAATATGTTGCGCTCAGAAAGGAAGTTGCTTACCTACTGAAGAAAGGTTATCTCAAAGAACTCCTGTCAGACAGATCTAAAGCTCCAGGGAAAGAAAGAGAATCAAAGCAGGGAGGTCCTCCACCTCCGCCCCCAATTGTCAAAACCATCTGTTTCATATCAGGAGGATCAGAAGTGTGCGGCTTAACATACTCAGCAGCAAAGCGATACGCAAAGGAGAGCAATAAGGATCAACCAGAAAGAAGGGAAAAATCCAAAATAGACATTCCCATTATGTTTGAAGAAAGCGTCGCAGTAGAAGGCCATCATGACGGTCTAGTAATTTCACTCCCAATTGGAAATTGTATGATCAAGCGAATCCTTGTTGACAACGGAAGCTCTGCAAACATCATCATGCTCGATACTCTGAAACATATGAACATAGACGAAAAGAACATCATCCATAAGTCAACAATGCTAGTGGGATTCAGTGGAGAAACCAAGAAGACAAGTGGGGAGATCACATTAGCTACCTATGCGAAAGGAGTCATCCTACAAGTCAAGTTCCTGGTGATCGACACTCTATCCTTATACAATATTATTTTAGGCAGACCCTGGATACATGAGATGAAGGCCATCCCCTCTACATACCATCAAGTCATTAAGTTCCCTACCAGATGGGGTATTCAAGAAATCAGAGGAGACCCTAAAGAGGCCAAAGAATGTTACAAGATCGCATTAAAAGCAACATCTGCAGAAAAGAGTCCAGCATAGCAATTAGAGGGTCAACTGGGCCAAGAGAAGTTGAGCATAGCAGAAGAGCAAGAAGCCACAGAAGTCCAGTTGAACCCCAAACACCCAGATCAAAAGGTCAAGATAGGGTCAGAATTGAAGCCAGATCTCCGACAACAAATATATGCCTTCTTAGAAGAAGAAAAAGATGTGTTCGCCTGGACTCATGAAGACATGAAAGGCATCTCTCCAGATGTAATTACTCACAAGCTGAATGTAGACCCAATGCATACACCAGTAAAGCAGAAGAGAAGGAAATTTGCGCCAGAAAGGAACAAGATTATCAACGAGGAAATCCAAAACCTATTGAAGACTGGAAAGATCAGAGAGGTAAAATATCCAGAATGGCTCGCTAATGTAGTGGTAGTCAGGAAGAAGAACGGAAAATGGCGAATCTGCATAGACTTCACAGATATCAATAAGGCATGCCCAAAAGATCCGTTCCCCCTACCTCATATTGATGCAATGGTAGACGCCACAACAGGATACGAGCTGCTGTCCTTCATGGATGCGTACTGTGGTTATAATCAAATCCTCATGCACAAGGATGAACAAGAGAAGACCGCCTTTATCACTAGTCAAGGAATATATTGCTACAAAGTAATGCCTTTCGGATTGAAGAACGCAGGAGCGACATATCAAAGGCTGGTGAACAAGATGTTTGAAAAACAAATTGGGAACACAATAGAAGTATATATAGAGGACATGGTGGTTAAATCCAAGAAGGCAGAAGAGCACGTTAGAGACCTTAAAGAAGCATTTGCCATCCTAAAGCAGTACGGTATGAAGTTGAACCCCACAAAATGCACATTCGGAGTACAGTCAGGAAAGTTCTTAGGATACATGGTTACACAAAGAGGAATAGAAGCCAGCCCAGACCAAGTCAAGGACATTCTAGATCTGGAACGACCAAAATCAAAGAAGGATGTACAGAGCCTAACAGGGAAAATTGCAGCACTGAACAGGTTCATTTCAAAATCTTCAGACAAGAACATAGCCTTTTACGAGGTACTAAAGAAAAACAAGGAATTCAAGTGGGAGCAGGAACACGAAGAGGCATTTCTGAAGTTAAAAGAGTACTTAGCCAACCCGTTGATTCTCTCTAAACCTAAGGAAAGGGAGCCCCTCCAATTGTACCTCGCAGTTTCTGAAGGGACGATCAGCGCAGTCCTTACAAGAGAAGAAGGCAAGGAACAATTCCCAATCTACTACGTAAGCAAGACCCTACTCAGCGCGGAAACAAGGTACGCGTCCTTAGAGAAAAATTTTTTGGCCCTAGTTACTGCCTCAATAAAGCTACGCCCATACTTTGAAAGCCATTCCATACGAGTTCGCACCAACTACCCCATCAAAGCCATCATGAGAAAGCCAGAAATGTCAGGAAGGATGGAGAAATGGGCCTTACATCTGAGCAGGTACGATGTACAATACGATCTTAGGACTGCAATCAAATCACAAGCTTTGGCAGACTTTGTAGCAGACTTCAGTCCAACCCTTGAGGAAGAAGCGCAAAAAGAAGTATTGACATTACAAGAGCCAAAGGCTACACAGAAGTGGATACTCCATACAGATGGCGCAGCGAACATACGCGGTGTAGGCTTAGGAGTAGTACTGACTTCACCCCAAGGAGACAAGATAGCACAGGCAATAAGATGCAACTTCAAAGCCACCAATAATGAAGTTGATTACGAAGCATTGATCACAGGATTGACCGTCGTAAGGGATATGAAGATACAACATCTAGAGGTAATCTCAGACTCCCTACTCATGGTAAATCAAATCAACGGAGAATATGCGGCAAAGGATACCAGGATGATTGCTTACCTAGAAGTCACAAATAAACTCATTAAGAAGTTCAAGGAATTCAAGATAGACCAGGTACCTAGGAATATGAACACTGAAGCAGACGCCCTGGCAAACTTGGGATCAAATGTTAATCCAGAAGAATTTGGAGCTATCCCCCTAGTGCACGTACTCTCTCCGGCCATAGAGAAAGACTCAACCATGAACGTCTGCGAAGTTCAAATAGGTTCTACAGGGAAAGAAGGCAATAGCTGGACAACACCGCTAAAGGAATACCTTCTGGACAAAACAGTACCAACAGGGAAAGTAGAAGCTCAAGCATTCGCCCTGAAAGCCTCCAAGTATTGCTTAATCAGCAATGTACTCTTCAAGAAATCTGCAGCAGGTCCCTTTTTACGATGTTTAGAGAAAGAGGAAGCACAACAAGTCTTACAGTCCCTACATAGCGGGGAATGCGGAAACCATTCAAGAGGAAGGAATCTAGCCAACAGAGCACTCAGAATGGGATACTATTGGCCTAGCATGAGAAAAGATGTTGCGGAGTTCGCCAAGAAATGTTTAGCATGCCAAAGGCACGCACCTTTGACACACAAACCATCAGAGGAGCTACATCCAACACTAACGCCTTGGCCATTCATGAAGTGGGGAATGGATATAGTGAAGCTACCCCCGTCATCAGGACAAAGAGTATACTTCTTAGCAATGACAGACTACTTTTCAAAATGGATTGAAGCAGAAGCGTACAAGGAAATCAAGGACAAACATGCCATCTCGTTTATAAAAAGAAACATCCTGAGTAGATTCGGAGTACCAGCAGAGATCATTACAGATAATGGATCTCAGTTCATCAGCAATAAGACCACGAAGTTCTGCAAAGAATGGAACATTTATCTTATCATCTACGCCTAGATACCCACAAGCAAACGGACAAGCGGAATCGAGTAACAAGGTCCTTATAGGCAACATGAAGAAAAGGCTAGAAGGAGCAAAAGGGAAATGGGCAGATGAATTTCCCAACATATTATAGGCAGACAGAACAACTCCAAAGGACGCTACATGCCACACTCCATTCTCATTGGTGTACGGGTGTGAAGCAGTAATCCCAACAGAAGTAGAAGTCCCCACAGCAAGGTATGAGTTAATGATAGAAGAAAGGAACCAAGCAGAACTAATTCACAACCTGGACACAGTGGAGGAACTAAGAGAAGACGTAAAAATGAGAATGGCAGCATATCAACAAGAAGTAGCAAGGTCCTTCAACAAGAACGTCAGGGCAAGAGTTTTTAAGTTGGGAGATTGGGTTCTCAGAAAGGTGTACAAAAATACCAGAAAGGTAAACGCAGGGAAGTTAGCACCCAACTGGGAAGGGCCCTACGAGATCATCAAGGTAGTAGGTAATGGGGCCTACAGACTCAGAAATACGGAAGGAAAAGAGGTACAGAGAAGCTGGAACGCAGCACGTTTAAAGCTCTATCATTTCTGAAGAGCGAAGGTATGTAGTCATCATTTCGATTTCATTTCTTTTTACAACAGCAAAACAAAAAAAAAAGAAAATAAAAAAAGACAAAAATCTCCAACAGCCAAAATCAGCATGAAAGGTACTCTTCTTTACTTGCATCTTGTCAATTTAATTTATTTTCACTACGAGTACTGACTTTGGCATCGAAGGGCCGTTGGGGAAACCCACGGCCACCCTCACCCAATTTTGTTTTGCAAGGACAACATCGACACTGCTAAGCAAAAGCGCAACAAAACACTACAGAGCAATGCTTATTCGTCCCTACAAGGAACAAACCAACACGAGGATGGAAAACCAATTGCCCCCACAGAATAAGCAAACACATGTAAGCAATACTACATCCTTAATACAACTGTAATACGACAGTAATGCAACAACGATACAGTAAGAAATATAAACACAGTTCAACATAGCAGCAGAAGCAGAATCACTTAGTCGCAAAAGCAACAAAATAGACAAATCATCCAGCTACAACAATGCAGCATAAAAACAAAACAAAATATCCAACTGCACCAAGGCAGTAAAAACAAACGTTCTTCAAAATTAAAAATATTTAAGGTGACACAACACCATTGAAACTAATTCTCGTCCATGTTATCAGCAGGGACCACCTCCTCAGCAACAGACTTCGTACTCTATGGGACATCCTTGACCTCATTGTTGTGAGAATAGTTCACTTCCTCATCAGCAAAGCTCAGAAACAATGAGCTAGGAGCAGTAGTCCCTTCAGGAAACGCAATCTTAAAGGTGACCTTATCAACATCATAATCCCAGGCCTCATGCTTTCCTTGCATAAACTCCTCCATCATCTCAAGACGAGCTTTCCCAAAGTAATACGCTGCAGCATCAACAACCTCGTTTCCAGCCTCCTTCAAGGTGCTCTTCAGCCCATCACGTTCAGCAATGCATTCCCTATGCTTAGCCCTTTCAGCCTTTAGAGCATCAGTAGCAGCCTTGTACTTGTCAGAAAGGGCATCACGCTCCTTCTTCATAGCCTCATACACCCGAGTAAACTCTGACACTTTGCCCAGTACGCCAGACAAGACTGAAGGCTCTGCAGAATACGGAATCAAGTAAGAGAAACGTAGCCCGATATAATCATTTTTATTAATTTTTTGTTTTTTTTGGGAGTATACCATACCTGGAAAGACTGCACAACAACCTCTTAAGAAAGGTCAGCAAAAGTCTGCGAGGACTGACGATCCTTGAAGGACGGAAACAGTAGGGTATCCACATGCGGAGCCAAGGAATCAAAAGAGAAATCAGCAACATCAACATCAATAGGCACCTCCAACTTCCTCTTAAGGCCAGTGCGAGGTGGAGGTGGAGGAGGACCCCTCTTTGGAGCAACCGTTTTGAGAGGAACGACCTCTGTAGTTTGAGGAAAAGAACGATGTTTAAGGCGACCTAAGAGAGAAGACGAGCTAAGAAGGTCATGAGACCTTAGTGACCTCGAAGTATCTGCAAGAAACACGGCAGCATACTCAGCAGGATACATAACCAATTCAGAAAGGACAAACAAACTGGGAATCAACAAAACTTATAACAAAGACAAAGTAGAATCGTAGCAACCAAACACATTTACAAGGATTGACACAACAATGAGTTTCACAAACAGAACAGAAAGGAATAAAAACAAACCTTGAGACATAGTTGGAGCAACTTTCTGTTCAGAATCAGAATCGTCCAAGGACTTAATCTGAATAACCGCTTCAGGCTGCGTCAGTCTGATAAAGGATCTCTCGTCTGCACTCAACTCGTACAGCTTATCTATCAAGGACAGAGACTGAGAACGTTGCTTCAATTTACTCACTGCAACCATCAAGCAAATAAGCCCGAATCAACAAGGAAGGAAAGCAAAACACGGGAAAATAAGAAAACAAAATACCTTCAGCCTCAACAGTGTCAATAAAAAAATCACAATCATCACCCAACGAATCAATCCTCACAAAGAAGAACTTGTGATACCACTTCTTGTCAAACGCCTTCTCCAAGTCAGTCATCAAAGGACCAACACCATCTTTCAAACGAAGACCAACCCGACCCTTACCACTGGTCCTAATAGTATAAGGATAACACAAATCCCTCACATCAAGTTCTATACCCAATTTCGCACTCAGCAAATCCAAAATTCTCAAAACCCTCCAAGTTTGGGGCAATAACTGACAAGGCGAAACCCTAACCTTAGACAAAAATTGACGAACAAGAGAAGAAAAAGGGAAAGTGTGCCCAATCACAAAGGGGTACTCGAAAAAGCACACCCAACCAGGGGCAGTCCAGTCATCCCTCTCCCTAGAAGACGGGATTTTCACCACAACCCCATCAGGAAATCGCGCAACGGCAACGATATTCTGAACTTCCTCCCTCGTCACAGTAGAAGGGTAAACATCTTTAGAAGGAAAGACGTTTTGCGCGACCAAAGTCGGCTTCTTAACACCCTCATCCACCCCAACAAACACCACTCTTACAGGATCACCCATCACAAAACAAAAGAGAAAACAACAAAGTGAAGAAACAGGAAAAACAGAGAAAACAGAGAAGAGAGAGAAAATACCTGATGAAAATAAAAAATTAGGACAAAGAGTAAAGTGATTGAACGAGAGCTAGCACGCCCAATAAATACCGAAGAAAGAAATAAACCGCCCTCCGCGGTTACCGAGGAACTTGCCTTAAAACTGCCACCACACTCCACGTTTTTGTTAACCGTTGAAATAATTCGAAGAATCCTTCTAACGGCTTCTTTAGGTAATTTTCACTTCCAATACTTGAAAATAAAAATCAGGGGCAATTGTTGGGCCCATATTAACATACGACCCAGTATGCTTAGGGCATTAATCCAAGATCAAGGGTTCAACAAAATAAACAAAAACGGCGTGATTGGAGTAAACAAGGAAAGCAGCATCAAGAGCATCAATCAAGAAGATACTTGCCAAAGATACACCTACAACAGGGAACAAAATAAATCAAGGGGATCTTTTACATTTCAAATATATTCTGAATATCCATGTAAACCCTGGGGATTCCTAGGTATAAATAAGAAGAATTAAGCATTTTAACACTCATGTACACTCACATATAATTCAATATAAACGATTTGCTCTAATTTTATCTACGGAACTGCGTCCCTACTGAACAAGGAGGCTTGTCCTTACTCAGTATTGTGTCTCTAATCTCATCTTCTTATTCTTATTGAATATTTACTGCTTACTTATTGATTATTTATTGCTTTATTGTAGTTCTTATTCGCTTTAGATACTATTGGTAGTATGATTGTTATTACCCCCCAAAACATAGCAAATTCTTAGATGTCCTAGCTAAGATTTGCCCAAACAGTATTTTTTATCATAAAAGTTCTGTTAATTCTCTTAATATGTATTTTATAAATCTTGATAATCGTTGTAGATATCGTATGCTTTATTATTAATTAATGGTATTCATTTTCTCTAATATTTTTACTAGCTCTTTGCCTTCAAATTCTGAGGAGCCCCTTGTAGGTATGGAACCTCTTGTGATGGAGGAGATGAACTAGGATCTTGTGTGCGATCCGACAAAGGAGGAAATTTTTTCGGCCTTATCTCAAATGCGCCCCAACAAGGCGTTGGGTATCGATGGTATGCATGCCCTCTTTTATTAGAAATGTTGGAATATTGTAGGGTTTGATGTCGTGTAGTATACTTTGAAGTGGTGGCATGATAATATTGATATTTCTGATATAAATAAGACATATATATAGTTCTTACTCCTAAATGCCAAGAGCCTCGAAAGATGAGTGAGTTTCGACCTATTAGCCTTTGCAATGTCATCCATAAATTGATCTCGAAAATGTTGGCTAACCAGCTCAAAAGAATTCTCCCGAATATCATTTATGATCATCAAAGTGCTTTTGTTCCGGGGAGGTTGATAATGGATAATGGTATAGTGCCTTTTGAAAATTTTCACTGGATGAAAAAGAAGGGTGAAGGTAAAATAGGGACGATGGCGATGAAGTTGGACATGATTATGGCGTATGACCGTGAAATGTGGTCGTTTTTTGAAGGGGTAATGTGCAAGCTTGATTTTTGCAATGATTGGGTGAGGAGAATTATGAGTTGCTTGTCTACTGTGAAGTACACTTTTAAGTGGAATGGTTTTGTGGATGATGGTGAGGTGACTCCTTCTAGGGGCCTTAGACAAGGTGACTTGATCTCACCTTACCTATTTTTTATGTGTGGAGGCCTTTCCTAGTCTTCTTCGGATGGCAGCTTGTGAAGGGTTGATCCATAGTGCACAGGTTTGTCGAGGAGCTCCAAAGGTCTCTCATCTCTTCTTCACGTATGATAGCATCCTATTTGCTAGAGCCACTCTCCAAGATTGCTAAAAAAATTGTTAATACTATTAATATTTATGAGGGAGCTTCGGGCCCCTTCAAAAAAAAAAAAAAAAGAAGGAGCTTCGGGTAAAAAAATTACTTTGAATAATTGAAGGTGTCATTTAGCAAAAATGTGGAGTATAATCGAAGGAGGGATATTATAGCGGTGCTTGGTGTTAGGGAGGTGGCGAAACATGTAAAATATGTTGGACTCCCTACAATCATCAGAAGATCAAAGAAGAGTATTTTTAGTTGTCTCAAGGAGAGAATTTGGAAGAAAATGCTAGGATGGAAGGGGAAGTTGGTGTCTCAAGCTGGCAGAGAAGTCTTAATCAAAGTGGTTACTCAATTGATTCCGACCTATATGATGGGCCTCTTTAAAATCCTGAATGGCTTATTGGATGAAATTCACTCCTTGCTTGCTCGGTTTTGGTGGGGGTCTCATGGTGTGAATCGGAAGATGCATTAGATGAGTTGGGAAAAGTTATGTTTGCCTAAGTCTTATGGGGGGATGGGATTTCAGGAATTAAAAGTCTCCAACCAAGATCTACTTGCCAAGCAAGGTTGGAGGCTCCTGTGCAATCTTACCTCTCTCGTTTACAAAGTCCTAAAGACAAGATATTTTAAGAATGACGAGTTTGTGGATGCTAGGAAGGGTTATGATCCAAGCTATGTGTGGTGGAGTATTTGGGGGGGGGGGGGGGGGAGGCAAAAGCATTGTTTCTTGAAGGTCTAAAATGAAGTGTGGGCAATGGAGAAAATATCAGTGTGTGGGATGAGGCGTGGCTTCCGGGTTGTGGCTCTGTGATTGTCCCTATGCCTATTGAGAGCCCGGTTGATCTGAAGGTGGCTGCTCTTATCGACTTTGAGGGGAGAGGGTGTTTATGGAGGTTCTGCAATTACACCTTGCTGCTACTGATGTGCCAAAGTTTGCGAGTATCCCTCTTAGTTTGCGCTACCCAATTGATGTGAGATATTGGTGGCCTACTGAATATGGTATGTTCTCTACAAAATCTGCCTATTGGTTGGGGAGGTTGGGTCATATTAGAGGTTGGGAGCAGCACTACGACAACATTGGTGAGGATTTTTGGAGAATGATTTGGAATTTTAGTGGACCGCCTAAACTGAAACAATTTTTCTAGAAGGCTAGTTCGGATGCTCTTGCTACTTTGGGTTGACTAAAAGATAGACATGTGTGTGATGATGATCTTTTCCCCCTGTGCTTCAATAGCAGCGAGACCATTTATCACTTTATCTTTATCTGTCAGAATGTAAAACGAATCTGGGATACTTCCTCCTTTAATGCACGGCTGCAAGATGCTCCTAGTTTTAATTTTAAAGAATTATTTCTTTACGTTGCGTCTAAGGTGAGCAAAAATGAACTCATCTCTTTTGCTACTATTGCGTGGGCTGCTTGGTCTCTTTGAAACTCGATTGTTTTTTAAAATCCATGTAGCTGTGATGTTGTTGACATTACAGGCTATTTATGGTTGGTGGAAGAAGTACACTTCTGTTGTAGGCTACACTAATGTGGTCAGGGGTGCTGGTTTGAGTAGCAGGTGGATTATACTCCATCTGTTGGTGATGTGTGTGTGTGAATTCGGATGCTGCTATGATTCACGAAGGGTGTGTGGGCTTAAGTGCAGCATTGAGAGATGGACAAGGGAAGCTGCTTGCTGTAATGGTGAAGAGAGTGGCTGGAGATGACAGTGTGAAGTGTGCAGAAACTCGGATGGGAATCCTGCCAACAAAAGTTCTGGGATATAGTAGGATCGAGCTTAAATCAGATGCTCTGTGTGTTGTTAATGTTGTGCAAAAAGAGGAACAAGGAAGGTCACTGTTTGACTTGATCATTGAGGATATTGTTCTTTCATGTGATTCTTTTCGTTGTCTTCATCTTAAGAGAAATGCCAATGTGCTAGCCCACTTAGTTGCTGGATTGTTACTTTGTGGGGATAGGGTTGAACAGGTGTTTGTGAACGGTTTTCCGCAAGGTGTGATTGCCTTGACGGAGATAGATATGATGTAACCTGCTTTCCTATTAACTAATTTGCCATGTTCCCGTTTGCCTAAAAAAAATGGTATTCATTTTCTCATAAAAAAAATCGTGTTACATACAAAATTAGGTTAGACAATTGAAATTGAGTCTAATTGTCATTTGTCTTATGACCCAATAAACTAAACATGCTTGTATGAAACCCACATTATTAATGAGCCTGATCATTACTCATAAACCCATTTATAATTACTTTTAGGCCGCGCTCACTTCACTTTATTTTTGTTGATCTAAAATTATTTTTATTAAACTGGAATTAATTTTGTTGAAGTGAAATTAATTTTACTGAACTGAAATTATTTTTACTGATTCTGTTTCTTCTTTATAGTTACTGAACTGATATTATTTTTACAAAATTGAAATTATTTTTGCTAAACTGAACTTATTTTTACTGAATTGAAATTAATTTTATTAAACTAAAATTAATTTTATTGAATTAATTTTTTTTTTTTTTAAGATGAAGTAAACATGACCTTACATTGATTACAACTTAATTTCCTTATCAGGTGAAATAATAAAGCCGTAGATTAAGGGTCCTCTCTATTTGCCTTTAAAAAATAATAGCTACGGTATATAATACAATACTATGCTTTTTTTTTTTTTATAATCTAAAATTTGCAAATTTGAATCATATAAATTTATACTCCCTTTATTTATTTTAAGTATTACAATTTGATAGGCACATAGCTTAGTTTTAGACAAATTAATTGATTTGAATATAAAATAAAGGTAATTGAGATATATCGGGTATTTTAGTAAGTGCTTCAATGTCCATGAGTTATATAAAGTATGTACTTCCTATGTTTTTTTTACTTGACTCACTTTGACTTTTACTTTTACACTATTCACCACATCTCCTTTGATCGCTTTTTATGAATTATTTGCAAGGAAAACATATTAATATGAGATATTGTCAAAAACGTCATAATAATTACTATCATAATAAATTTTATAATATTTACTTATGGAAAATTAAAAATGATTAATGTTTTGTATTGGCAAGCGTGATAAATGAAACGAGTTAATTAAAAGAACAAAGGTAATATGAGTTATTATATCCATGTTTTAATAAGGGCCTGTTTTGATTTAATGAACTGAGCTGATGAACAAAATTAAACTGAGCTGAGTTGAACTGAGCTGTTTATGAGAGAAGGAAATTATAAACTGAGCTGAATAGAATAAGTCCTTAGGTACTCTACTTTCCATCCATTTGTATTTTAATAAGTGCTCTATTTCTATTTTGGAAAATTTTAAGAATATTTTACCATTTTCCTCCCCAATAGTGGTCTCTCATATCATGTTTTAATTTCTTTTTCAAATTCTCATTTCTATAACTTAAACCCAATTTTTTTGTTCAACCTACTACCCACTTCAGTAATAAACTAATGCATTCCATTGTTCCTACTAAAACTTTGTGCTCCTAAAAATTAGTAAAAATACAAGTGTGTCATGTTTAAATGTCTAATGTAAAGCCAGAGAGTAATTTTGTAGCTCATCATTTAGCGAGAGTAGTACCGTACAATGTTGAACAAGTATGAGTTAATCACTGTCCGGACGATATCACTATTTATGTACTCATGAACAATTTGTCTACTAAGACTCCGTTCACTTCACCTTATTTTTGCTATTGAAATTAATTTTACTAAAATTAAATTATTTTTTCTGAACTTAAATTATTTTAACTTAACTGAAATTAATTTTGCTAAACTGAAATTATTTTTGTTACTGAACTTAATTTTTTTTATTGAAATAGTTTTTTTATTAAAATAAAATTATTTTTATTGAATATCCTTTCTTTTAAAATGGAGTAATATAGTCTAACGCCCGTTCACTTCACCTTATTTTTGCTGAACTGAAATTATTTTTACTGAATTGAAATTACTTTTACTGAACTGAAATTATTTTGCTGAACTGAAATTATTTTCACTAAATCTCTATTATGTTTCTTCTTTACATTTACTGAATTTTACTAAACTAAAATTATTTTTACTGAAATAAAATTATTTTTGCTTAATATAACTTATCAATCAATCAATCAATTACTTAATACTAAAAGCGAATCTGACATGACACTTGCCATGTTCCGATTAAAAATTTTCCCGCCATTTCCTTTTTTTTTCTTTTTTGTACAAAATCTTCATTAATATTATTTTATATATCCTACTTCCTCCGTTCTTTATTACTTGAACTGTATTCCTTTTTAAAAAGTTTCTTTTTCCTTGACATGTTTCCTTTTTTGGCTTATTTTACATAATACGTTGTATGATATTTAACTTTCAATTTGGCAACTATATACGAAATATATTCTATATGCATATCTTTTGTATTTTTTATAATAGGTATTTTTCTATAATAAACAAACACATAATACGATAATATATTAGAATAATAAAATGTACTACTCCCGTACTTCGTATCATTCTACAACGTATTTTTTTTTTGAAAGTTTTTCTGCTCTAACCAGCATTTGATATTTTAGCTATTATCATATATTTATTGAATTTTTTTTTATATAATACGAGTAATAACATTACAATTCAATAACTATAAAAATAAATATAAAACAAAATTAAAAAATAATGATTATTAATTTTCATAAAAATTAGTTAATTAAATTTGTAAAACATTGTGCCAGTTATAGTATGCTATAAAATATTGTGCCGGTCAAAACATGCCAACAAAATAGGGACATATGGGTATATAATTACATTGCATGGGTTATAATTATAAATTGCATTCTCATATAAAACACTATAATCATTAAATTTTTGTGTTTTTTTTAATGTTTAATAATCAATAACTTTTGATAACAATATAATATTAATTCAAGTTTTTTTGTTTGTTTATTTTTTTAAAAAGAAATTCAAGTATTTGTTTCAATTAAAAATATTATTTTTTTTAAAAAAAAATATTATTGTTGTATTAACATTATAATTCATTGATTCATAATTTGATTAAGTAAAAACCGTGCGTTGCACAGTATTTAAAATAGGTTCTACTAAATTGAAATTAATTTTATTGAATATTATTTTTTTTTTACGGTGAAGTGAAAAAGCCTAACTCTAGGGCTGGCAAATGGATCAGGTCGGGTCGGGTTCGTGTTCGGGTCAACTAATTTTCGGGTCAGCTACCCCCAAACCGAACTTGATCCATTTAACTTTTCGGGTTGAAAACCCCAACCTGAACCTGATATTTTCGGGTTCAGGTCAACCCGATATTGACCTTATTTGACCTGATTTTTTTTTTTTGGAATCAATTTGCTTTAACTTGAAACTGACTTGATTTTTTTTTCTTCAAATATTAATCTGATATGGGTTAAGTGATTCATATAATAATCTGATATTAGGTAAATCATAAAATTATATGAACAACACCGTATAAATTTGGTAAATTGTAAAAATTTAATCAAAAAAATAACAACAATAGAAATTAATAACAGAATTTTTAAGTGTATTTTCTTGCAATTTAACATGAACAACAACAAAAATCTCAAAGCAAAACAATACAATAACGTTAAAAAAAATCGAAATCGGCAAACTACAATAAAAATTGATGAAAGTTCTTGAAAACTAGCAACTTGAAGCTTGATGTCCGTGAAGGTGAAGAAGACATGAAGGAGGAACACTTGCAAAGGATTTTAGGAATTGATATCTTGTAGGGGTGTCCGTTCGGTTTTCGGTTTGGATTTAGTCCAAATCCGATCCAATCCGAAATATAATTCGGTTTTCAATTTTCCAATCCGATTCGATCTGAATTTCTCTCTTGATCCAATCCGATCCAATCCGAATTAAAATTCGGTTATTTGGTCCAATCCGAAAATCCAAATTATAATACATTATTTTTTTAGCGCCTAATACAATTATAAAAATAAAGCTTTACTATAAATAAAAGTCTTCAAAATCATGATTAAAATACATAGTTCAACATCAAGTCATTAATTAATTAATACAAAGTCTCTCTAATTTATTTTATGTAGTATTAAGTACTTGAGCTAAACTTCAAAATATAAAGAAATCCATATTTATACAAGCTTAATTTTACAATTCGGTTTTCGGTTTGGATTGGATCCAATTAGGGTCAATCCGATCCAATCCGAAAATCCGAATTTCCAAAAAATCTAAATCCGATCCGATCCGATTTAAAGTTCGGATCCGATCCGAATTGATAATTCGGTTTGGATTGGATTGGATTTCGGTTTTTATCCGAATTATGGACACCCCTAATATCTTGAGAGTTGAAGAGAGAGAAATAATGAAATATGGGAGAGAATGTGAATTCCAACGGCTGATGAGTGATGAGAGGAGTGAGAATTGGATAGAATTTAGGGTTTTAGTTTTTATATGGACATATATGGCTATGTATGGGCTTTGGGCTTATTTTATTAGCTTTCTTTCAGTTTTTTTTTTTAAAAGAATTTACTGATCAAGGTTAGATTATCATGACCCAAAAATATTTTCGGGTTAAGTGGGTCATATTCGGGTTGGAATTTTCAACCTTAACCTAACCCATTTATTTATCAGGTCGGGTTCGTGTCAACCCATTTAACTTTTCGGGTTGAAAATCTCAACCCTAACCCGCTATTTTCAGGTCGGATTCGTGTCGGGTTTTCGAGTCGGGTCAGCTTTTTCCAGCCTTACCTAACTCCAAATAAGTTCGATAGTTGAAATTTAACATTGACTACCCACAACCCACCCTACGAGTAGTTCCACAAAAATAAAGAAGCAAAAAAACTTGAATCTCACGAATCCTTCATTTCCTTTACTTAGCCATTCTTCCCGTCTTCTTCTCTTCTACTCCGTACTATAAACACTGTTTATCAATCAACCCATCTTCATCTTTCTCTCTCCTCCCTCTTCTCGATCTCAAGATCGAAGATGGGCTTCCATGGCAGAAGCTCATGGATCTTTTCTCTCCTCTGCGCTCTTCTCCTCTTCTCTCAAGCTCACTCTTTTTACCTTCCTGGTGTTGCTCCTCGCGATTTCCAAGTGGTAATTTTTTTTGTTCTCTTCATTTGTTCTTTGTTTCTTGTTTTCTACTTTTGATTTGCGTTTTTGAGTTGTAATTTTTGTGGGGTTGGTTATTTGATCTGTTTTGATTTGGGGATTAGGGTTTTTGGTAGGATCTATTACTGTTTAATTCGTGTTCTTATTGGTTTTTATCTGGATCTGATTATTTGGGTTTATTCATGTGCTATTTGATCTATGTATTGTGTGTTTTTATCTTATTTGACTATCCTGAGGTTAGAGATTTTGGGAGATTTGATTAGTGTAGAAAGATCTTAAATTTTCACTGATGATTTGACTGTGAGTTATTGAGTGGAATATATTTCAACCTGAGGCACTGTTATTTGTAGAAATTTCGATGTTTCACTGCAATAATAGCTTCATACTATCACTTTTACTGTTGAATATAGTTGTGGATTGATGTGCCGTGTTATCGCGAAGCTAAAAGCTGATCCTTGCTTCGATTAGTGGAAGATCTGAATGTTAGTGAGAATGTTGGGACGACATTCAGTTGAATTGATTAGTTGGATACATTTGTGAAAATCGATTGATTTTTGAATTTATGAGGTTGCATTAAGGTTATTATCTTTTGATGACATTGAAAACTGGTGCAGACCTCATTAGACTTGGAGTCCTGGATGTATTGGTAATTGGGGGTGGAGTGGACTGGGTCGGCGGGGCTAAAAGTGCAATACCCCGTTTTTTATTTGATGCATCGTGTAGAGCTTGGAAATATTGTTCATTGAATAATATGCTTATGAATGCTACAAATATTTAAATTGTACAGTTCATTGAATAATATGCTAAAAGTGCAATACCCCGTTTTTTTTGTTGGAAATTTGTGCAGGGAGATCCTCTTCAAGTGAAGGTGAATAAGCTTTCATCTACAAAGACCCAGCTTCCTTATGACTACTATTTCCTGAAATATTGTAAGCCACAGAAAATTATCAACAGTGCTGAGAACTTGGGAGAAGTTCTTCGTGGTGATCGTATTGAGAATTCTGTGTACACTGTAAGCTTGCATATCTTTGTAAAATGTATTACTATTATTTCTACAATTTTCTCTGCAATGTATCAGCTTTTGGACCACAAGTCATGGTTTTATGATATTTAAATTTGACATTTCTATCGGTATGCCAGTTCAAGATGAGAGAGGAGCGGATTTGTCAGGTTGGTTGCCGACAGAAACTTGATGCTGAGGCTGCTAAAAACTTCAAGGAAATGATTGATGATGAATATAGAGTTAACATGTAAGTACTGGTGATTAGTTGGCTGAATTTAAATAGTTTAGATGGATGCTTTAAATTTGGCTTATGTATCTATGTATGCCTGCTTACATTTCTGTTGTGTTGTAACAGGATTCTGGACAATCTTCCAGTTGCTGTGATAAGGCAAAGGAGAGATGGACATGCCAAGGTTTACGAGCATGGATATCGTGTAGGATTTAAGGGAAAGTACTCTGGGGTAAGTTGTATGCTATACTATCTACCTGTGGATTTTGTACTGCTGTTTTTTCCTATCTTGATGCCCAAACTTGCTGTTGCAGACTAATGAGGAAAAGTACTTTATCCATAACCATCTAAGCTTCAAAGTGATGTACCACAAGGATCTGGAAACTGATGTTGCTCGTATAGTTGGTTTTGAGGTTACTCCTCACAGGTTTGCTTCCTATCCTTGCTGAAAACATTGATTATTACTTGTGTCATCCTTTTTTGTTTGTATGGGTGTATACTAAATTCATGTGTTCTTATTTTTTTCATTTGCCACGTAAATTTCATTGCTTCAACTTTTCTCATCTTATAGCTTTGTAAAATGTATTACTATTATTTCTGCAATTTTCTGTTACTTTTATCATTCAACTGTCGATGGATTGTGCTAAGGATCTTAGCGTTTGTAATTTGATGAAAATATCCAAACTTGGGAAGTGGGAACCAATATTATATGTCAGTAATCTTTCAGGAGATTAGGATGCCATATCCTTACTTAAGGAATTAGTTTGTGAGGAGAATGAATATAAACTGAAAGAGGGTCCTGTGAGGTTTATGCTGGATATTGATTGATTCAATGAAGGGGTGAGGCTTCATTTACCACTGCTTCTGGCAGACAAACACCAATTCCCTGAATCAAATGGAGAATGTATAGAGAGAGGAACAAGGGGTAAGAACTTGAGCAATCATTTGGTTTTGTGAAGCAGTGTTGAAGATGTATGAAGTGAACAAATATAGTGAAAGGCTGATTTTTTCCCCACCATATTGTCATTCTATAATATTGGTATGCGAATTTTGACACTCTTGGAGAATGATCTAACACTCGATGCTTTTCAGACGACATGATACATCTACTTCGTATGCAATTGTTTTTGCTTGAAGGCATGGAACTGTGTATTGTGCTAGTGAGCAGCTGAGTGCCTGAGCGCTGTCAGTCCTTACATTATAATAGTTCTATAGATATTCTCATAGCCCTTTTTATCCCCTTTTTTTTCGCTTCTGAATAGTTATGCAAGTTTAGTGTAAGTGTGTATATAACTTGTTGAAGAACTTTCGTGGAACCGCGGTGAACAGCAGATTACTAAATTAGACAAAAAGTTTCATTCAATCTCATTTATCTGGCACTCTGAATTAATAAATCTTTACCTGTGAGACAAATTACTGACTCACGAGGTTATTCGGTTCAGTTTTGTTGATCAATGTTTTGATGCATGCTTAGCTCAGTTAGGCTTTGAATTTGTCCGCAATACTGATCTAGTCAAGAACTTGTGATGAAAGACCTGTTAGATTTAAATAAAATTCTAGCATCTATTCATTGCAAATGTTAAGCTTACAATCCTACGTGCATGCATCTGCATTGACTACTGGTATGAATCTCTTTTGATCTTGTAATAGTGTTGCTCATGAGTATAAGGAGTGGAAAGATCAAGATACTCAAGTGGTGACATGCACGAAAAACATTGCTCAAAGTGGCACTCCGCCACAAGAGGTTGACACTGATAAGGAGGTGGTTTTCACTTATGATGTTACTTTTGAGGTATGTTATTCTCTAGATATCGATATCACTATTTTATGACTATTATCCCTTTCTCTCATTATTATCTTATCTTTTCAGAAGAGTGATATTAAATGGGCATCTCGATGGGATACATATCTTTTAATGAATGATGATCAAATCCATTGGTTTTCCATCATTAACTCCTTGATGATTGTCCTTTTCTTATCTGGAATGGTTGCCATGATCATGATGCGAACACTTTACAGAGATATAGCCAACTATAATCAGTTGGAGACTCAAGATGAGGCTCAGGAAGAAACTGGATGGAAACTAGTTCATGGGGATGTTTTCAGACCACCTCTAAACTCTAGCCTCTTGTGTGTGTATGTTGGAACTGGGGTTCAAATTTTTGCAATGACTCTGGTCACTATGATGTTTGCATTGCTTGGATTCCTTTCACCGTCTAACCGTGGGGGGCTAATGACTGCTATGGTTCTGTTGTGGGTCTTCATGGGTTTGTTTGGTGGTTATTCCTCAGCTCGTTTGTACAAGATGTTCAAAGGCACTGAATGGAAGAAGAACACACTGAAAACTGCCTTTATGTTTCCTGGTATACTCTTTAGCATTTTCTTTGTGTTGAATGCTTTGATCTGGGGGGAGAAATCTTCTGGTGCCGTGCCTTTTGGAACTATGTTGGCGCTTATGTTGTTGTGGTTTGGCATATCAGTTCCATTGGTGTTTGTTGGTAGTTACCTCGGATTTAAAAAGCCACCCATGGAGGACCCAGTCAAAACTAATAAAATTCCTAGGCAAATTCCTGAGCAGGCTTGGTACATGAAGCCCATTTTCTCTATTCTCATTGGAGGCATCCTTCCTTTTGGTGCAGTCTTTATTGAGCTTTTCTTTATACTGACATCCATATGGCTAAACCAATTCTACTACATCTTCGGCTTCCTGTTCATTGTCTTCGTTATCTTGATCATCACATGTGCTGAAATAACAATAGTGCTATGCTACTTCCAGTTGTGTAGTGAAGATTATCATTGGTGGTGGAGGTCATACCTGACAGCAGGGTCCTCTGCCCTATACCTGTTCTTGTACTCCATTTTCTATTTCTTTACAAAGCTGGAAATTACGAAGCTGGTTTCTGGGATCCTTTACTTTGGATATATGCTAATCGGTTCATATGCATTCTTTGTACTCACCGGCACCATTGGGTTTTATGCATGCTTCTGGTTTGTAAGAAAGATCTACTCTTCCGTGAAGATCGACTAATTACTGCAGTAAGGCCAGAATTTAGGGTTTTATGTAATTCATCAGTGAGATTCCACTCAAAACTGCAGAAGAACGAGGTAGGAAGATTTTGTGCCCATAGATTTGTATGTTCTTCAAGTACAGCTGAACTCTTGAGCTTCAGCCCGTGCAGAAAAAGATATCATTTTGCAGGTGTTAGTGTAGGCCACGATGTGTACTAATGTGCTTTCAGAATGTTACTTGTCAAGATATTGTGACTGGATCACATCTTTAATACTTCGTATATGATACTGCAATGTTTTTGTTAATTATAGCTTAAATGCATTTTATTTAATAGCAGATTCAATTGTTTTGTTGTGGCTGGTCTGGTATGAACTGTCTTGGTGCCTTTCTGTACTGTTTCAGAAGAACTGCGCCGTTTGCAGAGAATGTGCACATAATTAGATTGTAAAGGGCAGGTCTTTGAATGGTTCAGTGCTGCATGCATGAGCAAGCTTTTGACAAAACCAATTTTGATCCAATTACCTTTATACGCCCCTCATGGTTGTCAAATAACAATCTTAACACTAGATCAAGTACTCCTCGGTGAATGGAGATTTGATATAGCACTTCCTATTTACCCTATATGCAACTCATTCATTGAATGAGAAAAAAATAATCTAGTGCATGAGTTCATAATACGACCTAATTTTGCTCAATACTTTTTTTTTTTTCCTTATATCATATTTAGGGTGTGATTGGATTGAAGGAATTGGAGGGAAAGGAAGGGAAGGGAAATGGAGAGATGAAATATCTTTCATTTGGATAACAAATGAAGAAGGAAGGGAATTGGAGGGAAGGGATTAAATTGTAGGAAATTAATCCCTTTAACAATGGAAAGATTTGGAAGGAAAATTCAACATTCTTCCTTTCCCTCCCCTCCTCTTCTCCTCCCTCCCCTTCTTTTCCTTCCTCCTTTTTTTTTTATCCAAACACAGTGTTAAAGATCATTATTACTCCATCCGCTCCATTTTGCTTGCCTATGTAATTTGGGATAGAGGGGTATTAATCAATATTTCCACTAAAATTTAAACAATTATACTACTCCCTCCGTTCCCGAAAAAACGATCTATTTGGCCTGATTTTAGTCTCAAAAAGAACGACTCATTTATTTTTCCCAACATCTATTAAAATCACAAAATTACCAATATATCTTCAAATATTTTTGTCATGTAGCTCCTTCTCTCTATTTTACCCTTGTATTTTTTTAGATCTTTGTGCCATTTCCTCTCTAAATTTCTAAACTTTTTTTTTTCTCTCCAGCCACCATTAATTTTTCTTTAATTTTCCCATACATTTGTACTTGCAAATTATTGTTGACTAATGTTTTCCCATACATTTGTACTTGCAAATTAAGTTTCTTAATACTCGCGAAATCAACCCAAATGGGTCATTCTTTCTTGGACGGAGGGAGTAGTTAATATATAAAGATGAAAATTTGAAAAAAAAATAATCCCACTTTTGTCACTTCTGCTCAAAATAATCTCACCTTTGAATAATCTAGAAATAATCTCACCTTTGCCCTCCATGTTCAAAATAAAGCAGAAGTGACAAAGGTGAGATTGTTCATTTCAATTTTTCCAAGATATTGGCCTAGTTTGGCAAGTGGCTGTTGGCGGTTGGCTGGTTCACTTGGCTTGTTTGACCAGCTGGTATGTTTGACTGTTTATAATGGCTTTTGAAATTGGCTGTTAAAGCTGGCTGTTTATAAAAGTGTTTGGTAAATTAATTGTTGGTATTTGGCTGTTTATTAGATAATTTGTTGGCCAACAAGCCAAAAGCCAACAAAAAAGCTACTCAAAGCAGCTTTTTCATTTTGGCTTAAAAGCCAGCTTTTTCACTGGTTAAAAAGCCAATTACCAAACACATTTTTTGGTTGTTTGACCTCATAAAAAAGCCAAAAGCCAAAAGCTAACCAAAAAGCCATTTACCAAACATGGCCATTATGTGTTGCTCATTTGCTCAAAGTGAATCTAATAGTAAGAAAACTGAGGATGATCTGGGAATTGGGATGGATTGCCCAGTTATGTTACACCTGCTTGTGCCTGAGGTTAAAGAACACGAACATCACCGTCAAACACATTTTTTTAAGGCATTGAATGAGAAAATACATCACTTTTATTGTTGGTTTTGCGACCCAAGGTGCTGCTCTTGGGCGAGGAATTATGCATGGCATGGGGAATGACAGGCCTTGCACCACTGACTAATGAACTCATTGTGGTACGGTAGGGCATGATCAAGACAATTGCTTTCAACTTTTGGAGAGTTCCTCAATTGGTGTCTTGCAGAGAATAGGGTGAAAACTGTGGAGGCTGCAAGAATGTCACCCCCTAATGCTGCTGGAAATGCCTCTGGCTTTTGCAGTTCATTTGGGCAACATATTGATCGAATAAGGGTTCCACAACTATCGAATCTGCAATGGCAACAATTGTTGGGTACGCTATAGCTATTTTAAACAATTACGCTACTAGAAAATTTGATGGCAGTTGTAGCTCCAATTAAGGCCACTCAATGGATTATCGACACTGGTAGTTCAAATCATATGACTGGAAATATTATGGCATGTTTATGTTCAGTCAAAAATAAAATCATATTTCTCCCGTAGTTGATAGCATGTTTATGTTCAGTCATTGTTATGATTCAAGAGACACCCTTTAATTTCATTGCAAGTTACACCCTCAAAGAGGCACTTCTATGAGAGCTGCTTACGGATTACATTAATGCAGTTGACTAATATGAAGCATTCTAATAGGTTCATAGAAATCATTCGCGACTTTCTTATAGCTACCACAGTTACAGGGTTAGTAACCTGTTTATATTGTAGCTGAATTCAGAAGATTTGCAGAAAGAGTAATCAACTGTTGTGCAGAAATTAACAAGCATAACTCTGCTAAATATTTAACACTAAATATAGGGTCTATACGGATTAAATTATAAACGTATCAAGAAGTTGAACCGTTCACAAAAGACTAGCAGTACATGCAGTATAACAGGCTAACAGCTTAGTAAAATTTTAAACTGCATGTTTCAGAATAATCAAATCAATTGTATAATTTCCTATAATAAGCTAGCCTGTAATTAGCAATAAAACATTGCCCAAGCAACTTTGTAGGAAGAGTTAAGAGTTTGAAAAGCTTAAAATTGTACAAAGGTACAACTAAATGCAGGATAGGATTGAAAGTGCATCACCAGACGGACTCTGATTTTCTTTTCATTTGTTTTGTACGTGATACATCTCCGATTACATCCATATTGTTATTATATTCTCCTATAAAAAGCGTAAAAATTAAACAAACTTAGATGGTATATGATGACTCCACCTTGTTGTTTCCCTTGTTGTTTCGTTTATATTCCTACTTAGTTTTATATTGGATGATGGAAGTCAAAATGAATAGTCAATGTTTATTTAATATGCTAATATGTTTAGTTTATTTATCTTAGCTTATTTTATGATTCTGTCAAATTATATTCGAATATATCCTGCTAAATATGCTAACCTATTCGTATATTCTGCTATAAGCATGTTTATGTTTTTATTATTCTTTAAGTAACTGATTTTATCTTTATGTTTCTAAGATAATATTTTCTGTCAAATGTATTTATTTATCTAGCTTATTATTTATCTTATTTGGTTGTTGAATTTTTCTGAATATGATAAGATTTCTGTTTAAGATAAATATTGATGTTACTTGTGCTTGCTGACCTGGTTTTTAGGAAGCTAAGTATGCTGTAACAGATTTCTAGCTGGAAGATAAACGTTGAATTTAAAAGCAGCTTTGAAGTTTGAATTTGAAAGCTTCGAAATTTCTGGAGTTTGTTGAAGACCCAGAGACAGTTGGCAACGTTTTAAAGTCAGCTTCAAAGCCTTATAAATAGCATGAAGATCAGCCGGTTTCATTATCCAAGTTTTTCAAGAAGTCTTGTGCTATTCTAAGAGCTTTAATTCTCTCATTGTTTACTACTTTTCATTACTTAAAAGTGAGGGAAAAATACGAGTGTTCACTTGTGCTAAACTTTGTAATACTTGAGTGATACACTTCGTAGTAAAATTATAATACTCGAAGTTGTTTGAGTGTGTTAGCTTTTATTTCTAGGATTTGAGTGTTTAAGGTGTAGTGGGAAGTACTACGGAGAGAAGATAGTGAGATCTTCTAGGTTGCTTTAGAACTCTAAGGGAAGAAATAAAAGTTGGTTAAAATCCTACGGGTTGGACAACCCTAGGCGGAGACGTAGGCCTTTGTGCTGAACTTCGTAACAATTCCTTGTGTTTATTTCTGTTTTTATTTTTGCCTTATTCTTGCTTTCGTTCTTTGTTTTAAACAGTTTTAACAAAATCCAAAACAAACGTTTATAACCTTCTGCTTACTAACTGTTTTACTTTAAATAGTTTTCAAAGTCTTGATTTGTAAAACAAAGATCAGTTTATTCCGCCCTGTAACTGATCTCAAGGCCTTGACATTTTCTGTTTTGCGAAAAACGCCCATACTTTATTCAACCCCCCCTTCTAGAGTATTAATATGTTTATTCCATTACCATTGTGATCCTTTCATTTGGTATCAGAGCAGGTATTCACGTAAAGATCTAACAATCTGTGAAGATGAATTCCATTGGTGATGGAGGCTTCGCTCAAGGTCGATCCGCAAATCGCCCTCCTCTCTTTTGTGGCAACAACTTTGCTCATTGGAGGTCATTGATGCAAATGTTCGTGATTGATCAAGACCTTGAACTCTGGGAGATTATCAAGAAGGGTCCTAAAGTTCCTATGAAGACCACTGAAAGTGGAGTAGCCGTTCCTAAGAATGATGATGAGTTCAACCAAACGGATCTTGAAAGTGTTGCAAAGAATTATCGTGCTATGAACTTTCTGTATTGTGGACTAGATGCTAATGAATTCAACCGTGTGTCTACATGCAAAAGTGCCAAGGAGATATGGGATAAGCTCGTAGTCACATATGAAGGAACAAGCCAAGTCAAGGAGACCAAAATCAGCATTTTCCTTCGACAATATGAACTTTTTAAAATGCTTTCAAATGAATCTATTAAAGAAATGTTTACTAGATTCACTCAAATTATTAACAATCTTGATTCTCTTGGCAGGTTTTTCTCAAATGAAGAAAAAGTGAGAAAGATCCTTCGATGTCTTCTAAAAGCAAAGTGGGGTCCTAAAGTTACAGCAATTGAAGAAGCTCAAGATCTAAGAACCCTTCCTCTTGATGATCTATTGGGAAAATTAATTACCCATGAAATGTCCTTTGATGAAGAAGATGGAGAGCCTGCCTCATCCACAAAGGGGCTAGCTCTCAAAGCCAAGAAAGAAGAAGAGATAGAGGAAGATTCGGATGAAGATGATGATGAAGACCCCTTTGCTCTTCTCTCAAGGAGTCTTACCAAAATCCTCAAAATGAATAAGAAGTTCTCAAAAGAAAGAAATCATGGAAAATCTGATCGATACAGCAATCGCCAAGAAAAGCCTAAGGGAAAGACATACAACAAACTCAATACCTTGAAATGCTATGAATGTGGTGAAGAAGATCACCTTGTACGAGATTGTCCTCAAAGAAAGAAGTCTAAGCCCTACAAAAAGGAATTCAAGAAAAAGGCTATGGTGGCATCTTGGAGCGATTCTGACTCAAGTGATTCAGACGATGATGATCAAGCCAACCTATGTCTAATGGCAGAAAAAGACACTTCTAAAGAGGAACATCTTCAGGTAATTGTAAATAATCTCATGTCTAGTCCTTCAAATATTCTTTTTGAATTCTTGCATACTATGATTATCAATGAGGAAAGCTTGATTCAAGAGTCAAAAATTTTGAAAGAAAAACTCAGTACGCAAGTTGAAACTACTGAGAATTTAATCAAAGAAGTTTCTGTTTTAAAAGAAGCTTATACAGCTCTCGAAAACAAGGTCAAAGTGTCTGAAACTCAGATCAAGGCCTTGAAAACCGAGAACAGTACTTTGAAACAAAAAACTCACTTCTCTAAATTACTGTAATTATAGTCTTGAAAACGAGAAGAAAAGTCTTTTTGAAAAGTGTTCAAATCAGCAAAGTCTTTTAAATAAACTTTCAAATTCTGAAAATGATTTTAACAAAATTTTGGACAAAGCACGAGGATCCAGAGACAAAACTGGACTTGGTTTTAACAAATATCTTGACAAAAAGAAACCTACTGTTTTTGTTAAAGCCAAAGGAAGTTTTAATGGTCCTACCTGTTTTTATTGTTGCAAAAAAGGTCATACCAAGCTTACCTGTCCTTTCAAAAGGAAAGATCCTCATATTATCAAACATTCATTTCCTTATTTTACTCGAGACCAAATTAAGCAAATCTGGGTAGTTAAGGGAACTAGACCACCAAACATGGTCTATCTCGAATATGATTCCAAATTTGCAGTTTGGTCTAGAAAGGTTTGATAATTTGTTATTTTGCAGGAGAGCTTGAAAAAGAAAGATTATAGATGGATTTTAGATAGTGGATGTTCTCGGCACATGAGTGGAAATTCTGCTTTATTCTCTAAGGTTGAAACTAATCTATGTGGAACAATAACCCTTGGAGACAAAAAGAAGTGCAATATCGTTGGCATTGGCAAAATTGGAGGTGATGCATTTAACTCCATTGATGATGTCTATCTAGTTGATGGATTTAAGTACAATCTTTTAAGCATCTCTCAACTGTGCGACAAAGGCAACGAGGTAATATTTGATAGTGAAAAATGTGAAGTGCGTGACAAAGGTGGTAAGATCATTCTAACTGCTCCTAGAAATAATGATGTGTATTCGTTTCATTCTAATCTTGTTGAAAGTTCTAGTCTGAAGTGTCTCAAGGCCCTGACTGAAAATACAAGGCTTTGGCACAGAAGACTTGGACATATTAACATGCATACTATGAAAAAGTTGTCTATGCAGAGTTTAGTGCGTGGCTTGCCTGAATTAAATTTCAAAGAAAAAGGGCTGTGCAAAGCATGTGCTCGAGGTAAACAGGTTAAAGGTTCTTTTAAGACCAAAAAGGTTGTAAGTACCTCTAAACCCCTTGAACTTTTACATATTGATTTATGTGGTCCTATGCGTGTCAAAACCCCAAAAGGAAAACAGTATATCTTTGTGGTTGTTGATGACTATTCTCGTTTTACTTGGGTTTCATTTTTAAGAGAAAAATCAGAAGCTTTGTTGGACTTTTCAAAAATTTGCAAAGAAGTTCAAACTGAGAAAAACCTACCTGTGGTAGCTGTGAGAAGCGACCATGGTAGAGAATTTGATCAAATTAATTTTGAAAAGTTTTGTACTAAATATGGTATTTCTCACAACTTTTCAGCTCCAAGGACACCTCAACAAAATGGGGTTGTGGAACGCAAGAACCGCACCCTTGAGGATCTGTCCAGGACCATGCTTTTGGAAAATGCTTTACCAAAATATTTTTGGGCAGAAGCTGTTAACACAGCTAACTATGTTTCAAATCGTTGTTTAATTCGCCCTATTTTAAAGAAAACTCCATATGAGCTTTTCAAAGGAAGGAAACCCAATATAGCTCATCTAAAACCATTTGGATGTACTTGCTTTGCTCATAATAATGGCAAAGATAACCTTGGGAAATTTGATGCACGTAGTGATGAAGCTATTTTCTTGGGATACTCTTCTGTTTCTAAAGCATATAGAGTCTTTAACAAGCGAACTAAGCTTGTTGAAGAAAGCATACATGTTATTTTTGACGAATCCGAAAAGGATACTTTGAGTGAAAGTTTTACAGGTCTAAGGCTGAACAGATACGAGGAACCAGAAACAGATAATGAAAGTGATAAAGAAGCAGCAGAAGCTCCAGCAATGCGCCCTACCCAGAACATCCAAGAACCCATTCAAACCACAGAAGAATTAAATCAATCCTCTGTTTCTCCTCCTCAAAGCCCTGAAAGCTTAACTCAAGACCTTGAACCTGAACCTGAATCGAGCCAAAATTCATCTCATGGTCTTGAAACAGTACTCCAAGAACCTCCTGCTACCCCCTTACTAATGCGCAGAAAATTCAAACATGCCTCATCTCATCCTCTTGATAAAATCATTTCTGACCCAAAATCTGGAATCCAAACCAGAGCAAACTTAAAGTCTCTTTGTGCCTTTCATGCCTTTGTTTCCCTTGTTGAACCAAAAAATGTCAAAGAAGCCTTACATGAACCGGATTGGATTATTGCTATGCAAAGTGAGCTAAATGAGTTCGAGAGAAACAAAGTCTGGAATTTGACTTCAAGGCCCAAAGGAAAATCAATAATTGGAACAAGATGGGTTTTCAGAAACAAGTTGGATGAAAATGGTAAAATTGATCGAAATAAGGCAAGGTTAGTAGCTCAAGGCTACAATCAAGAAGAAGGTATTGATTATGAGGAAACTTTTTCACCAGTTGCACGTATGGAAGCAATCAAAATTTTACTTGCTTTTGCATCCTTTATGCGTATTAAACTATTTCAAATGGATGTAAAATGTGCCTTTTTAAATGGTTTTCTAAAAGAGGAAGTTTATGTAGAACAACCTCCTGGTTTTGAAAATGAATCTTTTCCTGACCATGTTTACAAACTTGATAAAGCTTTATACGGTCTGAAACAAGCCCCAAGGGCTTGGTATGAACGTTTATCAAAATATCTTTTGGAAAACGGTTTTAAACGTGGTCAAGTTGACAAAACTCTGTTTGTTAAAATCAAAGCAAGTGACTTACTGATTGTGCAAATTTATGTTGATGACATTTTGTTCGGTGCTACTAATGATTCCCTTTGCAAGGAATTTTCTGATATAATGTGCAGGGAATTCGAAATGAGCTTAATGGGTGAACTCAATTTCTTTCTTGGATTGCAAATCAAACAAGATAAAGGAGGCATCTTTGTGAATCAAGGCAAATATACTAGAGAGCTCCTTAAGAGATATGATATGCTACAATCCAAAGAAGCAAAAACTCCTATGAGTTCATCACTATCTTTAGACAAAGATGAGAATGGTAAATCAGTAAACCAAAAGCAATATCGAGGTATAATTGGATCTCTTCTTTATTTAACAGCAAGTCGACCTGATATTATGTTTAGTGTTTGTATGTGTGCACGTTTTCAAGCTGATCCTAAGGAATCACACTTAAGTGTTGTTAAACGTATTTTAAGGTATCTAAATGGAACTAAGGACTTTGGTCTTTGGTATCCTAAAAATAGCAACTTTGAGCTTGTTGGGTATTCGGATGCTGATTTTGCAGGTTATAAAGTAGACAGGAAAAGTACTTCAGGTTGCTGCCAATTTCTTGGATCATCTCTCATAAGTTGGCACTCTAAGAAACAAAATTCCGTAGCTTTATCAACTGCAGAAGCTGAATACATTGCAGCCGGTGCTTGTTGTTCACAAATATTGTGGATATCTCAACAGCTTAAAGATTTGGGCCTTAATTATACAGGAATACCTTCAAAGTGTGATAATACTAGTGCTATATCAATTGCTAAGAATCCTGTGCAGCACTCTCGAACCAAACATATTGATGTTCGACATCATTTCTTAAGAGATCATGTGGAGAAAGGTGACATTTCTATCTCTTTCATTCCTACAAATTTTCAAATTGCTGACATATTTACCAAGCCTTTGAGTGAAGAAAGATTTAATTTTATACGGCTTGAGTTGGGAATACTAAATAAGGATGCAACTTCGTAGGGGGAGCCAAGGTACGTTACTTAATTTATTTAATTGCTTTAAGTATTTGTTTTTGTGTTAAGTGCAAATTACTTCAGAGCCCTGAACTATATTTCAAGGCCTTGAAGTAAAACTGCCGAAAAATAAATAAATAAATCTGGAACAGTACTTGGTGATTATTCTCATGAATTCTCATTCAATGTACTTATTTATTATTTCTTTTGAAAACGTTTTCAAAACTCGTACATTCATTTAATCTATTTGATTTTTAAACAGTCGCACCTTTTCACCTTTTTATCTTTTTAATCTGTTTTGAAAAATCTTTTACTATCCCGTACCTATAAATACTTGCCTGCATTCACTCCTTCTCTCTCATCCGCCAAAAAGATTTCACTCTTTCTCTCCTCTGCTACCTCTGTCTTCTCCTCTTCTACACTCTTCCATTATTTTTTTTCCCTTTCTTCATGGCGCCTAAAAGAAAGCATGTCGCCATTAAACTTGCTCAGAAAAAGAAACAAGCCAAAGCTCAAAAGAAAGCTCCAAAGCAAGTTCCATACTCTGAACCTTCACAATCGGCATCTTCTCATTCACCAATTCGAGAAGAGGAAACCCCATCGAAAGCCATTCCTGTCAAATTTCCTGAGAAATCTCAAGCTTCGGCTTCTCAAGAACACACTTTTGAAGTTCCATCCTCTCTCCCTCCTTCATGGTTCAAGAATTTCACAACCCTTGGTAAATGTAAGGATGGGTATCACTCTCGCAAGATTTGTTCTTGTGAACCAATTGCTATGGATCTTGTCAATTCCTCATCGCTTCGATGTTTCAAGCTATTTCGTGAGTCTTCTCTTGTTCATCTTGCTTCTCTGCCTAATTTTGCATACCCTCGTCTCACTCGTTTATTTTATCTTAATATGACTCTTGTTAATTCTAGTGAGGGGCCTTCAATTGAGTCAATTGTTAAAGGAATCAAAATTAGATTAACTAATCAGATTCTGGCAGAAATTTTGGGGGTTGCTCCTGTTGTGTATGATAAGTCCTTTCCTTCTCGTCTTTCTTGTATTACTGCTGCTAGGACTCAATTTCTTTTGCCTAATACTCCTACCTCAAAGCAGCTCACTCACTCTTCTCTTGATCTTGAACCTAAGATCATTTTCCAATTTCTGACTCGAACTATTATGCCCAGATCTAATTCAAGGGAATTATTGACTGATCAATGCCTTGAAATTCTGTTTTTGTTGTTCAATGGCTATCCTCTTGATCTGCCCTCCATTATTCTCACATATATGTCTCACATCTACAACTCTACTCGTCTTGCTACCCTTCCCTATGCAAACCTTTTGCCAAAGATCTTCGAATTTTTTGATGTTCCAGTTGACACAGAGGAAGTAGATCGTCTTACTACTCCTAATGTGGGCCTGGAACTCTTCAACAAAATCGAAATTTTCAGGGTTGGAAGGGATACATGGAAGTTCATCTCAGACCTCTCTGATGAAGACCTTGCTGCCATTCCCTCTGCCTATAAACCCAAAGCTGATATTCCTGTTCCTGCTTCAAAACTTCAAGCTCTGGAATTTGGCATGGAGGATCTTCGCCAGTCCATGTACTCCCTGTTTGCAGATGTTGAGAGGAAGCTTGATGAAATCAGTGCTCAGTTGGCTGGTTGAGCAGGGGAGTTGCAGGACTCAAGGCTTATTTCTGATTTTCAAGGCCTTGATGTTTTTTAAAAAAGTTATTTTGCTTCTTTTGGTCTGTAATAACTTTGAACTTATGTTTTTTAGTTGTTTTTCAACCTTTGTTCCAGACATTTTCTCCCTTGATTGGATGTCAAAAAGGGGGAGAACATCTATGTTTGTGTGTGTTAGTTTTTGGAAAGTTTTTGGTATATATATGATTAATGTTTTTGAATGATGGTTATTATTTATGCTCCTTATGTTATCTTACTCTAATCATACTTGTTCTCTTTATTATTTGTCACAGGTTTTGACTTCCATCAAGGGGGAGATTGATGACTCCACCTTGTTGTTTTCCTTGTTGTTTCGTTTATATTCCTACTTAGTTTTATATTGGATGATGGAAGTCAAAATGAATAGTCAATGTTTATTTAATATGCTAATATGTTTAGTTTATTTATCTTAGCTTATTTTATGATTCCGTCAAATTATATTCGAATATATCCTGCTAAGTATGCTAACCTATTCGTATATTCTGCTATAAGCATGTTTATGTTTTTATTATTCTTTAAGTAACTGATTTTATCTTTATGCTTCTAAGATAATATTTTCTGTCAAATGTATTTATTTATCTAGCTTATTATTTATCTTATTTGGTTGTTGAATTTTTCTGAATATGATAAGATTTCTGTTTAAGATAAATATTGTTGTTACTTGTGCTTGCTGACCTGGTTTTTAGGAAGCTAAGTATGCTGTAACAGATTTCTAGCTGGAAGATAAACGTTGAATTTAAAAGCAGCTTTGAAGTTTGAATTTGAAAGCTTCGAAATTTCTGGAGTTTGTTGAAGACCCAGAGACAGTTGGCAACGTTTTAAAGTCAGCTTCAAAGCCTTATAAATAGCATGAAGATCAGCCGGTTTCATTATCCAAGTTTTTCAAGAAGTCTTGTGCTATTCTAAGAGCTTTAATTCTCTCATTGTTTACTACTTTTCATTACTTAAAAGTGAGGGAAAAATACGAGTGTTCACTTGTGCTAAACTTTGTAATACTTGAGTGATACACTTCGTAGTAAAATTATAATACTCGAAGTTGTTTGAGTGTGTTAGCTTTTATTTCTAGGATTTGAGTGTTTAAGGTGTAGTGGGAAGTACTACGGAGAGAAGATAGTGAGATCTTCTAGGTTGCTTTAGAACTCTAAGGGAAGAAATAAAAGTTGGTTAAAATCCTACGGGTTGGACAACCCTAGGCGGAGACGTAGGCCTTTGTGCTGAACTTCGTAACAATTCCTTGTGTTTATTTCTGTTTTTATTTTTGCCTTATTCTTGCTTTCGTTCTTTGTTTTAAACAGTTTTAACAAAATCCAAAACAAACGTTTATAACCTTCTGCTTACTAACTGTTTTACTTTAAATAGTTTTCAAAGTCTTGATTTGTAAAACAGAGATCAGTTTATTCCGCCCTGTAACTGATCTTAAGGCCTTGACATTTTCTGTTTTGCGAAAAACACCCATACTCTATTCAACCCCCCCCCCCCTTCTAGAGTATTAATATGTTTATTCCATTACCATTGTGATCCTTTCAGTATATATATAGGAATTTAATTTAAAGCATATGCTACAAATCATAATTTACATGTAAATCAATTTTACCTGTTATCTTGGCCACGGCCTACAAATCTGTTTGGACGATCATGGGAAGGATGTCAAAGTCTGACCTTGACGAGTTCCTTTGTGCAACACCAAGCTCTCTACATAATTACCTAAAGTTATATCATCACGAATGAAGCATCTCTAAGTTTTAATTTGATGAGTAGAAAATTTGTAAGAAAACAATTTTTGACAGTGGTTAATGATAAATGTATCAGTGTCCTGATTATAGAAGATCTTTGAAAAATGACTATTCATCCAAGACCTCGGTGTAGACAATCCCCCCACAATTTGCATCTCTTGAAAGCCATGGCCTCCACGACCACCCTTTTCTATTATCCTTATCCTTATCCATAACCCATATGCAAAAGCATAAAGACGACAAACCGAAAACAGCTATTGACTCGCCAAGAGCGAAAATAAGCCCATAGACTACTACTCCTTGATTCGTGAAATTGGGCAACTCCACAATGCTAAAGTCCTCAGAATCAAAATCAAAGGAGACGAGACGAGTCTTGTGAGTATACTGCAATGAATACATCCCATTTATCTTCAAAACAACTACTCCGTATAATTATTCATTCCACTTATAATTGCTATCGTTAGAAGAAGGATATCCCAACAACCGCCACAATCTCAACAAATCCCTGTTGCAGCCAGGTAGTTGCGTAGACATCAACATCAACCCCATTACAGTTCCATGAAGTTTATATGACTCGTTAATCGTACAAATATGATCAGTTATCTTAAATGTATCAGTGCTTCGAACAGTAAATATAAATTCATCGTGGCCTTTAATGCTTGTCATGACTAGTACATCAGTGGTTATACGATTGTTTGTGTTGAGGCTGAAATCTTCGGAATTGATTAGACAACACCAGAGTTTACAAACACACCTGAATCTTAGTAGGCTTTTCACCGGTAGCCTTGCTAGTGTGTCCCTTAGTAAATCTATTGGTATGTGAATTTCTTGGTCATCCAACATTCTCATCTTCTTGCGTGCTCAAGCGCAGAGTAAAAAGCTTAGGCTTTTAAATTTGTCATTAGTTATTTATAATACACTTTATATAGCTAGGAAGACTCCTAAACCTACCAAACTTTTCACACGTCTAACAAGGCCTAAATTGCTATATAGATCATTTGACCAGATTGGTAAATAAAAACGACCCCTACGACAATTTGGTAAAAAAATTTACTCCGACGACAATTTGGTAAAAAAAGCTAACCATATGCGACAATTTGGTAAAAACAATCAACTTCGGCGACATTTAGACAAAAAAATCTAATTTTTTCCGACAAACTCTTTAAAAATCATAATTTAATTTGTTTTTGTGTTTTTAAATTTATATTTCCCCTTTTAAATTTTGAATTAATATGTAATCTCCTTTTGATATATTTTGCTAAATCCCAATACCAAATTTATTTCCAACCCCTTTTAAAACATTTCGTTAATAGGGGGTATAAAACTTAAGTGAAAAATTGATACTTAACATGTTTTTTTTTTCTTGAAATTATTATTTTTATAAAAGAGTTGATTAAAAAAAAGCACGAAAAGCGAACTAAATTAAGTATTCGCGAGTAATTTGTCGGCCATTTTTGTATTTTTTGGGTTAAATGTCGCCTGAGATAATTTTATTTACCAAGTTGTCGCTTTGGGTTAAATTTTTTTAATAAATTTTCGCCGGAGTTAATTTTTTTTACCAAATTGTCACTAAGGGTCTTTTTTATTTACCAATCTGGTCAATTGTCCTTGCTATATATAATTTACCTAAACTGCTAGGGTTAGGAATTTTTTTTTCCTCAAAGCTAATCTAATCTTAAAATTTTTATCGTGCAGATGCACCATGCTCCGTGCATCTGGTTTTCTTTAAAAAAAGGCGGAATGAACATATAGTTGTTCAATAAAGAACATATAGTTGTTTTTTAAATAACGTATAGTTATTTTATAAAGAACATCGCATATGGTTGTTTTGTAATGAACATATGACTATTTAGTTAAAAAAAATCCAGTTTTATGTTCTTTGTATATATTTAAAGAGCATCCGTAATATTAATAAAGAGCATGATAATATAATGTAATGAATATTATTTTTATTCAAAAAAAAAATGATAGTATTTTTAAAGAACATCTAGCTTTTCCATCTTTAAATGCATTATTTGTTCCATAATAAAAGAGTTTTGGTAATTATTTCCTAATCTCAATTTAGAAATTTGTATATTTCCTCATATTTAATTTCACTTGTTTGAATTTTTTAGAGAGAGAAATAGAAAATTTATAGAGAAAAAGAAATTCTTCTGATAGAAGACAATGGTTGCGCATTTAGATCGAGTTTCGTGGTGCTTGTAATCATTGTTTATTTAATGGAGTGATTTTTAATGAAAGTGAATATGTGGATTTGTTAATCAAAGATCGAAGGTAATTTTGAATGAAATTTTGTATATATTTTTCTTTAATTATGCTACTTTAGATTTGAATTAGAATATTTTGTAATCATAAACTTCATTGTTTATTTTCCTTTTTAAAAGTGGATGAATCTGGATGTAGATGTTGAGTTTGAGAATAATGTGACAAAGGTTGAAGATGATGTTCTTTATAAGATAGTGTTATGTTCATTTCTTTAGGGCCTGTTCTAATAGACTGAAATCAGCTGAACTAAGCTGAACTGAACTGAACTGAACTGAACTGAATATTTTATAAGAGAAGGAAATTAGAAGCTGAATTGAACTGAAATGTATGAGAACAGACTCTAAATCTTTACAATTTATAACATGTTCTTTTCACCTTAACTAAATGTTCTTTTCATTTTAGCTAAATGTTCTTTACATCTCTATACAATGCTCTTTTCGCTTTTTTTTGGAACGAACGCACCATATGCATGGTACATCCGCCTCCACGAACACTAATTGATCTAATCTAATAAAAATGTCTCAAATCAAATCTAAACTATGTATGATAAAATATTTTTAAGGAAATTTTAGCCTTTAAGATTTAGAAATTCTATGCAGTGACTTCCTAATTTAGATTAATACACATAGTGACTTCATAGGCTAATTTTATGGCTAACCCATCACTAAAAAACCTATTACTAACTATTATCTCTTATTTAATTTATAACCCATCCCCTAATTAACACTGCACCATCACCACCCCCTTTGACCCTCCCTAACCCACAAAACCACCTCCCAGCCAACCCCGACCCCAAAAACCACCACTTTGTTTACAGGTCGGGTTAGTGGTTTTTAGGGGTCAAGGTGGGTGGTTTTGGGGGTCGTGGTGGGTCAAACTGTCAAAGGGGGTGTAGAGGGACGACCGATTTCAGTGGTTAAGAAGGGGTGGTCGGTTGGTTTTCAACGAGGTTAGGGGTGGGTTTAGGGTTTAATGGCAGGAAAGGGTGGTTGGAAATTATTTTTAAAATTTTGGATCAATCACGTGTTGACACATATCATGAAAATCCATTATAACAAGTTGTTAACCGGTTGGGACCATTGGAGATAAACTAACAATAACACAATTGTGATTATTGATATTATTAGAAGTAAATCGCTTGAGATTATTACTCCGTAAATTGTAATTTTCCAATTTTTAAAACCCTTGTAACATTAGTTTAGTTTTTATATCAGAAATGGGCGGACATCCATTTTAAAAAGACAGTTATTGAACGGCAGCCGCTACGCATTACACACATAAACTACAGAACAACCAACGTTTTCTCTTCATTATGCTCTTCAATCTGTCCTCCATTGAAGCAGCTTGTGAGCTTGCTATCTTCCATTAAAGTAGCTTCCGAGGTAATATGGTTTTCTTTTGTCATTTAATCACAGAATATCAATTCACAATTTACTGTTAATCGTTAAATTAATTTAATTTAATTGAACTATTGGGTTGTAATTTAATTGCTCAAAGGTTGATTCTTGGAATTCATATTGTTTTAGCAAGAAGAGTTTGATTCAAATTTGGTTGCTAATGTATTGCAGAACCCTTCAATTAATGTCAGGAAGGAACTATGAAAATGACATTTTTATCCCTGGGCCGAGGGCGGCTTCCCCTCCTGCCTTGGCTCAGGGTCAAGAACTCTGTATTTGTTCGTCAGAAATCTGCATATGCTTCTGCCCTTTTGAGTTCTTGGTTCACTGATTCTAGTTCTGATGAACAAACTGTTTCGAATCATAGCAATAGTAGTAGTTGTAGTAATAGCAATAGTAATAGTAGTAGTAGTGATGTAGAGGATCAAGTGCATGAGTTAGACACCAAAAGGGTTATTGAAATCTTGAAGGGTTTCGGAAGTGACCCGAAACAGGCCTTTTTGTTCTTTTTTGAGTTGAAGGAACGAGGGTTTCGACACAATGTTGAAACATATGTCTCGATTATTAGGATTTTGTGCAGTCGGGGGAACTATAGATTGTTGGAGGGTTTGTTGTTGGAGGTTATTAGGTCGAAGGAGGGAGAATTGGGTTTTGGCATTACTGAGTTGATGGAGGTTGTTTTTAGTTTACTTGAGGTTGGGGTTGAAAATAGTGGTTCATTGGTTAAGGTGATTGATGCTTTGGTGAAGGCTTATGCTAGTTTGGGTATGTTTGAAGAGTCGGTTGATGTTTTGTTTCAAACACGAAGACGGGGTTTGGTGCCTTGTATATACTCTTGTAACTATTTAATAAATTGCTTGATTGAGAAGGGTAAGTTTGACATGGCTGAGGCTATATACCAACAATTTAAGAGGATGGGTTTGAACCCCAATGTATATACTTACAATCTTATGCTTAAGGTTTTTTGTAAAAAGGGTGATACTAAGAAAGCAGATGATGTACTTACGGAGATGGAGAAAGCTGGTGTAAAAGCAAATGAATATACTAATGGCACTATAATTGAAGGACTTTGTTCACTTCAAAGAACAGATTTAGCATATGAAATTCTTAAGCAATTAAGAGAAAATAATGATCCTGTTGACATTTTTAGTTATGACATGGTGGTTCATGGCTTTTGCGACGAGAATAAGTTGAGTGAAGCTGAGGCTGTTTTGCTTGATATTGAGAACCAAGGGCTGACACCTGATGAGTATAGCTTTGGTGCTTTGATTCATGCATATTGTAAGAGAGGAAGTATTCAAAAAGCATTTAGTCTTGAAAGTGACATGCTGTCAAAAGGTGTGAAAACAAACTGTTTCATTGTGAGTTCCATTCTTCAATGCATTTTTTCTAGGGGATCTTTTACCAATGTTCTCAGTCAATTTAAAACGTACAGGGACATGGGGGTTTTTCTTGACGAAGTTTGTTATAACATTATGATCAATGCTATGTGTAAGTTGGGTAGAGGAGAAGAAGCTCTGGAGCTGCTTGAAGAGATGAAGCACAAAAACTTGGTCCCGGATCTGATTCACTACTCCACTGTGATTAATGGGTATTGTCTTGAGGGAAAGCTTCTTGATGCTTTGAACGTGTACAAGGAAATGAAACATAAGGGTATTCGGCCTGATCTCATTACTTACAATATACTTGCCGGTGGTTTTGCTAGAAAGGGGCTTGCAAAAGAGACTTTGTCATTTCTTGACTACATGAAAACACAAGGTTTGACACCTGATGTTGCTACACATAATAAAATCATTGAAGGCTTCTGTTTAGCAGGAAATGTAAGAGAAGCTGAAAACTATTTCAAAAGTTTGGCGGAAAAGCACCCAGATAATTACTCTGCTATGATTAACGGGTACTGTGAAGCTAGACATACACTGGAGGCGTTAAATCTTTTTGTCAACCTTTACAAGCACGGAATGTTTCTGAAGCAGACCTGCTGGAAGTTGCTTAGTAGCCTTTGCATAGAAGGTCAAGTTGAGAGTGCATTTGATTTGTTTGAAACATTGCTAGTCTCTGACAATTATAATTGCATCAAAATGTACTCAAAGCTTATGTCAGCATTGTGCAATTCTGGAGATATAAAAAAGGCTAGGTGGTTGTTTGACAATTGGATAAATAAAGGGTTGAAACCTGATGCCATTATGTACACAATAATGATTAATGGGTTTTGCAAGTCTAATCTTATGTCGGAGGCCTGGGAGCTTTTAGGTGCTATGAAGGACAACGGTATTTTGCCTGATGTGGTCACTTTCACTGTTTTGATAGATGGTTGTGTAAAGTCAAGCTTAAAGAATTCTCGTTCGCGCCCAAACATGTCTCTATGTGAGAAAGCCACAGAATTTGAATCTGAGATGTCAGAATTGCAGCTGAAACCTGATGTTGCCTGTTATACTGTGTTAATTGACAAACGCTGCAAGATGAATGATATCAAGGATGCTATTAAGTTGTTCAGAGAAATGATGGATAATGGTCTGCAGCCTGATAATGTGACATATACAGCTCTCCTTTCTGGCTGTTATAGAGTACAAGATGTGGACACAACTGAGACACTTTTTGATGCGATGACTGCACAGGGTTTACAGCCTGATCAAATAACCAGGTCACTGAAGTCAAAATTAGAACATGGTATATTGAAAGCAAAGAAAGTGCAGTTCACACATTGAGCAAGCTGATAAATGGTTTTAGCTCCTGAAATCAAAATCAACGGGTTAACTCTGTTACCATTGCTTGGAGGTTAGTTAAATTCATATCAGCTGCTGTTCATTTCTAATGGTTGATATGATTGTGATTCTAATTGTTGATATGATTGTGATTGACAATTCTTATTACTATAGAAGGTCAAAATTATCATTGATTCTTTAATCTATTATGCTTTGTATTTGAAATGTCTATATAAAGATTTAGCTTTAGCTGTCAGCAAAATATGTTTAAAGTTATGGACCCTAATCATAAGATATAAATTCTCCCTCTATTTCCCAAAGTTTGACTCACTTTCTGTTTTGGGGTGATTATGAAAGTCCAACTTACTTTTATCTTATTTATTATTGGCCATCCCATATTAACATCTTACCACTTACCCCTTAATATTTACACCTTTCCACTTGCTCTCTCTTATTATATAATTTATATACCCTTTTAATGCACCCAATTACAAGTTTTATAAATAAAACTCTATCTCTTTATCCATATCTTTCTTATACCCATTCACTTTTTCCAAACTATTCTACGAACAAGAGTCTACGGTAAGTGGGTAGGATTTTGTGGTATGGATGGACCGAGAGAGTTATTCTCTTGATTCAAAAAGCCTTTGTTGCGTTTTTTTTCTATCCTTAAGCTGACCCTTCTACTCCCAGCGTGTATAGAGAGAGAGGAAGGCTCATGTAAGAACTCAATCTTAAATAAGAACCAATCTCAGCCCTTTATTACTTTTGATCTAATCATCTAAAATGATCCTTTAGTAATGACATTTCTATAATTTTGAGGAGTTCATATTTAGAACATAGAAAAAAAAAAATTTAGGACTTAGGAAAAATTTTAGAACATAAGCAGAAAAAATTTAGAACATAAGCAAACAAAATTTAGGACATAAGAAAAATGATTTAGAACATAAGTTGAAAAAAAAATTTATAACATAAGCCAAAAAAATAATTTAGAACATAGGAAAAAATTTAGAACATAAGTTGAACAAATAATTTAGAACATAAGCTAAAATAAAAATTTTAGAACATAGGAAATAATTTGGAACATAAGTAGAAAAATTTAGAATATAGGAAAAACTTTAGAACATAAGCAGAAAAAAAATTAGAACGTAGGAAAAAGTTTAGAACATAAGGTGTTCTTACATAAGAAAGGGTTCATATATGAGGAGTTCTTACCGGTTTATGTCTCACAAATAATACCCCTTTGTTGCACATAATTCCTTATCTCCCTTTATTATTCAATCTAGCTTACATAAGGAAATGGTTATCTCTAGAAAGAGAGTGTTTTATTAATTGGATATGAGCTATAAACTAGTTGAAGTGGTTTTGACATTACTAGGGGCTATATCAAGCCTACCTCGCATTACTGTAAGTCTGTAATGAACTGTTACAAGGATGAAGCAACATGAAATAAGGGGGAGACAAGGGGCAGCAGCAAAAGGAGGATGATCGCATTACAACACTAGGAGACAAAATTAAATAAGAAAGCACTAGGGAGTATAGCAACATGGACTGATTTCTGATAGCAGTAGAAGACAAGCTTAATTATTGTTAGATTATCTTAGTTATCTAATTATCTTTTGTGACCTTGCTAAATACATTAGGAGTAGTAGCATGTGCAGTAGGGCATTATGTAAAAATTGTGTGAGAACTTTTGTGAGAGATTTGTAGCCTAAAAGGCTAAAACTACTAGTTAAGAGTAATAACCTATTCTATATAGAGAGTAATAGTCTAAAGCTATTTAGAATTTTAGAGAGTAATACACTTGTCATTTGTAACCTCTTTTGCCACTATCAATCAAACATCAAGCTTTCATCTTTATTCATTTGCCTTGGTAAATCAGAAAATACTAGGTCCGAAATTCAGTTACATTAGGTTTTTGTTTTCTTAGGATAGTATTTATGAGAAAATATTACCATCTGGGATATATATTTCTGGCCTTTTACTGGTCAGCTTATAGGCTGGATCAACCAACTAACAATATCTGCTTTTAAAAGGTTTGAACACATTGCATTACTCTCAAAGTAGCAAATAATTACTCAAAAGATTATAATTTTTTTTATGCATTTGGAAATTGGTTTCAATGCACTCTTATTAGGACATAATTTTTCTTTTTCAATTTATACCAGTTTCTTATTCACTATTATTTGCAGGTGATTCACATTATCCGGAAATGCAACATACTTGGAATTAAAATAGTAAGTGTACGGAATTTACGCTTTTTCTTCGTGGCATGTGATGCAACTTTGGTATATTGTGAGTTTTAGAAATTACATTGGGAGCTTTGACAGGGTTGGGGCCTAAACTCTACGGATGAAGGGACGACGTAAACATTTTTGTATAATATTTTTACTTGAAATCACTTAAACGCTGTTCTGATTCATATGTTAATTTTCCTTTCAGTTGGTACAAGAGCAGAGACTTTTGAGGGAAAAATAGGAACTCAGCATGATGCTATATTGTTTTGTTGATCTTGAAGTAAGTTAACAGCAACATTCAACAAAAATATTTCTTACCATGAGTTTTACTTTTCAAAATCAAATGTTAAAATGAGCTAGTCTTTAGTTAATTTTGCATCTGACATTGAATAAAAAGCTAGCTCTCTTTCTTTTCTTTCCCCGGAAAGACGGAAAAGCCCCTTTCCAGCTCACTCTGTCGCGAGCTTGTTGTAGTCGGTCCTAAAGGGAGAATCTTGCTTAACAATGGCACCAACGGATACTGTCACATCGGCTGGTAACCAACCTCGGGATTGATTGTTGACGGATGGCTTGGGAAAGCTTCAACCAAAAGGGATGAAGCGAGCAGCCGCGAAGGCAATCGCTCGGATGTTCCCCTAACCCAACCCGGGAACGGACCGGAGGGAACCGCAGCAACCAATACTCTGCATAATTATATAAACTACAGCAATGTATGAAAAGGCTAAGGCGCACCAAGGCGATTTGAATTTTTCTGTGCTTAGGTGTGCATCAATAAAGTGAAGCTCTCTTAATACACATTTTCTATAATTAAAAATAAATAAATAAATTAAATAAATTAAAAAAAAAATTAAAAAAAGTGAAAAAATGCTATTCGCCATAAAGGGTGCTCCTAGATGAGCGCTTCATCAAATTCTCTTTGTGCATGACCCTTATAACCTTACGCCTAAGTATGCCTTATAAGCTAAATCTCTAAGTGATTTAAGTAGAAAATTTTGCTAGGATTGATTGTTAGACATGTATCAGGGTAGTGATTGACTACTTGAACTTAACTTCCTCAGATTGGGTCAATTATATAAGGAGGGGGGGCTTTTGCAGTTCCATATGCTGAAGGAGTTTCTTTGATGAGTATCTGAGACATGGAAGTTCTGCTATTTGCTTACTTTCTTAGGTGAGGAATTGCTTCATTTATACTCACTCCATTTCAAAAAAATTGTTACACTTTATTTATTTATTTATTTTTCCAAAACCAAAGAAATGATTCGAAATTAAGAGAAGAAAATGGAATAAGTAGATGAAAGAAATAATTAGTTTAAAAAATAAGTAGTGGACCCAATAGAGTAAGGATATTTATATTTATAAAAACGGTAAGTGAATGAAAAAAAAAAATAGTAGGCCACATGTTCTCGAATTGGGAAAAGGTACAGCCGCACAGGGTAATCTTTTTTTAAAACATCCCTGAATTGAATGTTTTATAACTTGCTGTTTAGGTAGAAGAAAGGTTCTGGGCTGTGTAGATGCTGAGACATATACTTGAATCTAGACTATCTAGTGCCAATGAGGTCTTGGCCTAGTGGTTAAGAGTGAGGGGTGCTGTTTACATAAGATTGCTGGGTGAAATTCCACACCCCCATTTATAGTTTGTATTGCCCTTGTGGCTTATATGGACCAAAAATTTCATATGTACTTGAATCTAGAGTTGATCTTGCCAGGATTTTTTTTTTATCTTTACGTTAGAGGGTTTTATCTGTTTCTTTTTCTTTTTTAGTGTCAATCTGGGGTCGAGTAGCTCAGTGCTAGGCCTGTTTAACCAAAAATCTTCTTGCCAGGTGTGGTCATGCAGGTCCATAGAAGCTTGCTTATGGCTTAACTTTGGTCTGCAGTTGATTACTGCTTTTGACCGATTTCTTTCAATTTTGAGAAGCAAATATAAGAAGGTTATATGCATGAAAGTCATTCACCAATGTGGTAGGTAGGATTGGAGCTTTTTGGTTAAAATTATGCTTTTCTTGGTGTTTTTTTAAAAAAAAATTATAGTGTCTAATTGCTAATATTGGGGATGATATCAGGCATTGGACTTTGTAATGCGTGCTGAACGTGGAAAAAGCTTACAATAGAGCTTTCTGCTCTAAAGGTCCTTATGGTTTAACATTATTCAATGGGTAAGTAAAATACCTGCAAATTTCATCATCTTTCAAAACAAATCTTCTGCGGCCGAATGATTTAAGGGACAAATTGACAATTAGCATGTTGCTGAGGTATAATTTATGATATTGTGGATTGTCACTTGGTGTGGTTGCTGCAATGCATTATGCCATTAGATGTGTGTCTGTCTCTTTATATAATTTCCAGTACTCTACAGTAATTGAAATTTAGAGATGTTCTTTCTTCCAATTTACTCAAACTCGGGTACTCATGTCAATCTAACACAGTTACGCTATGTTACTCGGACTCTTTCATTTACCTCACGTGTCCGTGTCGACACGACTCGTGTCGGACACCGACACAGACACTTGGACACTTCATTTTTAAATAAAAACACAATTTTTTTCAAGAAAATGGGCGAGTCCGATACTTGGACACCCGTGTTTAATTGGACACTTCATCCGAGTCCAAGTAACATAGCAGTTACGTGTACAGGAGGTGTTCAGTATTGTTATATTCTGATAAAACTCTATAGCAGCCCAAAATGAATTGTCAAGTGTCCATACCCTTGTTAGATTGTTAGAGGATTGGACTATGGCCATGGGTACTTGAGTTGAAGCGAAGAACTAGACTAGCATAGCACTTTCTTCTTATGGCTGAGTCCACCCTTTGATGTGATGGGGGTGCTAGAGTTGTGTGTCCTGTGAGTCTGTGACCACATTCTTGGTTGGGTAGCACCTTGCTCTTTGTCATTGCCTTCACCCATTCAGTTTTTTTTAATTCTTTTTCCTTGATTTTGTTCTTGTACTCGTTTCTTACCATTAAAAGTCACCCTTATATATATGAACTTAAAATCATATTTTCTTGTTATATACTTATATGAACTTAGTCATATTTTCTTGTCTTCATGTATCAGTACCCAAAATGCCTTATGTGTGGATTTTAATTTAATTACCCTTTCCCATCATTCCATTTTCTCTTAATTATGCGGCTTTTCGTTTTCATTTGGATTGTTCCATTTTCTTCCAGATTCCAGAGACTATATTTCTCTCATTGAGTAGGATGAGATTAAGAATCTTGCAGCTGCTTGATTCAGAAAGTCAGAAAGTGTGGTCAGCACATTTGGTAAGTGTTAATAAATGGTGGTAATGGGGATAAAATGATGCATAAATTTGTAAGAAAAATCAATGTTTATTCCCATGGTGATTCCAGTTCACCCCAAATGATCTCTTTTTTCCTCACAAATTTGGGGGATAACTGATAATTATGATGAAAAACACAAATTAGGGGTGCATCACTAATGGACACAAGGATGTTACTTGTGAAATTATTCCCATTACCGTTATTTATTACCGACTAGTAAACGGGTTGTGAGGGCATTGTTTGGTGTAGTTCCCTATAATGGTAATCAAGGGCGGTTGTTCTTGCATTTAACTTGGTCAGACTGATACATGGAACGAAATAAGCCCAGGGATACTAATGAATTGCCGAGGCAATTAATGACTTGTTTGTTAGCTTACCCTGATTCTATGAGCATATATAATCGAATTTGCTCAAAATCTATGTATATTTGGATCAGTAGTGTTAGCTACTATAGAATTTCTGGATGTATAAGTAGGCATTTGTGTTCATATGGGACAAGATTTGAGTGTATTTGTATGGGTAAAGTAAATTAGACTAGTTTTAGGTGATTATACTTATGCGAATTACACAGTACAAGAATCTAATGGAAGCTCTTTAAAAAAATTCTTCCTTTTTACAGAGGCTTTAGTAGCTAATTGGTAACCGGTGGTATTAGCTGTTTTATTAATTTGTTATAATTTTTGAAATTAAATGGTTGTACAAAATTGTGTGATACTTCCTCCGTTTTCTTTTAGATGCAACACACCCTTTAGCACGGTAATTAAGAAAGGTGGGGTTTAGATGATATAATAAACTTTACAATAGGATGAGTGGTTGTTAGAAGTGTAATTTAGTGGGCCATGTGCTTAAAATAAGGGATATAATATAGTTTTTCTCTAAAGTAACTTTCCTTTTATAGTGTATTGCAAGTATTGTGACATTTCCTTTTTAAGGAAGTGTTGCAAGTAAAAGAAAACGGAGGAAGTATATAAGTATGAGTTGTGCCCAGTTAATTCCCCAGCTAAACAAAATTTGTTTATTTGGGTATAAACTTCTTTTCAAGTACTAGTGGTGGGGTACATGTGTCTTTTTATGTACTAATTGAGGGGTATATGTGTAATTTTCTCACCAAACAGTAAATGTAAATTGTAAACAGTAATTGGACAGCTCACCAAAAGTATTGAATAAATGATCGCGCTTTTTTAATATATTTACATAAATGTCACCAGATTAATGCAAATTCATTTATTTGGCAGATAAACTTGTATTTGCTGTATAAGTATTAATTGTTACTTGTTTTAGTAATTTATTGTACTTCCTCTGTTCTTTTTTACTTGACCTGTTTCTTTTATTACGCTTGCCAATGCAAAACTTTAGTGATTAATAACTTTAATTTTCTATAAATAAAATTATAAAAGTTGTATATTACGATATTACTTAATGAGACGAATTCAAAAAGACCCCACATGAATATATTTTTCCTTACATATCATTCACAAAAGACGGTCAACGGAGAGGTGATGAATAGTATAAAAGTCAAAGCGGGTCAAGTAAAAAAAACGGAGGAAGTATGTAATAAGGGAAAGATTAAATGTTTACTATGTACTCCCTCCGTCCCATAATTACAGGCAAATATACTATTTTGGGTGTCCCAAAATGTTCCTCCTATTACTAGAAATACTCCCTCCGTTTTTAAATACTTGCTCCATTTCTCTTGAACACGCATGCCGATGCTAACCTTTGATCACTAATATCTTTAATTATCAATAAGTAAAAATTCTAACAATTGAAAATTAATAATCTATTTATTGAGATGATTCCAACAAGTACCCACAAGACTATATTTTTTCTTATGTATAAATCACAAACATTAGTCAAAGTAAGACAAATTAATAGTGCAAAAAATAGAAATTGAGCAAGTATTTAAAAACAGAGGGAGTAACACCTAATCATTACTTACTTTTTAGCTTTTCCATACAAATTACACACATACCTAAAAAATCATTACTTCCTTTTTCATACAAAATACACACATACCCAAAAAAATCATTACTTACTTTTTAACTTTTCCATACAATATTCTCTACTTTTTATTATCCCCATACAACATTCTTCAATTTTTATCTTTTTCATACAATATTCCTCTACTTTTTCCATCCTCTTTAAAAACCGTACTTTTTAGAGTTATTTGCCTGTAATTATGGGACGGAGGGAGTAGTAAACTAATCTAAAAAGGGTTTTATTACAAGCTTTTTTTTAAAAAGAATTATTAGTTCCGTCAAAAAAAAATAATAGTTAAAAAAGTTTTTTCAATTATTTGTTTCCCAAACACTTATAATAGGTTTTTAAATGGTCAAGCATCTTATATGTCTTAGGCCCTACTCAATTCACTTTAAAAAATTAATAATATTAAGTAAAAATAATTTCAGTTCAGTAAAATTAAGTTCAGTTCAGTAAAAATAAGTTCAGTTAAGTAAAATTCATTTTTTTTTAAAGAAAAATTATAATAGAAAATCAGTAAAAATAATTTCTGTTCAGCAAAAATAATTTCAGTTAAGTAAAAATAATTTAAGTTCAGCAAATATAATTTTGTTTCAGTAAAAATAATTTAAGTTCAGCAAAAATAAGGTAAAGTGAATGGGGCCTTAGTTAAAACTTAAAAGCACTTTACCAAACAAGGTGCATGTATATAGACTAGAGAGCAATTATTTATATATGCACCAGGAACAGGTTTATGTATACAAAGCATTGTTAACCATGTAATTTTCATACTCCCTTCAATTGACATTAAATAAAAAATAAGAGGTAAGTGGTAGTTAGATTATTTAAAAATTGTAAAGAAAGATAATAGGATTAATAATTTATTGAAAAATAATGGATGCGAGTGGTAAGAAATAATATTAAAAAAAAAAAAAAAAGGTAGTAGTGAGTTTGGTTGATATCATAAGAAAAGAGAGATAGAATTAAAATGTAGCTATTTGCCAAAAACAATGAAGGGAGTATTTAGCGTAATATATAAAATAGTATGGAGGGAGTATTACATAATTTATGTTACATACTCCAAATGGAAATCAAGTTAAAAGTCGAACGTACTATTTAATTTTCGATGCAAAAAATGATCTAAAAAATTGCTATCTTTAACATGAAATAACGGATTTGGGATTAACTTTTCACAAACTATTGGGTATGGACACCCACACCCAAGTGTTTGTGCGTCCGAAGACAATGATGATGAAGACGACGATGACGGCAATGGTGGGCGATTGAAACCCTAGATTTGAATTGAAGCAGCGGCTGGTCGGTTGTAACACCCCAATAATTTTCTCTTTAAATCTGTGAGGACTCTAAACAATATTCAAGAGAATTACTGGCGTGCTACCGCCACGTGTTCAAACGTTAATGCTTTATCAGAAAATAGCAGCGGAAAAACTAATTCAGTTATAAATAAGTTTCAAAACCAATAACCAAAACCAAATTAAATCATACAACTTGGAACCATTAAGGCCCTTATTCAAAACCCCACAAAAGTAGTAAATAAATAAAACCTGAGTTTAAATAAATTCAAACTTATGAAAAGAAATAAACTGCGAATAATAACCAACTCTCTATTCAAAATCCCACAACCCTAATGCGAATGCTGCGTATGTAAGAACCTGTGGTTAATCTGCTCCCAAATATTACAAATGTAAAAATTGGATCGTCACAGGGTCATTGAAAGGCGAAGGCCATGACCAAAGGAAGACACACACAAAAGCACGCAATCAGCAAAGCTGAGTACATACAAGCTGCAAAACATAAAAGAAATCCCTAACATGCTACTAATAATCAATCATCACGCATCATTAGTTTATAGACTCGACACATGACTCAACTATTTATATTACTAAGACTCCATTAATTAATAATAGGTAAATCATTTTTTTATTCATTGGATTACGCAATAGACAAAGTTGTCCAACCCATGCTCCATTTGGAACATCAATAAAAGAAAAACCCCATGCCTCCTTTCGGAAACATCAATAAACATCTAACGACTACGGGCACGACTCCGTGACTGTAGTTAGTATGAGATCTCACCTAACTCCTAGTTTTTTTAAAAAATAATATTTGAAATAGGAGACTCGTAGATCAGACGGCCTCGATAAAAGTACACAGCTAATACCCCATGTACCCCAACCCCTGATTGTCATTACTCCAGATGTGCACCAATCCAGAGTTTTATTGCTCATCCATCTTGCACTTTACGTGATTTACAGGTTTAGATTTGGTGATGACTCATATACATTACAATACAAACATTCCAAACACAATTCAACCAAACATGGCAAATTCCCAATTTAAATTCTTGATTTATTGGTTACTACCTCGGTGTATAAACACCTTGAGTGCATAAGGCACCCCAAAACCTTAACCTCGTCTTATAAGACTTGAATTCCTCCTTTACTCATCCTGTTTCCATAAACATGAATAAGTAATAATTTAATCTTTAATTTACACCAATCACACACCTTTGCCTTTAAGCGCACCTTGCATAATTAGAGCACAAATAATACTTGCATTATAAACTAGTGCACATCATTTGAAATTTACAATGTATAACCAAACAATTTAACCCAGTCAATCCTATACATGATACTAAGTTCTCGATCCGTCCTTAAACATGCACCTACAAGCAAGGTTTCGTAACTTATACGTACCTTGAATAAACGAATTGGTATGCCACTTTACTATCTAGAAATCACCTTCAATAAACTCCTCTCCTAAACCAAACAATTACATCTCAATCGATCAATACCCAATCAATCAAATTTACAACAATACTAACTTACTTTAAAACCTTCAAAATCCAAATCAAACAACACTTTAAAACCTTCCCTTTAGTTAAAATTAAAGGCTTATATATAGTTTTTTAAATTTTCTTCATAAAAACCTTAAAATACACTCTTATACATGAAATTACAGCAAGTTTAAAGTCTAATAAAAAATCTAAAAATTATATAAAAACCCCTAATAATCTCCCTTTTTAATGGGTGATTAAACCCTCTTTATAAAACATCAAAAGTAATACTTAGAAACTATTTCCAACACTTAAAACTTCAGTAAAAACATAATTAATTTTATTAATCAAACTCAAGGATAATATTTTAAATATAAAAAAACTTCGTTAAAATCAAAAAATGCCCGAAACTCATATTTAGAGGCTGAATTTGGCCACGAGAGAGCGGTACTCACTACCAAAGGTAGTGAGTTTTTCTTAAAACGTTGTTTTCACATGGAAAACACTACTTTTTTTTGTCAAAATCGGATGAGTTCAAAACCTGATCGGGATTAAAACGGGATTAATATTAACGAACGGAAATCTAAAAATTAAAACACGAATTTACGTTTTCAAAATAATCTGGAATTAAGTTAAAATAATCAGTAGTTATAATTACCAAAATTTCAAAACATCATTACTATAAAAGCCCTAAATCAATTGTTCATAAAAACCCTAAAATCATGATTTTCAATAAATTGAAACCCTAGGTTTATAATTCATAAAATATGAAAATTTATAACATAAATATAATCTGAAATTTATAATCTTTATACCATCAAAATATAATTTGATACTAAAAATATAATTTTTATACTAAAATCAAAACCCAAAACAATTAAATTAACATTAAGCAAAATAATGAAACAAAGGAGGATGAAAATAAGACTAACCTTTTTGTGTGGGAAATTTTTGGAGATTCATAGGGTATTTATAGGAGAGAATTATTGTAGGGTAAAAAGGAAGATTGGGCCTCATAAAAATAATGGGTCAATTAAGTAAACAAATGGGTTAGGCTTGTTTGATTGGACATAAATTGTAAAATAAAGGTGCATAAAATAATTTGTTCAAATAATTTTCGACCCAGATTAATAATTTGAAAATTTTGAAATTAAATTCCGGAAAATAACACATAAATATTATAAATAAAATAAACTTTCATTTATAAAATATTTTAAAAATACGGGGGATTACATTGGTGGAGTTCAAGATTATCAGAACAAAAATAAAAAATCGAATATGATAATCTTGAAACACTACCCTCTGATTCAAGATCCATTGCAACGAATCAGATCAAATTGAGGTATGGTTTGCGTGCGGTGGGTTTGGGGCTGCCTGTGTCTGCGCCGGGCTTCGACAGGAGCTGTGGTGTGGCTGTCAGGGTCTGGTGTTTAGGAGAGAGGTGGCTTGACAGTGCAGCGGTGGTGCCCTACTGGGTTGGTTGTTTGGTGGGTGGGTTAGGTGGTTGGTGGGTGAGGTGGGGTAGTGTATATTTTTAAGCTGGTTTTGATGAAGAAGAGGGAGTGAGGGGTGTCGTGGGATTTTGTTGGCTGATTGTGAGTGGAATTTTCTGTAGGGCAACATGAGAGCGAGATGCGTGAGCGGATAGGAGAGAATGGAGTAAAAATATGCATATAAGCCAAAAAAATCAACTTATCAGCCAGTAAATGTTTGATATAAGTTAATATTTTGGACGTATTAGACATCAATAAAAACATATCAACCAACAAAAACAACCCATGAGCCAACAAAAAATACATATCAGTCAACAAGAGAAATATATCAGGCAACAAAAGGCACTTATCAGCCAACAAAACAATGAAATCAACAGCAAGAGATAAGCCAACAAAATAAACATATCAGCTAACAGAATGATATATATATATATATATATATATATATATATATATATATATATATATATATAAGCTAAAGAAATAAATGTATCGGCCAACTAAAGAACATATATAAGCCAAATGATGTCTCATATAAGGCAATAAAAGAAACCTATCAAAAAAAATTTTAAAAATATATCAGCCAACAAAAAAAATATATTAGCCAATATAAAAATCATCTCCAACAAATAAAATATATCAGCCAAAACATAAAACATATAAGCCAACAGGTAAAATATATCGGTCAAGCCAGCCGCACCGAAATATGCGTGCAAATGCTTAACCTTTTTGCTAGGGATAATGGGGGTTGGACGGATGTTGGCCTACCATCCCCATCCTCGACTTAGTGGGTACAAAACCATACCGTCTTACAACTTGGATTTTAACACATATTTATTTTGACCCAAGACCTGCCTAATCCGCAAGTCTCAATATAATACATAATATAGATTATATATATAAAAAAAAACCTTGGATAATATTACACATTTATTTATCTATTTATTTTATAAGTCTACTAGCTTAGAACTGCGATGCACGGTTTAAATAAAACCTATTTTTAATTTGTATATTTTTAAAAATAAATCGCTATATACATGAATATAAATAAGAATTACCTAAATTTTGTAATTATAATTTTTTTTATTTTCATCAAAATTATAATATAGAATCTGTTCAACGTTGTCTAATTTATAGTTCAATGTAGGAGATCATTTGTTAGTATGCTATTTAAAACTGTTTCAATTTCCTATGATAAATTGATAGATTTTAGTTGTAATAGAGAAGCTTTTAATATTTAAATTTCAAAAATCTTAAATATGATAGCTGTAAAAAAAAAAAATTGAGATCATCGTTGCATTTAGGCGAGAAATTTTTTTTATTGAGAAAGCGACACGTAGGCATTGGTGACGTCAATATCTTCTGTTTTAGTAATAGTTAAATGGATTATGAAGTGCTACGTTGCTATTCAAAAAAAAAAAAGTACTACGTATTATTTACGAAGTACTTTATTTTATTTTTGTTTTATATACAAAATACTACCCTTGTTTCTTTTAAGTTGACACGTATTTCTTTTTAGGAAGTTTTTTTTAGTTGATATGTTTCCTTTTAGGTAAATTTTTTACCTTGTATTTACAAGTTACCCTACTTGCTTTTTCATTATCTTTCACTCTCTCTGCTCTTCTTAATATATGTGCCTAAATCAAACGTGTCAACTAAATTAAAAACAGAAAAAGTAATATAAAAGTATATAAATTTTATTCTTTTTAAAATATATGGATGTAGGTCAGCCTCACCTGAATACGATTTTAATCCCCATCCCCATCACCCGCCAAACCGGAAGCAATCCCTATTTCCTACCCTAGTGTAACTGAGATGGGGCAGGTCAATTTTTTTGTCTACCTTACTTGACCCGCCGTATTACCATCCTTAATTCTAGCCCAAATAAATGGCTGAAAACGTGACAACTTATTCGCCAAAATCTGTCTCAAGACTCTCAACTCCCAACCCTCAACCCGGCCCGTAATGAGGTCCCTAACTAAGGTAGACTTAAAATTCAATTCAAGCACTCCCATCTAGGGGTGGGACTTCGGTCTGGCAGTTCGGTTTGACCTCGGTTTGAGTCGGTTTCGGTTTGGAGCAGTTCGGATTGAAACGGTTTAGTTTAGCTGGCGGGTCGGTTTGGTTCGGTTTGGGTTAGTCATGGCTCGGTTTGGTTTCGGTTTATTTCTTTGCGGTTTAAATTCGATTTGGGTCATAAGCGGGTCGATTTATAAACGATTCGGATTATGTCGGTTCGGTTTGATACGGGTCGGTTTAAGGGGCGGGTTTACCCGGGTCAATGTCAGTTCGGTTTACAAACGGTTTGGATCAAGCCGGTTTGGTTTGAAATGGGTCGGTTTAGGGGCGGATTTACCCGGGTCAATATCGGTTCGGATTATAAACGGTGCGAATCATGTCGGTTCAGTTTGAAATGGGCCGGTTTAGTAGAGGGTTTACACAGTTCAATTGGTTCGGTTTATGAACGGTTTGGATCATGTCGGTTCGGTTTATAAGCGGTTTGGGTCATGAATTGAATTCATGATTGTTTCAAAGATCGCGTCATGACCATGATTTAATGAGTTGATACTTATAATACGATAAATCGATAATTAAGAATGTACAAATATTCAATTAGATTGATCAACAAGTGTTTTAAACTTTTAAGTTTTAATAATCAGATATGTAAATATGTTTATCGATTGTAGATTTGTAGTACATACCAATAATTCAATGAGGCAATGATACTTATGATAGTATGATAATGATACCAACCATACATTCGTACGATATGATATACATAATAATTAATCTATAATTACATATACATTAACAATATCGTATTGAATCAATTTCCATTTCCAAACATTGCATTTCTTATAAATTATAACTTACACGAGATTAAATGGATTCGTTATTTAGTTTGTTACTTTATTTAGATTACTAACTCAAACAACTTAATAAGTTAAATGGACGAAATCACGAAATCATGACCATGATTTAATGAGTTGATACTTATAATACGATAAATCGATAATTAAGAATGTACAAGTATTCAATTAGATTGATCAACAAGTGTTTTAAACTTTTAAGTTTTAATGATCAGATATGTAAATAACTAAATATGTTTATCGATTATAGTACATACCAATAATTCAATGAGGCAATGATACTTATGATAGTATGATAATGATACCAACCGTACATTCGTACGATATGATATATGATTAGGGGATTTTTCCCACCAATCACCATCTGACAAGTGGACCAATCAGGTTCCGCCATGTGTCCGTCACATGGGCCAATAGGAGCCTGCCACGTGTTAAGCAATGATCCGTCCACCATGGACCAATTACGACACGACACGTGTCCTTCCCATGACACCTGGGATAACCGGTCACCTAGGCCCAACTCCCGAGGGAAGCCCAATCAGCCCAAGGTTAACCTAAACCTAGATTGACACGTTTCCCGAGGTTATAAATACCTCCCTTAATCCTCATTAAGGGAGATCACACGCTAAAAACGCAGATTACACACATTAAACACTCTCACCTAGAGAGACCCAATCACTTTAATTTCCGCATTAATTACTCCTTAATCAAGTACTAACTTGACCGTCGGAGGCGGATCTCCAATCATCCGGAGCATCCGTTTGTTTTGCAGGTACAGGCGTCCGGTTCCAGTCTCGGAATTGTAACTCTCCCGCAGGACATCAGAAAACCCCGAAACATTTGGCGCCGTCTGTGGGGAGAGTACTTCTGAGATGGGATCCACGTCTGTATCGACTCCTGAAGAGAGGCGTCCCCTAGACGACCCTCAAGTTCAGTCGGACCACGATACTGAGAATGAATTTGAAGTTGAAGCTCACACAGCTTCAGACGGGACCCTAAGGGCCCGACGTACCCGTCATACCGAAAGGAGGGAACGGGAACATCTTCAAACTGGAAGCGAGCCAGCAGGCGCACCGCCTGTTCGGCAACAGCCGACTGATGGGTCTGCTCCCATCACAAGGAACGAACTCATGACCTTCATGAGGGACTTCAAGGGAGAAATTCAAGATTTGATCAACAAGAAGCCGCCTGCTCTGGACAAGGAGCAGTCGGCTAAGAAACCCTCCACTTCACTGAAGAGGAAACCAGTTCAAGGGCGAGAGGCGACCCCTCATCCTAAATCTAGGAAGTAGGAGCCACCTGCCCTTGATTTCACAAAATACCGTTTTCCTACTCCAGGAAATAGGAAACCTGTTCGTCATATTCAGGCGGACGGGTCGAGGAAAACATACACAGACGCTCGGCTACTGCTAGAGCAGAAGAAGAGTGACCGATTGTCAGAATCGGCCTCTACTTCAAACTTCCAAGACAGTCTGCGAAATACCTCGATGAGGCATACTCAGTCGTATCATGAGAGTCAGTCAGGCGACACCTCCCGTCAGTCCGGCTTTCATAGCGACCAGGCGGTACCAAACTTACCGTTTGTACCGCAACAACAGTATTTTTTACAGCCACCTCCGTTTGGTGGACATGCAGCAAAAAATGTCCAACCTATGGACTGGCAGCTACGGTTGCTTAGACTTGGTGAACAGCCGTCGGCCTTCTCCAAGGAAATTACTGAAGCCGCTCAGCCGGCCAAAGTGAAAAATGTATTAGTAGGCGCCTATGACGGCACTACTAACCCAGAAGACCATCTGATGGCATTCACCAATCTGATGTACCTTCAAGGGTTGGATGATCCCACTTGGTGCAAGTGTTTCCCAGCGACTCTCAAAGGAATCGCACAACAATGGTTCGGCAACCTGCCGACTGGTTGTGTAAATAACTTCAAGACGCTTGCTTACTTATTCACCTCCAACTTCGCCATGAACATCCCTGCGAAAAAGACGACCCTTGATTTAGGAACAATTCAGCAGGGCGAGAAAGAGGGGCTTCGTTCTTACATCAGGCGGTTTAACCTGATGAGAATACAGATTCAAGGGTTACCGAATGAAGTAGCCTATACTGACTTTTTCAGAGGTCTCAAAGACGGGTCGACCTTCAAATTTGATTTGGTCCGAAAGAGGGTGGCGACTCTTCAAGAGGCCTTGATTGAAGCGGAAGCCTATATACAGGCGACTGATCTTTGTAGTACGGTAAAACAGTCAGACGGGAAAAGGTCCGACAAAAAAGAAGGACGACAGAAACAGTCGTCAAACAAAGACAAGAAGAGAAAAGAGGTCTGGGCGGCTGATTCCTCTAAACAGTCGGCCCAGAAAAAGAAAAAGAATTCAAACCATACTCCCCAAAGTATACGTTTAACAAGGATAGCCAGTTTATCCTAAAGGAAATCAAGGGACAGATCTCAATTGAGAAGCCGGTCCCCATGAAGGGTTCTGCAAACAACCGGAACCAAGAAAAATTCTGTGCTTATCATGAAGATGTTGGTCATCACACCAATGAATGGATCAGTCTCATGCGGTATCTGGACCGCCTGGCTGAGCAAGGTGATCTTGACACTTATGTCAAGAAATCTACGAGGAACACTTCCTCAAAAAAGCAGTCGACCAAAAAGAATCAACAGGCCGACAGCTCCGATACAGATGATGCAGTTGTCTACACCATTGCAGGCGCCTTCTCAAGAGGCGGCCCCACTATTAGGGGCAACAAAGACAATATCAGACGGTTAGTTGTAAATTCCGTTCACCAAGAACGGCCCTCCAAATATTAATTTCCTGAGATTGTCATCACTGAAGAAGATCTAGGAGGGGTAAGAGGGCCGCATGACGACCCTATCGTTATTGAATGTAAAGTGGCCAACTAGAGAGTTGGTCGAATCCTCATAGATACCGGAAGCTCCTCAGATCTCATCAGTAGCAAATGTCTGTCGAAACTAAAATATCAGACTGATTGCATACATCCGGCATCCCACCCTTTAGTAGGGTTTGGAGGAGGAGGAGTCCACCCAGTGGGACGAGTGGATTTACCCATCCGCCTGGGCGAAAAAGGGGAAGGACGACACATGGTAGTCCGGTTCCTGGTAGTAGAAGAACTCTCGGCCTACAACATGATTCTGGGACGACCAACCCTGAATAATTCCAAGGCTGTTATAATCCCATCTCTTATGTTGCTCAAGTTTGAGAGGGATAATGGAACAGTCGGGTCCCTAAGGGGAGATCAGAGGATGGCCCGAGAGTGCTATCTCTCGGATGTCAAGCCCACTATTATGGCCACTGGGTCGAGTGGTGGAAAAATAGACCTTGACAATGTCAAGGAGAGTGCGCCTGTTCAAGAAGCAGGCGGCAAGAAGAGAAAGGCATCCCAGACAGGGGCCGCAAGAAAAGACAGAAAATAGCAATCATTGGCAGAGGAGCGGTCGGATGAATTTCTCCCTCAGCCGGCTGGTGAGCATACGAACTTGATCTTAGACGATTCACGTCCTGAGCGAACAGTCAAAGTTGGGACGACTGCTCTGAGAGTCCTGGGTGACGACTTTCACAAACTATTGAAACAATACAAGGACATCTTTGCATTCTAAGTCCATGAAATGCCAGGCATTAGTCCTGATCTGGCGGTACATAAACTGGCCGTAGATCCGAAAAAGAAGCCGGTACGGCAGAAGAAGCGGAACCATGGCGAAGAAAGAAGTCAGGCGGCAGCCGCCGAAGTTAAAAAATTGAAGCCCTACTTTTTGGCACATGCAGTCGTCGTGTATACAAACCAACCTATCAAGCGGCCACTGACCATCATGGAGTCGTCAGGCCGAATGATCAAATGGGCCATAGAAATTCAGAGCCTCGAAGTTACTTTCGAGCCTAGAAAAGCAGTGAAGGGGCAAGCCTTTGCTGACTTTATTGTTGAGATGACTCGTCCTCCGGACTCTCAAGTTACAGACCAAGTCTGGAAGGTATATGTGGACGGAAGCTCTACTTCAAATGGTTGTGGAGCAGGCGTCATATGTCAGTCGCCAGAGGGCGACAGGTACGAGTATGCTCTACGCTTCAGTTTTCAGGCCTCAAACAATGAGGCAGAATATGAAGCTTTACTAGCCGAAATCCGCATGTGCAAGGCGGCAAGAGCAAGAAAAATAGACGCCTGTTCCGATTCACAATTGATAGTGAGTCAGTACAATGGCGAATACGAAGCAACCCATCCGGCCATGATCAAGTATTTACAGGCGGTCCGACAAGCAGTCGGCTCCCTTGAGGATTTCTATCTGCCCCAAGTGCCGAGATCAGAAAACAACCAGGCGGATGCACTTTCAAAATTAGCATCATCCGCCTCCTGTGATACTCCTCGAACTGTTTTTTGGGAAGTAATGGAGAAGAGAAGCATCGAGGAAGACCCTATTGGAATCCTAGACAGAAGCTCAACCTGGATGGATCCAATTAGGGCATATCTGACAAACGGTACCCTGCCGGATGATCATCAATAGGCGGCAGCACTGAAAAAACGAGCAACCAGTTTTGAAATAATAAAGAGAGAACTTCACAAAAGGGGGTACCTTCAACCCTTCTTAAAGTGTGTTACTCCAGAAAAGGGATGAGAGATACTAGACGATCTTCACTCTGGTTACTGTGCTTCCCATATAGGCGGTAGGACGCTTGCTCAACGGGCAAGGCGGCAGGGCTACTTTTGGCCTACTTTAGAAGCAGATGCGATGGTGATGGTGAAAAAATGTGACAAGTGCCAAAGGTTTGGCAAACTAATTCACCGTCCGGCTACTGACCTCACTACCATTCATAGCCCACTACCGTTTGCTAAGTGGGGCATGGATATTCTGGGTCCATATACGCCTGCTACAGGCGGAAGGAGGTACATACTTGTTGCCGTCGACTACTTCACTAAATGGGTAGAGGCGGAGGCTGTAAAGGGAATCAAGACGAAGGATGTAATTTCATTCATTTGGAAAAATGTCATCACTCGGTTTGGGGTTCCCATGTCTATGGTTTTTGATAATGGTCCCCAATTTGAGACGTCTGTTCTCAAAAGCTGGTTGGGTGACCAAGGAATTTCACACTACTTTGCATCTGTCGGCCGTCCACAAGTAAACGGCCAGGTAGAAGCCTTTAATAAAATCATCTCAGACGGTCTCAAGAAAAAGATTGAACGAGCAGGCGGCCTATGGGCGGATGAATTACCACATGTTCTCTGGGCCATTAGGACGACTGAAAAAGGGGCGACTGGAGAAACTCCATTCCTCCTAACTTATGGTGCGGAAGCTGTTCTTCCAATAGAACACTACGAGCCGACTCTTCGAGTAATGCTATATGACGAAGAGGCAAACTGGGAAGCCATGCGCCTGGCATTAGACTCACTTCCTGAAAGGAGGGGCAATGCTGTTTTGCGCCATGAAATTTACCGCCTGAGAATGACTAGATCATACAACAAAAAAGTACACAGGCGTCCACTCAAAGTGGGGGACTTTGTACTTAGAAAAATGGAAGCAGTTGGTAGGGCTAATGAGACTGGCAAACTAAATCCCAACTGGGAAGGACCCTACCGAATCTGTGAAGAGGTCAGGGATGGTACCTACCGTCTGGGAACACCAGACGGAAAACCGTTGCCTCGAACTTGGAATGTAGATAATCTTAAGAAATATTTCTTTTGAATGATGTAAATAGTCAAGGGCTACTTAATAAAAGTTTGCATACTTAATATTCAATTTTGTACTAAGAGGGGCACGCCTACTAACAAACAGTCGGCTACTCTCCATACTACGTTTTTATTCTTACTTAAGATGGGCATGCCTGCTGACAAACAGTCGGCTACTCTCCATGTTTAATTTTTATTCTTACTTCAGAGGGGCATGCCGTCTGTACCTTTACAGTCGGCTACTCTCCATTGAGTATTTTACTCTATCTTCAGAGGGGCAGGCCGCCTATACATTTACAGTCGGCTACTCTCCATTGAGTATTTTACTCTATCTTCAGAGGGGCATGCCGTCTGTACCTTAACAGTCGGCTACTCTCCATTGAGTATTTTACTCTATCTTCAGAGGGGCATGCCGCCAGTACCTTTACAGTCGGCTACTCTCCATTGAATATTTTACTCTATCACCATAGGGGCATGCCGTCTGGACATATAGTCGGCTACTCTCCATAGAAGAGGGCCGACTGGTTCCAAACACACAGCCACCCCCCTTATACTTAACTAAAAATGATCAGGGCCTGGCCGACCCTGTGCCTAAACAGGCGGCTACCCTTCTTTTACTTAGCACCTACGTTCACCAAGAACTAACCAAGGCCACAGGCCGAATGATCAGACCAGGCGCCAAGCCAACTGATCCAATCTTCAAAACTAATACGACCTGTCCCAACATTATAGCAGGCGTCCGGCGGCATCCCTCCGGATGAAATTCGTCGCAGAGAGCAGCTCCCTTTTGGGTGGAACATTGCTCTATAAACTAATTACACGGCACCTATACGACTGCCCCCAAGGGCAACCACGTAGCCGTTTTTGAGACAAGGATAACTCTATCACTAACCAAACTAGTGGTAGCAGTTGACATCTGAGTCAGATGACCGCCTGTATTACTTGGGATAAATGCAGGGGGTACCTCTTGAGTTAATAGCCAACAAACATTGGCGAATCAAAAGGTTCAGCCGGCCTCCGCCGCCTGGTACCTTTACTACTCAAGCAGGAGTGACGGCGACTGAGTAACTCCAAAGTTAACTCATAGTCACTCTCTCAAACTTAGTATGGAGCCTAAAAGGTATGAGTCGTCCGCCTGTTTTTAGCAAACAGGGGCTCTCAACCACTACTCCTGCTAGGTTAACAACCTATGAGTTAAAAGCCAACAAACATTGGCGAATAAAGGGGAACAACCGGTACCAACCGCTTGATACCTCTACTACTCAGTTACTTGGCGACTAGGTAACAATCATGTTTACTTGGTCAAACCACTTTCCTACTTGGTTAATTTTACAAATGACAGGACCGCCTGCCTAAAGGGGATCCAGCCTTTAAAATGGTTCGAATACGATTGGATAAATGGCCGACTGATCGTCTAGCCTGGAAACAGACAACCATTCGTCCAGGGGCATAGGCGGCGTGACTAACTACCCGTACCTGTTTGCAACTATCGGCCATGTAAAACAGTCGGTATAGTGTACAATTGGATATCAGAATATTCAATACTTAAACAAATTTGAAGCAAAACAAAAAAAATTCATTAAAAAGAAGCCGGTCATCAAAGACCGGCAAAATATTCAGAGCCCCGGCCCCCTGGCCGGGTAAATACAAACAAACGGTCACCAGGCGTACCTTTACGCTCGCCAAGGATTTCTCCAAGGTTTCGTATGAGGACATCTTTTGGCGAAGAGGTCTCAGCTCGGCCTTGAGGTTGTTGATGGTCGCCTCCAGCTCGCTATTCCTCTTCTGGGCCGCCTCTAATTGAGCCCGGATAGCGGCGGTAGCCTGCGCCTGATAATAAAGAATATCAATGGTCAGAACTTCATTTTGGGCAATTTGAAACATTGCCTTATCACAGTCAGAGGCGGCCATAGCTTTTGCAGCCTTTACCTCTTTGTTCTTCCGGTCAAGCGGCTTGCGAAGGCCGTTCACTCGGAGCAGGGCCTAGGTAAAAAGGGGAACAGGCGTCAGTTTCCAAACAAAAAGAAAACAGGCGTCCTGGAATTCAAATACTCAAAAATATGCTAAGTATACCTCAGCAATGACCCCTGCAATCCCGTCTAGGTCAAGGGTGCCGACACCCCTGACCGCCTCCCTTTCAGCTGGAGAAACGGCCTTGATCATAGACTTGGCCACCTCGACCAAGTCAGGCTCCTGAGGGCCGGCTGCATCAAGCATAAACAAACGGATTAGACCTAGTAAAGGAGGGAGCAAGTCTAAAATTTACAAGAACAATGTCATACTTCTAGGTGGCCCAGCTGGAGTTTTAGAAGAAGTGGTCGGCTGTTTCTCAGCCGCCGCATGTTTCTTGGCAGAACCAGGAGAGCTCGCAACAGTCGTCCTCCGGGCCTTGGGGTCCGGCTGTTGGGAAGAAGAAGCTCTTGGAGCGCCCGTCTAAAAAAGAAGAAAAGAGTCAGTATATGCATAAACACAACTCCAAAAAGAGGGTGAAAGGTTCGAATCCCACCAAGGGTGCCCCCTTGTTGGGGGAGTCGGTTGAAGACTGTTGCATGATGGAGGCCCGCAACATGGCCGCCGCAGTCTTGGAGGCGGTAATTTTGCTCATGGCGTCTGCTGCAAAAACAAATAGCAAAGTTAATAAGTCATAACAAGAAATGCACGGAACAGCAGAGTATTCGACAGGCCGGCTACCTCTTAAGCACCGACTGCTGAGGCCACAGGCGGCCAAAAAGTACTCGTCGTAGAGCCATTTGAAGCTCGGGACGCAGTGCAGGGGTACTTGCTCTCGTACCCCTGAAGTAGAGTTCACCTTCGACTCTACTTTGAAGAGTCCTTTATCTAGGATCTCTTTCTTAGCCTTGGGGGGAACAGGCGGCATGCAGCGGCCGCCTGCAAGAAGGGGCGGATTCCTGTTCCACCTGTTGAAGCGCTTGTTCAGCTCTGTGTCTGAACTCTCAATGATGAGGAAGGTGCTCCGCCAGTCCTTCCATTTGTTTGCTTTACCTCTCGTCATGAGGTAGCCCTTGTGGCTCGTCAATTGATACCAGCCGGTACCGCCTGCCTTAGGGGTTCGGCTGAGGTAGTTCATGTGGGCGAAAGCCTCGAAGCTCGGCTCCACCCCGTGCAGTTCGCACCCGGCCACATAGCCGAGTACGTTGACCCAGGAGTTCGGGGCTAACTGCCATAACCCCAACTCATACCCATCCAAGATCCGCTGAACAGCCGGATGTAGTGGGAAGCGCAGCCCAGCCTTGATGGCCGCCTCGTAGCAGCCAAAGCAGGCGCCATCATAACTGGTACCAGCCGGCCATACGACTGTGTCTTCTGGATCCGGCACGAACACTAAAAAGCCGGGGCCCATTGTGTGGTTTGCGATAAAGCTCTCCACTTTCTCTTGCATGGCCGTGATCCGGCCCCGAGGTACCGTGCAGTAGTAGGGGGTATTTTTCTCTCGGTGAGAGGCGGATGGCTCCGCCCAATCGTCCCCCTTCTCAACTGCGTGAGAAAGTCTCGCCTCTTGTAGGCGACTGTTTTTCTCTTCTGTGTCCAGGGAAGCATGACCAGAAGAACTAGACTTGGAATCGTCCTCTGACGAGTCCGAAGAGGACGACTCCTCCTCTCTCCCGGAGGGTCCCGCCTCCTCTCCTTTAAAAGGAGCAGGAGAGAATGTAGAATTGTCAACTGTAAAATGGGAAGGGGTCACTTTGACTCCTCCCTCAGAACTGCCGGCTTTCAAGCCGCTTTGTTTCACTTCCACATCTGGCGCCTGGTCAGATGTTTCACTAATCGGCACCCTATGGGAGGAGCCGTCTGAGTTTGAGATCCTGGCAGTCTTTTTTGTTATGGCCATCATGCTCTGCATAGACACAGATACAGTCGGACTTTGTATAAAGGGCAAAGATGGGTCCAGAAAAGGGCAGGCGGCACTCCTAGTCCTAGATTCAGCCGCCCCCGGTGACCGGATGATCACTAACCTAGGTCGTGTCGTGTGCTTCCGTGGTGCCGTTTCAAAAAAGAATAAAGTAAAGAGAAAATTAAGAGTAAGAGAACCGACGGTTACCTGAACGAGTGACGATTGATGAAGTTCTGAAAATCCTTTGCAGTCGGCTTGTCAGAGCAGGCGGTAGGCAGAAAGGGTCCAAAATGTCAGAGCAAGTTCAGGGGTCCGAATGTTCTCTCACAAAGTTTTCAAGTGTGAAAATGACCGAAGTCAACACTCCTTTATATAGGCGAAGTGAGAAGCCAAAGGGTCACTTCCAGAATTCAAAATTTTGGCGGGAGAATCTCTCGGCCTCTCGCCGAGTGACGGCCTGCTACAGGGCGATACCTGTCACAGGTAACACGTGACCAGTCACGTGCCACCTGTGAGGGGCAAATGATTAGGGGATTTTTCCCACCAATCACCATCTGACAAGTGGACCAATCAGGTTCCGCCATGTGTCCGTCACATGGGCCAATAGGAGCCTGCCACGTGTTAAGCAATGATCCGTCCACCATGGACCAATTACGACATGACACTTGGGATAACCGGTCACCTAGGCCCAACTCCCGAGGGAAGCCCAATCAGCCCAAGGTTAACCTAAACCTAGATTGACACGTTTCCCGAGGTTATAAATACCTCCCTTAATCCTCATTAAGGGAGATCACACGCTAAAAACGCAGATTACACACATTAAACACTCTCACCTAGAGAGACCCAATCACTTTAATTTCCGCATTAATTACTCCTTAATCAAGTACTAACTTGACCGTCGGAGGCGGATCTCCAATCATCCGGAGCATCAATGAACGGTTAGATCTAACTTAGATGTTGAGATTGAATATGGACGGTTAGATCAACTGAAGTAAAACCTAAACCTAGAAAAAAAAAACCCACTCTCACTCTCTCAGCCATTCTCATTCACTCATTCAGTCGTTTCTCTCTCAATCTCACAATCTGTCATAGTTTCTCTCTCTAACTTCTCAGTTTCTCACTCTTTCGTTCTGAAATTCTCAAGAATCTCAAGCTCAATTTCGTTTCATTTGTGTTTTGGATCTACATTTCTGATTTCTAGCTTTACATTCTCGTTTTTTTGTTAATTTTTGTTGTTTTCGTTTTGATTTTTTTCGTTTTTGTTCCGGTTTGTTTATTTAGGGTTTTTGTTTTCGTTTCATTTGTGTTTTGGATCTACATTTCTGATTTCTCGCTTTACATTCTCGTTTTTTTGTTAATTTTTGTTGTTTTCGTTTTGATTTTTTTCGTTTTTGTTTTGTTTGTTTATTTAGGGTTTTTGTTTTCGTTTCATTTTTGTTTTGGATCTAAGTTCTGATTTCTGATTTCTGATTTCAAATCTTCCTCTCCTTCAAGCCGTCAAATCGTAAGGTAATTTTTTTGTTAATTTATTCGATTTTTTTCGTTTTCGTTTCGGTTTTTTTTTTTATTTCAAGTTCTGATAATCTACATTCTTGATTTTTTCTTTTGATCTCCAGTTCAGGTAGTTCTCCATCTTCAAATCTCCTTCAAGCCGTCAAAGGTAATTACTTTTTCCTTTTTGTTTTTTTTTAATACAGTTTTTCTGTTTTTGTATTTGATTATTGTTGTTGTTCTTGCTTGAATATAGTCGAAATATGCCTAAAATGAGTAAAATCTGTTGTTGATTGTATTTTTGTTTTTTACGGGAAAATGGTAGATTTGTGCTGTTTTGTTGTTTATTATGCTCGATTTAAAAGTAATGATGATGGGTTGTTCAGATTATGTGATTATTATTGTTGGAATACATGCATTGTTTATTTTTGGGATTTTAGCTTTATATTTTTAACCCATATTGTTGGAATACAAGCATTGTATATGATTGGCTTAAAGTTAGTACTTAAAATGTACACATATGTGACTGTATCGTATATAACTTTCTATATTCTGTTAGGATATATGTTGTAATCACGTTTGTTGTATAATTCTGAATTTTGAAACATTGACTAGTGCAAATAAAATTCTGAAATATGAACTATCTATTTAGTTGAATTTTGGTATTGAGTGAATAGGATTCACTGTCGTGACTTCAGTGTCAGTCACATGAGACAATGCATGCTTAATTGCTCACTATTAGTAGAATTTGTCACTTAATTTGGTACTTATAAGTTATAAATGCTGTTTTTTTTTTTTGTTTCAGCCATGTCTCGCGAGTATGATGAATTTGACTATGAGAGGCAATCAAATTTTGATACTGTTAGCTCTCAAGCTGCCTTTGTCTCGGTTGATGATGCTAGTAATACCGGCACTATCAATCCTTCTGTTAATAAACGTCAAAGAACCGCAGGTATATGGAAGCATTACACTTTTTTTGTAAAGACGATAGGTAATGAAAATGTAGATTATGCTCGTTGTAATTTGTGTGGCAAAGAATATAAAGCACCTAGTAAAGCGGGTACTTCAACTTGTAGAGCTCATATTAATGCATGTTTGGAAAAGCATGGTCTCCAGTCCGGTAACGAATCACAATTTGATCAAAAAACTTATTTACAAAAGTTTGCTAAAGCTATAATCTGCCATGCATATCCTTTAAATATTGTAGAGCATGAATATCTTAGGGAACTTCATGCATATTTGAATCCTAAGGTGCAACATGTTTGTAGAAAAACTATGTTAAAGTATGTTATTGCTGAGCATGATAAATATAAATCCTTGTTGCTTGAGTCTTTGGCTAATGTTTCTGGTAGAGTTAGCTTTACATGTGACTTGTGGACTGCATGTACTAACCGAGGCTATCTCACTTTGACTGCTCATTATGTTGATAACAGTTGGTCTCTTAGGTCTAAAATTTTAAACAGCCATTGCTCAGTGATGATACGATAAACGTAAATCTGAGAGCAATTTTGAAAAACAAAAATAAGTTCCTGCTGAGTCCCTTCTGCTTATATTATTCCTTGCTTCGGATAAGTTGCTGATCTGTTATTGCGTGTGCTGGTTCCTGCTTGTTGCTGCTATTTCCTCTGCTCTTGGGTGCTGGGCTGCTGCTTCAAGATTCTGCTCCCAAATCACTCACATTCTCACTCCTCCCTTCATCTTATCATGTATCATTTTTTGCAACCCTAAACTTGATGATGTTTCAGTTGATAAATCTGAAATCTAATCTGGGTAGTAGTGATAGTAGTTTCATTATGTATTGGTATATGTATTGTGAATTTTAATCAATGAATATGGTGACTTTTTTAATTGCTTGTTGATATTACTCTAATTTTAATGTTATTTATCTCCAATCTTGTGTTATCTTATTGGATGATCATGAATATCAAGGAACAATGAAGATAATTTGGGTGGACTTTATTACTGGAATGAAAAGATACAAATGATATATCTTGTAATTAAAATAAATAAGTAATCTAAAACGATATTAATAATGTCGTTGGCCTAGATCTAGGTGATATAAACCTTTGTATAAACCTAAGCCGTTTGATTAGATCTACATTTATTAACATTAATTATTTAATTGTATTTACTATTTAGCCATTTAGGTTGTAAATAATTCAATTTGAATTAAGCAGTTTGTAATTGGATAAGTTTAAACAGGTTGCGATTCGAAAACAGTTCGATTTTAACGGTTTAACGGGTTATGGCAGTTCTGTTTAGACGGTTAGCGGATTATAACGGTTCGGTTTATACGTGCGGTTTAAACGGTTTCGGTTCATAAACGGGTCGGTTTAAACGGTTAGCGGGTTACAAATGGTTCGGTTTAAACGGTTTTTTTTTTCGGTTTAAACGGTTTCGGTTTATAAACGGTTCGGGTCATTAACGGGTTTATAAACCATTCGGTTCGATTTCGTTTCGGTTCGGATTTGCGCAGTTTGGTTTGTTATCGGTTTACGGTCCGTAACGGGTTGACATTGAGCGGTTCAATTCGGTTTCGGTTTGATATTGAACGGTTCAATTCGGTTTTCGGTTTACATTTATCGGTTTATAAACGGATCGGTCCGTGATGATTCGGTTCGGTAACGAGCGGTTTCACGGTTCGGTTTGAAAAGTCCCACCCTACTCCCATCACTTTCATCTACACACTTTCTTTTTTTAAAAAAAAAAACAGAAAAAGAGGGAGCCAAATTTCACAATACCCAATATTAAAAACGTGGCAACACTCGTTTACCACGTCGACCCCCACCCCCCTCTTTTTTCTCTGTCCTACATTTATACTCTCTTCACTTTCCCAACACTCTCATTTTCTCTCTCCTCAACCACCCATGTCAGACCACCTCCACAACAACACCAACAACAAACGCCTCTCTCTTTCTCTTTCTCTCTCCTCCCCCTCCAAAAAAAAACCCAAACCCAGTCTACACGACGCTTTCTCAATCGACGATCAAGACGAACCTGAACTCCACCAACAACTCATCTCGAATCTTCTACTAGCTTCTTCTCCTTCTCAAACGACGTCGTTTCCTTTCAAAGTCAGGTTCGTTTCCTATCCTTACCTCCCGCTTTCCCCCGTTGAGTCTTCTTCCTCTTATGTCACCATTAATGGAAACGAGGAGACTTGCGGTTCGTCGTTTTCCGACGCTGATTCTTCTCTCATGGCGAGTGTTGATACTTGCGCTGGTGCTCGTGCTGCTCGTGGTTATGGCAGTCTTGGGTTTTTGAGTGTTCAAAACGGTGACGTTTTTGGGTCTGATGGAATCAATAACAAGAAGAAGGTGTCACGTGAGGAGGAGGATGTTGATGGTTGGGATTGGGGTGAGTTTTTAGACCATGTTTTAGAAGAGGGTAAAATTAATTAATTAATTACTCTACTTTGTCTCAATACTTTGTTTAATTAGAAAAGGGTTAATTTCTTTTGGGAAATTAGAAATGAGTCGGTTCACATTCTGTGAGTTTTGGGGTTTTCACTGACTGTTAATATTAGTTTTACTGCGTATTCGCTGGAATTTACGGTGCTACGAAGGTGAATATGGTAAAAAAAAAAATGAAGGTATATTTTGACTAGTAATACACTACTACACTAGTACAGGAAGTCAAAAATAGTTATTGTAAATAATAAAAAAAAAAAAAAAAGGGATTTTATTGAGGAATTTTGACTACATTGTGAAAATGGAATGTTAGTAATATGTTACTAATGGGCTTAATTTGGTTGGTAAATTATTACTGTAATTGCGTAATTAGGTCGATTTCCATTTTACGAAATACTAACGTAAGGTATAATTATAAAATATAAATGGGCAATGTAGCCATTGAGAAGTCGTGACAATTTGTGATTGTGAATGTATGTGATAGATCAGTGGTTTATCAATTCAGTACTATTTTAGGATGTCCGATTAAAAACCCAAATCATCGACTCATCAAGTGCATTGTTATGTACTCAGTAAAGTTGTAATGACGTTTTAAGACGATGTGATTATAAATAGAATGGGGATTAATTTTATACTGCACGTCTACACATCACCCTGTGTTTTATAAATTATGCAACTTTAGAGATTAAAAGATAAACATGATATTTTAATACTGCACGTATTACGCAACTTAGATATTGTTATTACCAAAATATTCTAAATATGGTTATTGGTTAGCTATTTAGGCAATTTAGCTAATCCTTACGAGTTGCGAACATACACATTCTTCGCTAACTCACTAATCAAATTTAGTAGTAAGAAAATATAATTGAAGCCAATTTAAAAGCATTATTGCATTAAGGAAATTAACCAGATTTATTGAAGTATTAAGGAAATTAACCAGATTTATTGAAGTGTTATAGGGGTTAGTCGATGGGTTAGTATTTTAAGTATTACTTTGTTATTTTACCGTGGCCACGCGATGTGTTTTTGGCAAGACGCACATAAGAGACTTTGAATATGGAAACATTGTTTAAATTTAAACTAGCTTTTTGACCCGTTCAATGCACGGGCTATAACTTAGGGCATGTTCATATTTACTGAACTGAACTGATTGGAGCTGAACTGATTGGAGCTGAACTGAACTGAACTGAACTGAACTGATTGGAAATGAACTGAACTAAACTAAGCTGAAATGAATATTTTATGAGAGAGGGAAATTAAGAGTTGAACTGAACTGAACTGATTGGAGCTGAACTGAACTGAACTGAACTGAAAATAAGTAAATATGAATAGGCCCTTAGCTTATTTTTATATGTATGTATGCTTTAAATAGTTGAACTTATAAAACTATTGTTTCAAGACTATTGAGGTGAATGAAGCTATGAAAACTTATAAGAAAAAAAGAGTGAGGGTGGAATTGTGGAAGAAGATGAAGGAATTCAGTTAGATATATATACATGAATATTGTGGGATATGAAATGACTAAGGGTGGGACTTCGGTCTGGCAGTTCGGTTTGACCTCGGTTTGACCTCGGTTTCGGTTTGGAGCGGTTCGGATTGAAACGGTTTAGTTTAGCAAGCGGGTCGGTTTGGTTCGGTTTGGGTTAGTCACGGCTCGGTTTGGTTTCGGTTTATTTCTTTGCGGTTTAAATTCGGTTTGGGTCATAAGCGGGTCGGTTTATAAACGATTCGGATTATGTCGGTTCGGTTTGATACCGGTCGGTTTAAGGGGCGGGTTTACCCGGGTCAATGTCAGTTCGGTTTACAAACGGTTTGGATCAAGCCGGTTTGGTTTGAAATGGGTCGGTTTAGGGGCGGATTTACCCGGGTCAATATCGGTTCGGTTTATAAACGGTGCGAATCATGTCGGTTCAGTTTGAAATGGGCCGGTTTAGTAGAGGGTTTACACAGTTCAATTGGTTCGGTTTATGAACGGTTTGGATCATGTCGGTTCGGTTTATAAGCGGTTTGGGTCATGAATTGAATTCATGATTGTTTTAAAGATCGCGTCATGACCATGATTTAATGAGTTGATACTTATAATACGATAAATTGATAATTAAGAATGTACAAACATTCAATTAGATTGATCAACAAGTGTTTTAAACTTTTAAGTTTTAATAATCAGATATGTAAATATGTTTATCGATTGTAGATTTGTAGTACATACCAATAATTCAATGAGGCAATGATACTTATGATAGTATGATAATGATACCAACCATACATTCGTACGATATGATATACATCATATACATAATAATATAATTACATATACATTAACAATATCGTATTGAATCAATTTTCATTTCCAAACATTGCATTTCTTATAAATTATAACTTACACGAGATTAAATGGATTCGTTATTTAGTTTGTTACTTTATTTAGATTACTAACTCAAACAACTTAATAAGTTAAATGGACGAAATCACGAAATCACTAATTAAAGTGGTGATGAAAGCATTATGCAATACTAATGTACGAATAGTCAAATATACAACGGTTAGATTGAATGCCCATGAAAAACAATGGTTAGATTTTCATTACTTTATTAGTTATTAGTATTATTACTTATTAAGTTATTATTAGTTTTATAGTTTATTATATATACTGATATACAATCACAGACTCACAGATGTCAGATATTGTCATATTGATGAGCATTAAGCCATTAACTCATTAAGTCATTAACTATGTCGTATTGAATCAATTTCAATTTTGAAACATTTGCGTTTCTTACAATTTATAATTTATAAGTAATAAACTAATAATAATAATAATAATAATAATAATAGTAATAATAATAATAATTATTATAATAATATTATAATAATAGTAGTAGTAAACTAGTAATAATAATAATATTAACAAATAATTATACTAACAATAATAATAATAATAATAAATAATTAAAAAAAAACGGTCAAAAAGACCTAGAAAAGCACAAAGAAAATCTAGACCGTTAGATCTAGATGAATATTCTAGAATCTACAAAAAAAAAAAAAATGAACGGTTAGATCTAACTTAGATGTTGAGATTGAATATGGACGGTTAGATCAACTGAAGTAAAACCTAAACCTAGAAAAAAAAAAACCCACTCTCACTCTCTCAGCCATTCTCATTCACTCATTCAGCCGTTTCTCTCTCAATCTCACAATCTGTCATAGTTTCTCTCTCTAACTTCTCAGTTTCTCACTCTTTCGTTCTGAAATTCTCAAGAATCTCAAGCTCAATTTCGTTTCATTTGTGTTTTGGATCTACATTTCTGATTTCTAGCTTTACATTCTCGTTTTTTTGTTAATTTTTGTTGTTTTCGTTTTGTTTTTTTTCGTTTTTGTTCCGGTTTGTTTATTTAGGGTTTTTGTTTTCGTTTCATTTGTGTTTTGGATCTACATTTCTGATTTCTCGCTTTACATTCTCGTTTTTTTGTTAATTTTTGTTGTTTTCGTTTTGATTTTCTCGTTTTTGTTTCGGTTTGTTTATTTAGGGTTTTTGTTTTCGTTTCATTTTTGTTTTGGATCTAAGTTCTGATTTCTGATTTCTGATTTCAAATCTTCCTCTCCTTCAAGCCGTACCCTAAGGTAATTTTTTTGTTAATTTATTCGATTTTTTGTTAAGTTCTCCATCTTCAAATCTCCTTCAAGCCGTCAAAGGTAATTACTTTTTCCTTTTTGTTTTTTTTTTAATACAGTTTTTCTGTTTTTGTATTTGATTATTGTTGTTGTTCTTGCTTGAATATAGTCGAAATATGCCTAAAATGAGTAAAATCTGTTGTTGATTGTATTTTTGTTTTTTACGGGAAAATGGTAGATTTGTGCTGTTTTGTTGTTTATTATGCTCGATTTAAAAGTAATGATGATGGGTTGTTCAGATTATGTGATTATTATTGTTGGAATACATGCATTGTTTATTTATTGGGATTTTAGCTTTATATTTTTAACCCATATTGTTGGAATACAAGCATTGTATATGATTGGCTTAAAGTTAGTACTTAAAATGTACACATATGTGACTGTATCGTATATAACTTTCTATATTCTGTTAGGATATATGTTTGAATCACGTTTGTTGTATAATTCTGAATTTTGAAACATTGACTAGTGCAAATAAAATTCTGAAATATGAACTATCTATTTAGTTGAATTTTGGTATTGAGTAAATAGGATTCACTGTTGTGACTTTAGTGTCAGTCACATGAGACAATGCATGCTTAATTGCTCACTATTAGTAGAATCTGTCACTTAATTTGGTACTTATAAGTTATAAATGCTGTTTTTTTTTTGTTTCAGTCATGTCTTGCGAGTATGATGAATTTGACTATGAGAGGCAATCAAATTTTGATACTGTTAGCTCTCAAGCTGCCTCTGTCTCGGTTGATGATGCTAGTAATACCGGCACTATCAATCCTTCTGTTAATAAACGTCAAAGAACCGCAGGTATATGGAAGCATTACACTTTTTTTGTAAAGACGATAGGTAATGAAAATGTAGATTATGCTCGTTGTAATTTGTGTGGCAAAGAATATAAAGCACCTAGTAAAGCGGGTACTTCAACTTGTAGAGCTCATATTAATGCATGTTTGGAAAATCATGGTCTCCAGTCCGGTAACGAATCACAATTTGATCAAAAAACTTATTTACAAAAGTTTGCTAAAGCTATAATCTGCCATGCATATCCTTTAAATATTGTAGAGCATGAATATCTTAGGGAACTTCATGCATATTTGAATCCTAAGGTGCAACATGTTTGTAGAAAAACTATGTTAAAGTATGTTATTGCTGAGCATGATAAATATAAATCCTTGTTGCTTGAGTCTTTGTCTAATGTTTCTGGTAGAGTTAGCTTTACATGTGACTTGTGGACTGCATGTACTAACCGAGGCTATCTCACTTTGACTGCTCATTATGTTGATAACAGTTGGTCTCTTAGGTCTAAAATTTTAAATTTTAGATATTGTGGCCCTCCTCATACTGGTGTTGAGGTTGGAAAGTTTGTGTTTAAACTGATTAAAGAGTGGAACCTTCAAGGTAAGGCTTTTTCAATGACTGTTGATAATGCTCGTTCTATGGATGTTATGGTTGAATATTTGAAAAAAGAATTAATGCAATGCTCTCCTCTTCCTTGTAATGGGAAATTCTTTCATGTTCGATGTTCAGCTCATGTTTTAAATCTTATTGTTCAAAGAGGTTTAAAAGAAGTTCATGAAAGTGTTGAAAAATTGCGTGAGGTTGTTAAATATATTGATGCTTCTGATTCTAGATTAACTCAATTTGAGAATGCTTTGTCTGAGTTAGATTCTGCTTTTAATGGTAAGTTATGTCTTGATGTTGTGACTCGTTGGAATGCCACTTATACAATGCTCCGAAAAGCCTTAGAAGCTAAGGATGCCTTGATTCTATATACTAGTAGGTTTTTGGGTATTTCTTATAGACTTGATGCTGATGAATGGGATACCATTCAAAAAATTTGTGATTTCCTTCAGCCATTTAATGATATAACTGTGTTATTTTCTGGTACCGAATATCCCACTTCTAATTTGTATTTTGTTAGTGTTTTAAAAATTGAGTACGCTATTACTCAAGCCTTTAAAGACCCTAAACTTGCACCCATGGCAGCAGTTATGCTTGAGAAGTTTGAGAGTTATTGGGAGGATTATAGTTTGATACTTTCAGTTGTTATTGCTCTTGATCCTCGTTATAAGTTGTTTCGAGTGAGACATATGTTGAACTCGTTGTATAATGATGAGGCATGCGACGAAAAGATTATGATGATTAAGGAAGCTTTTTATGACCTCTATAAATTTTATTCTACTGCATCTAATACAAGCTGCAGAAATCCTGCCTCTTCAAACACAGCTCAATCTGAAAATTCTAATCGTACGTTGAGATCTCAAAATATTTTCACGGTATTTATGTTATACAATATACTCAATATTAATGGTAGTCTTCTATTTTTATTTGTAATGTCATAATTTAACTTTTATAATAAAAAATCTGTTGCAGTTGCGTGAGGTTGATGACGAATATGATGATTCAACTAGATGCCCTCTGGCTGATCTTGAGGCATATTTGAATGGACCTCGTTCGCGATTAATTCAAGGGGAACATTTTGATGTTCTCAAGTATTGGGAATCTCAAGCTTCTTCTCTTCCTATTTTAGCTAATATGGCAAGGGATGTTTTGGCCATTCCTATTACATCGGTGGCCTCTGAATCTTCTTTTAGTTTGGGTGGTCGTATTTTGAACAAATATAGGGGTAAACTTTTGCCAAAGAATGTTGAGGCATTGGTTACCACCCAAAATTGGTGCCGTGGTTATCAAGCGGATGTTGAGGAAGACGTCCTCCTTATTGGTAAAGAGATTGAAGCCGAAAGTGCTTCATCTGCATAACTGGTATTTGTGTCTCATTGTGGTTTATTTTATCTTGAAAAATCGTTGCCCTTGTCTTTTATTTTCAGACTTGCTGGCAGCATTTTTCAAGACTTTTAAAATCGTTGCCCTTGTCATTTATTTTCAGACTTGCTGGCAGCATTTTTCACGACTTTTAAAATCGTTGCCCTTGTCATTTATGTTGAGACTTAAATAGTTAAATGTATTTTGGTACTTGCTGGCAGCATTTCTCAAGTTTTTGTTAAAACAACCATTGCTCTCTGAGAGCAATTTTAAAAAAACAAAAGCTATAATTTTGAAGTTGCTTGAACTTGTTATGAGCTGCTGTCTGCTGGTAGTGCTTTTGCCTTTTGGTTGATGTCTCTGCTGAGTTGTTGCTGCTGTTTCTTATGCTTGCTGCTGTTTTGTTGCTGCTGTTTCTTATGCTTGCTATTTTAATTTTTCTTGAATCATCGTTGCCCTTGTTATTTATGTTGAGACTTCAATGTATATGTACTTGCTGGCAGCATTTTTCAAGTTTTAAGTTAAAACAGCCATTGCTCAGTGATGATACGATAAACGTAAATCTGAGAGCAATTTTGAAAAACAAAAATAAGTTCCTGCTGAGTCCCTTCTGCTTATATTATTCCTTGCTTCGGATAAGTTGCTGATCTGTTATTGCGTGTGCTGGTTCCTGCTTGTTGCTGCTATTTCCTCTGCTCTTGGGTGCTGGGCTGCTGCTTCAAGATTCTGCTCCCAAATCACTCACATTCTCACTCCTCCCTTCATCTTATCATGTATCATTTTTTGCAACCCTAAACTTGATGATGTTTCAGTTGATAAATCTGAAATCTAATCTGGGTAGTAGTGATAGTAGTTTCATTATGTATTGGTATATGTATTGTGAATTTTAATCAATGAATATGGTGACTTTTTTAATTGCTTGTTGATATTACTCTAATTTTAATGTTATTTATCTCCAATCTTGTGTTATCTTATTGGATGATCATGAATATCAAGGAACAATGAAGATAATTTGGGTGGACTTTATTACTGGAATGAAAAGATACAAATGATATATCTTGTAATTAAAATAAATAAGTAATCTAAAACGATATTAATAATGTCGTTGGCCTAGATCTAGGTGATATAAACCTTTGTATAAACCTAAGCCGTTTGATTAGATCTACATTTATTAACATTAATTATTTAATTGTATTTACTATTTAGCCATTTAGGTTGTAAATAATTCAATTTGAATTAAGCAGTTTGTAATTGGATAAGTTTAAACAGGTTGCGATTCGAAAACAGTTCGATTTTAACGGTTTAACGGGTTATGGCAGTTCTGTTTAGACGGTTAGCGGATTATAACGGTTCGGTTTATACGTGCGGTTTAAACGGTTTCGGTTCATAAACGGGTCGGTTTAAACAGTTAGCGGGTTACAAATGGTTCGGTTTAAACGGTTTTTTTTTTCGGTTTAAACGGTTTCGGTTTATAAACGGTTCGGGTCATTAACGGGTTTATAAACCATTCGGTTCGGTTTCGTTTCGGTTCGGATTTCGCAGTTTGGTTTGTTATCGGTTTACGGTCCGTAACGGGTTGACATTGAGCGGTTCAATTCGGTTTCGGTTTGATATTGAACGGTTCAGTTCGGTTTTCGGTTTACATTTATCGGTTTATAAACGGATCGGTCCGTGATGGTTCGGTTCGGTAACGGGCGGTTTCACGGTTCGGTTTGAAAAGTCCCACCCCTAGAAATGACATATTAGTTTAAGTTATACTCCTTATTTTAAGTTTAAGAGATAAAAAGACAATTTTTATTATACTTCATATGTTTATATATAATGTATACTAAGGGTCTGTTCTCATTGACTAAACTGAACTGAACTGAATTGAGCCGAGCTGAACTGAACTGAACTGAATATTTTATAAGAGAAGAAAATTAGGAGCTGAACTGAACTGAATTTCAACGTAAGAGAACATACCCTAAAACTTTATTTTATCATGGAGGAAATTAAACACTTCATTTTCTTACTTAAATGTGCAAGTTACGGAATGCATAAAAACTTTGACATTATGTAATACATTTATACATTTAATTTAATGTAAATATTAAAAAAGGTAAGGGAAGTAAATATGGCATATGAGTGAGTTGTGTGGACATGTGGCATATGAGTAAGTTTTGAGGACATGTGGCATATGAATGATTGTGGTTTATGCTTTTAAATACTAAGTATAGATATAGATATAAATTTCATTTGCATTGGAATATCTAAAGATTTTTAATGGACAAAGAAATGAAAATGAAGGGGTAATTAATTATCCGTTAAGCAAGAGGTATTATTCCCTTCGTACCCTTTTTATAGTTCCTTATGGACAAATTATAGTCCCAAAATTATTTTCACTCCATTAGCTTTTTTAAACAACCATTAATACACCTCTGATTTTTTTTTTATTTGCATCACTTTAGATTGCACAAAGTTTTAGAAGAATAATACTACATCCGTTACAGGTTATGTGCAACGAGGTAGTATAATATTGTAAGTGGGTGAATAAATTATTATAGTAAAAGTAAGATGTAGATCATGAGAGAGAAAGTATGTGAAAGAGAAATGATAAAATAAGTTGCGTGGAGTTTAAAGTAAGAGAGAGAAATAATAAAAATATAGTATAAAGTTACCAAAAATAGAAGTGATGCATTTAAAAAAAAATACTCCAAAAAAGAAAGTGATGCAAATAAAAAAACGGAAGAAATATTAGTTTTTACCAAAATTCCCTCCAATTTACAACAATACTTGTGCAAATTTAAATTTTTCATGTAATTTTTTTTTCCCATGTACTTTTATTATTTTCTCTCTATTTTTTTGCATACTTAATGTCAATTTACTTTTTCAATGTACTTTTACTATTCTTATTTGTGTTTATTAATTTTCGTGAAAAATGTCCATAAGGGACTATCAAAAGGGGACGGATGGAGTACTTTGTTTTTACTACCTCTGTTTCATATTATTTGCAACGATTAGACATTTTTTCTCTCTACTTTATGTCAAATCGTTGCAAATAATATGTATCGGAGGTAGTAGTTGTTTATATTTGTTGAATTGACTAAATGATTGTACTTATTTATATGTGTAAAAGTGACTATTAAAAAATTGTTAGTTGGGAGCTAATATATTATGTGATAGCAAACAAAGACATTACTTAGGGCCTGTTCTCTTACATTGAAATTTAGTTCAGCTCAGCTCACTTCAGTTCAGCTCCTAATTTCCTTCTCTTGTAAAATATTCATTTCAGTTCAGTTCAGTTCAGCTGAGTTCAGTCAATGAGAACAGACCTTTATTCTATTTCTTTAAGTAATTCCTATTTTAATTACTTTCAAATGAATTATATAATACTACTTCCGATTATTTTTAGTTGTAATTTTAAAATATTTTATATTTACAAATAATACCCCAAATTTGCAATTAAGAAAAATCGAAGGTAATACTTCAATTTGACTTTGCATTTTCTTTTATATTTTAAAAAATTAAAAGATTTTCTTAATTTTGTAAATAGTTTTTTCCTTAGTGAAGTTTTAAGGATGGTATAAAGTTCGTAATTGGCCAACTTCAGGATAGAATAGTTGTCCTTCCTTTGTTTTTTTAAGTGTCCTATTTGAAAATTTTGACACTATTCACGATACATATTTTGACTAATGTTTGTAAATTATATATAAGAAAAATATTGATGAAACTTCCTCCGTCTCACAATACTTAGAATGTTGGTGCAGTGGTCCTTGAGATTGCACTTGATAGAAAAGATTGTATGTTCAATCACTTGCAATAATAATTGGGATGGGATTGGAACCCAATCATCCAAAATTAATTATCGAATCCGAATTAACTCAAAGGTAAACCAAATTGATAACAAGAAAGAAAAAAAAACATTATTACGTAGCTTAATCTTTTTTGTATTATTCATATTAGGTACTCCCTCCGTTTTTAAATATTTGCTTCACTTTTCATTTTCGGCCGTTTTTAAATACTTGTTCCATTTCCTTGTTTAGAATACTATTACAATATTTAATTTATTTTTCTCAACTAGTGGACTCAAACATAAATCATATTTTATTAATTTCATATTCTCTCTCCTTCAATTCTCTCCACTACTTTTGCTTTTTACTAATTTTTATTCTTCCACCTACTCTACTACCTCCATATTATATTATTTTCTCTAATTTCTCTTAAAATTCCGCACATGAAGAAATAGAGCAAGTATTTAAAAACAGAGGGAGTATAAACAACGGTTGTCTATATCCAATGTATAAACTGGTTGTTTAAACGATTACATCGTTTGTTTGTATTTTGCAATAAACTAAAATATGATCCATGTTTATTCAAATCTCAAAAACAATTACTTGTAAATTAAACCTAAACAACACATTTCTCACCATAATTGAATTGAAATTTTTTACATTTATATCAAACATTAGTTGTAAACTTGTAAGTTGTAAAGGTTTAAAAGAACAAATTCTTACAAAAGTTTAGTACTTGTTTCCACCATTAATTTCTAAAAATGTAAAGAGATAAATGTGAAAAAGAACGTGGGTTTTGGCATTAGCTAGTGCCGAAAGCTAAGATAGATTTTTACTCTTTTTCTAAAAACCTTGGAAAATGGTCATGAATATGATTCATGCCAATTTTGTCTTCTTCTATCACTAGAATTAGCTGCATTACACTAGACAATGCCTCCGTCAACTAAACAGTACGTACTTACAATTAAAGAGTGTTTCACACGGCAAATATTTATGGATAAGTGTTTTATTGGTGTTTTGTTATGCCACGTAGATTTGTATAGTACTACACTACTACCCTACTAATCACGTTTCATGCCTCAAATATTAAATTGATTAGCACGAGTACTTGTTTTTTTATCCTTTTTTTTTTAGATTTATTTCAAGCTTTAGAAAATACATGTCTGCCAAACCACTAACATCTTTAGAGAACATTAGATTCATTACACAACCTAAAAAACAAACAAAATACATAATGTTGCACATTATAAGGATTAAGGATAATACTAGTATGTTGTAAGTAGTCTTCAAACCGTAAAGGCCGGAAAAATTGTCTTTCACAGGAAGAAGATATACTACCTCTGTTAATTGTTTTGTGCAACTTTTACTATTTTTGTCCGTTAAATATTTTGTGTAACCAATTTTTTTTTTCTCTTTTATTAAAAAAACTAGTCAAATGTCAATTTTACCCTCATTTAAAAAATTAAAATACAATTTACTAACTATAATTAGATTTAATTAATCACTAATTTCTCACCCAATTTTTACCCCAACCAACCCAATCTAATTCATTAACTCTTCATCTTCAACTCAAGAAACCCAAAACCACCTTCTTCTTCATTCATCTTCATCTTCATCTTCATCTTCATCTTCCCCCATATTTCTCTCTCCTTTTTCCATATCATTATCTCTCTTCATCATTTTAGATCTTTTTTCTCTTTCTTCAACTTCAAGAAATTGAATTCATGATGGGTTTGTTGAATTGGTGGTGTTGATTTTGTAGTGGGTTTCTGTTGGATCTATGGAGGATTTTGTGAGAATGGTGGTGGTGGTTTCGTGGGACTGGTGGTGGTTTTGTGGCGGTTTCGTGAGAATGATGGTGGTGGTTTCCGTCGGATCTATGGGCTGGTGGTGGTTTCGCGAGGGTTTTGTGGTGGTTTTGTGGGGCTAGTGGTGGTTTCGTGGGGGTTTTGTGAGAATGGTGGTGGCGGTTTCTGTCGGATCTATGGGCTGGTGGCCTGATTTCGTGGAGCTGGTGGGTTTTGCATAGATGGAATTGTGGGGTTGGTAGTAGTGATGGTTTCGTGGGGGTTGGTAGTGGTGGTGGCGAAGCCGGCGTTGTGAAGGCGACGATGGTGTTGGTGAAGGTGGTGCTGCGGTGGTGGTGGTGGTGTTGGTGAAGGCGATGTTGGTGGTGTTGGCTGGTCTTGGTGGTGGCTGCGGGTGGCTGATTAATTATCTTTAACATTCTCTCTCTACGCTAATTACATACCCTTAGAATACATTAATCACCATTATCAAATTTTACATTGGCGACCGTGTCAAGCCCTCAATTGCACGAAACTATTAACCGAGGTAGTATATATTTTGGTGTTATTATTGATAGTTATTTGTAAAATATGGATCCAGTAGTCCATTATCACTGTTATAACTCTTTCTTCTTTTCTCAATATAGGATACTTATATGTGATATTTGAATTTAACATTTCACCTCACATGCAATTCCCCATGCAATTATGATTTTATTTGTCCCATTTGATATTTCATGGGAGTGATGGGACTAGAGGCCTAGAGCACAACCTTTTTACTCCCTTTCACATGGATCCACTCAATTTGGCCTAGTGTACTATTTTTAAGCCATTTAATATTCCAAACAATAAGTTCGGCTCTAATAGGTCTAGGTCACACCCACAACTAAATGATAGAGTTCACTTCACAAGATCAAAAGAAGTTCCATTCCAAAAATATATGACAATAAGAGGCCCCTTAGCCTTATAAAGTACAAAGTATTAAAGTTTTTCTTATTTTCTCAATGTGAAACACTTATATGTATTGTTTGAAAAATATATACTCCAACATTAGTGAATAGTTGTATATATATTTTTAATCATACACCGATACACTTAGCACTTAACATGAGAATAAGTGAATTAAAGTATTATATTTTTTTTTATTAATTACGATTATTACTTACTAAATAGGATTGAATGACAATTACATTTTCTTATTAATTTCATTAATAGAAAAGTCTTGGGAGTAATTTAGTATTGAAGAATCCGAACAATGCATATATATGTGTCAATGTGTGTGTGAGGGACTGAGGGCTAATATTATCCATAAAGCATGAGCAAAGAAATGTTCATGAGCAAAACTTTGGGTGAAATTAAAACAAAAATGAATTACATCAGAGCAAAAGCAAAAATGCTCATGAGCAAAATGAAAATGCTAATAGGATGAGCATTTTTAAAGATGAATGGTAACTGTGGGGTCTACTAGGCAAGTAAAATTAAATAACAATAATAAAAAATGTTGTAGAGAGAAATGTAGGAGAGTATTAGTAAAAGTAAGAGAGAATGATGTAATAGAGAATAAGAGTATGTTCTCATACGTTTATTTTCAGTTCAGCTCAGCTTAGTTCAGTTCAGTTCAGCTCCTAATTTCCTTTTCTTATAAAATATTCATTTCATTTCAGCTCAATTCAGTTCAGTTCAGCCCACTTTAGCTGAGTTCATTCTATGAGAACAGACCTAAATGGTGAAGAAATTCTTTTTGATCATTGATAAGATAAAAATGCTCATGGGTAGAAGTAGAGAGAAATTGAACAGAGAGAGAATAAGGAAACTAATTTTTGATCAATGTTGGTAATGCTTTAAACAACCTAAAGACATTATTTGCAGTCATACTACTTTATTAGTAGATTATTTGTTTTCGGCATGTATTTTCTAACTATAATGTTAATTTCCTCAGGGAAGATGAAGCTGGGCTAGTAGGCCTAGTACACTACACACTAGGAAGCTCCTAATAACACATGGAACTTGGGAAGAGTTTAAAAATAATAATAATAATAATAATAATAAAAAAATCCTCTAACTAGAAGGGAAAAGTGAAAACCTTGTGAATTGCACACAAATTCATGACTCAATGAACATGATTGAATTGAATCGGTTTATACAATCTATCACTATGAACTATCAAATGGAGAGTAGCATTTGGATAAAAGACTATGAAATCATTAAGAGCAAACCTCAACACTAACACAAATGAAGACTAATAAAAACTAATCTTTAGACTAAAGTGACTCCAGAGCATCAACCTTTCCTACCTAATATTAATTACCACTTCCATTAAATGTAGGAAAAATTGTCAAAAATAATACAAACTTTGAGCAATCTGCCAAAAACAAGTCAAAATTTTAATATTTTTGAATAATACAAACTTTGAGGTTATCCGCTTTGAACAAGTTAAAACCTATTAGTTACCTCGTGAATAGGTTATATAGAACACGTGACATTATGTTATTTTTTTTTAAAACTATTAAACAACTTTAAAAGATAAATAAAAAAAATAACCGGCTAAATAAGTTGTAGGTAAAATAACTTGTTTAAAGCGGATATCCCTCAAAGTTTGTATTATTTAAAAATAATTAAAAGTTCGACTTGTTTTTAGCGACCGCTTAAAGTTTGTATTACTTTTGATAATTTTTTCCTTAAATGTATTATGCAACTTTGGAATATTTTATATCTCACAAATAATGCCCCAACGTTGCACATAACATTTAACGGAGGTAGTATTTAATTTTACCAAACTACACGTATTTTGTCATAAAGTTTCAAAATTATACTATTTTAGAAAATGTATTTAATGATTATTTCACATTACTCAATAAATTACAAAGTAATCATAATATCAAATTTCTTTTGTAATTTTTTAAAAATTATATCAGTAATCTTGAGATATAATTAAGTACAAGTATCTGTTAAACGAGCATGGACCACACTCGTCAAGGTGGGATACACATGCCAAGATTGCCAACCCTCGCCCTCACTCTTATCATTCAATTAATATTAGACAATTCTTCACTCACACTTAGGTTTGTTCGTGGGTTCAACTAACATTTAATCTCACATGTGAATTGTCCATAACTTTAATTCAGATTACAACTTAACTCAACTTGGTCTCTGCTACCATATCAAACAAGCTTAGCCCAAGGGAATTGCAGCTCAAAATCATAAAACAATAAAAGAGTAGGCTCTTAGACTTACGGTGAATATAATTTTCTTCATTTTTCAATGTAGGATAATAAGATTCACATTCCAAAATTTCTTACTTTTTAATTTTTATCATTCCTTTAACATAGAAATACATGTGGTTTGTTTATAAATTCAAACATATCTAATGTATCTCATAAAGGCATTGTACTTGGATTTATATATAAATTCAACCATATCTATTATAACTCATAAAGGCATTGTAGTGATTGTACTAATGCAAGTTATGCAACTTTAATAATTAAACCTCTAATACAACACTTGATCTCTTGGTCAAAGGCCGAGTATGTCAACCAATAGTGAAAGAATGATAAAAAAAATTATTAAGGTAGACGACGGTGCAGTTCACAAATTTTAAGGAAGTTTCCAGAGGAGTTTCCTATGCACCTTCGTAGTCATACAAGATTGGCATTATCTGCTACGCACATGCTAGTATGCTACATTTGATTTTGTAACGGTTCTTCTGTCCTTAGTACGAGACTACGAGTAGTTTCTCACGTTTTGGCATTATCTATCTTGGGCCAACTGGCCAAGTGTTTTAGTCTAAAAGTAGGTTAGAATTCGTGCGATGTACGATTTATATAAAATCTATTTTTAATTTATACAATTTTAATAATAAATCGCTATTATACATGAATATAAATAAGAATTACGTACAATTTGTAATTTAAAATTTTTTATTTTCATCAAAACTATGATTTAGTATCTGTTCGACGTCGTCTAATTCATAATTCAATATAGGAGATCGTTTATTAGTGTGTTATTAAAAATTGTTTCAATTTCCTACAATAAATTGATAGGTTTTAGTGGTAAGATAAAAACTTTTAATATTTAAATTTCAAAAATGTTAAATAGGATAATTCTACAAAAAAAAAATGACATCATCATTGCATTTAGACGGGAAAATTTTTATTAAGAGCATGCCACGTGGGCAGTGATGATGTCATTATTTTCTATTTTTAGTAATAGTTAATAGATTAAATAACGGGTGGATTTTAGGTGTTACCCGCCCGCTAAGAATGTGAAAGGATTATTTCAGCCGACGAGAATTTTTTTTTTTTTTTTTAACAAATTTGTCAAAAAAAAAATAGTAAAAATAACCTTTTAGATAATAAAACACTGACATGTTTCAAACCCTCTAATTATAAATTAGATAATTTAAGTATTTCTCGAAAAGAGGTATGTGATCATTGAAAAGCTTAATATTCAATGAAATGCCACGCCCACCATCTTCTTTTGGGCCTTGGCATGACGTACGCACTACGCAGTACGCTTGGCTCTCGTATATGATCCCACCATGGGCTGCTAACTTGGGCTTTTCTCATCTAAAATCTAGGGCTGAGCAAAACTACCTGAAAAATCGAAAACTCGATCCGATAACTATAATGGTTTGTGTATCCGTTTCAATAATTTGTTATCAGGTATGATAATTAGGTATCATTTTAAAATTAACGGTTATCCGATTCGATAAGCATGTTTTTGTTTTTTTCCCTATTTAAATCTATTTTTTTAAATTCAAAACTCTTACTTTACTTCATAATTACTTTATAATATCAATGATTAGTAATATTATTAATAATTTTGTCAAAATCATATGATATAGTTGTTAATTAATGGTAAATTATATCATAATAACTACATAATTAAGGGCCTGTTCACATTTATTAAATTGAGCTGAACTGAATTGAACTGAACTGAACTGAACTGAGCTGAAATGAATATTTTATGAGAGAGGGAAATTAGGAGCTGAATAGATTAGAGCTGAACTGAACTGAACTGAGCTGAAATGAATATTTTATGAGAGAGGAAAATTAGGAGTTGAACTGAACTGAACTGAACTGATTGGAGCTGAACTGAACTGAAATTAAGTAAATGTGAACAGGCCCTAAGTTTAATTATCATTATGGATATCTTGTAGAGTTACTTGATAACCGATTTGAAAATCCGGATACCCGAAGTCTGGGTACCTGAACTTATCGATCCGGGTTATGGATATCACTTTTAGGGATTTTGGTTATCGGGTACCCGAACCGTAAGTACTAATGGTACAGGTACTATACGCGTCGCTTGAAGTGCGCATACGTTAAAGCATGTGTGAATATGATTGACACTCGTAGGAAGTGGTAATTGACATTAAGATTAGGGCCAACGATTAGGGACAAAACAAAGTAGGGAGCCGCCAACAAGTTTTTAAGAACTTGTAAACCGTTCACGGATCATAAAAGGAAACCACGATTAAGGGACAACGATTGACCCGTGAAAGTTACACCCCATTCATAATCCATGAGATTACTAACTCCATATGATTCGGAACCACGAAAGGAGGATCGGGGATGATGGTACGAAGTGAGTCATGGAGTCACATTCGCCTGTATTGGCCTCTACTCGATTCTTATAGTGAAAAGTGATTCCTGCAATCTCAAAAGGCATGAAAACAAAGATTCAATTTGCTCCAAACTATTATGCTAAACTGATTGAATATTAATGCAACATATAATTCTAATATATCGTGATCACTTGATTAAACGAACAAGATTAAAAAGGAACCTAAACCGGTTGTCCAAATTATCTTATTAGGCATGATTTTCAATTATATATTCCCTTTAAACATGCAATATGGCGACCATAAAAATATAATAAAATAAGCATTAATATTGGAAGCAATTCAACAAAAAATTGTTAGTCAAATCAAATATAAAATGACCTAATCATGATACTAGCAATATTAAAATAAAATAAGAGTAATTAAATTAATTAATTACTCACATCCTATGCGTTCCTTTAAATTGCTACATCATGGATAAATTGTTAGTAACTTCAATAAAAAAATATAAATCAAATGAAAATTAAATTAAATAAATGTAGAGTTGATTTGGTCCAAAACCCTCAGTTATTTGTACCTTTCACGCCTTGGTTTAAGGACGGAATCTCGGGTTAAGTATGGACTCCTTGGAGTGCTTAAGGGAAGAATGATGTAACTAGGAATATAGGTTTGAGGCTTAGAATATGAGATAAAGAGAAGAGAATGATTTTTGGTGTAAAAGAGAGAAAGAGAGAAGTATTTGATGCCCCGAACTGCAGAAATGAGGGGGTATTTATAGGGAAAATGATTAGAGGGAACACGCGGAACCCTAAAAAGATAAAAACCATAAAAAATAACACCGTGAAACGGCAAAGAGCACCGTGACATGGTGCCTAGCACCGTCAGACAGGGCAAATTCCCGTGACACGGTGGACAACTGGGGCGACGCGGGAGAAATTTGACCTACGGGAAGTGAAACGCGTGAAGGGTTTACGCGGAAAAGAAAAGAGAAAATTTCGTGACACGGAACACGTAGCGTGACACGGCAGTTTCCACCGTGGCACGGTACCGTACACCGTGTCACGGTATGGGAAAACACGGAAATTACACGGAAAAAGCACCGTGACACGGCAACATGTACCGTGTCATGGTGGAATTTGACGTGAAAAATCTTCAAAAATGGAACCGTGACACGATGTATAGTACCGTGACACGATGTATAGTACCGTAACATATTTTGCACTGTGCGCGGTGATTCCAGTTTTTTACCCGTTTTTAAAAACATCATAACTTTTGATCCGTAACTGGGAATAAGGCATATAATATATCATTGGAAATATTATCAAGTCTACTTTCTAACACAATTAAAATCAGGTCAAAATGATTTGTATATTTTAAGATATAGCCGTTTTAGTGGAAGGGTGTCGGTTTTGGGCCGAGTTTAGTGTTTTTCTCATATCTTTTTCGTTATAGCTTGGAATTGGGCTTATGATATATGGTTGGAAAGATTATTACAAGGACTATCCAACAAAATAATAATTGGATCAAAATTATATATCCATAAAATCAGTTCAGCTCGGTTTTGTGATGTGGATACGAAAAGTGGAAAACATATTATGGTTTAGGGAAATGAGCTAGAAATTGGATTGGTTTATGAAATATATTGGATATAACATGGATTTAATCACTCCAAAGATTAAATACTTAACCCGACCAATAATGGCGTTGAAAAGTGTTCACCATCGGGTTTGGTTTTGGGGAGATATTTTTAGGTGTCTACAGAAGCCCCTACTTCAACTGAGTTTGTAGAAACATCAGTTTCGAAAATGATAGTGAAAGTATTCGATAGGGACGGAGAATGATTTAAGACGTTATGTGATCCTAAATCACTTTGTATATGCCGATACCTGCAGAAAAACGTTAGTTCCACAGATAAATGAGTAAAGGGATAGAATACATATATGACACCAATGTATCAGTGACAAATGAGTTTGGCAGCTTCCTATGCTTGAAGGAATCCACTGGATGATGTTTTGTTGAAATGCTTTCCATGCCTGAGGAAAGCCGACTGATGAATTTGGTAGCTTTCTAAGCCTGAAGAAACCTACCAGATGATACTTTCCATGCTCGAGGAAAGTCGACATATGAATTTGGCGGTTTTCTATGCTTGAAGAAATCCACCGAATAATACTTTTCATGCTTGAGGAAAGTCGACAGATGATTTTTGGCAGGTTTCTATGCTTGAAGAAATCCATCGGATGACACTTTCCATGCTTGGGGAAAGTTGACAGATGATTTTGGCAGGTTTCTATGCTTGAAGAAATCCACCGGATAATACTTTCCATGCTTGAGGAAATTCGACAGATGATGAGATTACAAGTCTCTGTGTATCGAGAACCTTGCACCGTGAAATGATGGTGGTTCGATGGTCCCCGAACGTGAGCTGTAGTTGGTTCGCTTGTCCCCGAACGTGGGCTGTAAATGGTTCGCTTGTCCCCGAACATGGGATGTAGATGGTCTGCTTGTCCCCAGACGTCGTGGGCTGTAGATGGTCCGCTTGTCCCCAGACGTGGGCTGTAGATGGTCCGATAGTCCCCGGACGTGGGCTGTAGATGGTCCGCTTGTCCCCGGACGTGGGCTACAATTGAGACCTGCAAAATAAAAATTGCTAAGGGACTCGTATAAACTATGATTGACTTGACCAAGCTTGATTTGACATGACATGACATGTGTATGACTTGTGATTGTGTGTGTATAAGTGTGATTTAAATGTATGAGCAAACACAAGCAATCAACAATGCAAAAAGCAAAAATTTCCTGTCATTTTTGTCATGAGACGAGTGGAGGGTACCGACTTTCTCCCGAAAAAGAAAGACGTGAAAAATGAAATTTTATTTTCAAACTTCCCTCGATAAAAATTTTGAAAATGTTTTTGAACTTCCCTAAAAGAAAATAATGAAAAAGGGAAGAAGTTTTGAACTTCCTCCTTGAGCAAGACGAAATGAATCATGTGGATTGAATTGCTTGTCCTGAAAATAATGTATGCATGATGCATGTTCTTAGGCCAGGAGGCTAAGGACAATTACATCATGTGACACGATAGATGAATGAACTTAGGTCATGGAGCTAAGCATCATATATGGTGTAAAGAAGCGATCTTGAAGGTCACTTAGGTCTGGAAGCTAAGTAAGTATATAGATGAAGTGATTATTGCATAATAAACGTTTCTTAGGTCAAGGAGCTAAGAACGATATGATTTGTATGATTACAAATCATTGATATATAAATGTTGCTCACCACATTATGCGATGCATGAAATAATGAACATTGCTCAGGTTAGGAAGCTAAGCAAGTATACAATGTTTCTTTTAATGAATGTTGTCTTGAAAGATGATGAAGCATGCACAGTGGGGAAACAAGATTTTATGATAAAAGGTCCCTAAGGGAAAGTTGATGTGGCTATGTATGTGTGAAAGACGTGTGTGAAAGTGATACTAGGTGAGGCTGCAATGGCTATGGTGAGGGAAATAGATGTGAGAAGAGTCGATATGGTGACTCTTTAGGATAGGTAGGCTAAATAATGTGGGTTTAAGCCCCAAGTCTATCTCTAAATGGGTAGGGGTAAGCATTGGATATTCTTTGACTCGATCATGCATATGAATGTGGCCGCACCTCGATGTGAGGTTACCTACGTATCCGTTAGGAATCAGGCCAAACGTAGCTCTAACCGAACTTTGCACAAGTGTATGTACACCTCAAAGAGGTCTTTCAAGGGTTGTATTATGGTTAAGTTTATGGTTTAAAGAAGAAAAGGGTACAAGGCTCAAGACCCCAGTGAATCCCCAAGATGTGTAATTGTGAATTTGAACATTTTGAATTTTGCAAGTTTAGTTTTTATTTTTTTTTAATTTTTTTTTTTGCTTTTCGAGTTTTGTTTTTTTTTTATTCTTTTGAATCAATGTAGGCAATCTCAGATCATGCGGTCTATCACTCACTTAGCATTCATGTTTCTCAGGCACGATACCAGGCACTCGATAAGAGACGCAATTCGAGACGTGTTCATATCAAAGACATTGGAACACTTGTCTTTAGACATTGTTTTATTGTTGCTTTGCTGCTTTTTTTTTACTTGCTTTTTGAATGTTATACAATTACACATCTTCCAATTCCAGGGTTAAGTGAATGTGGGTTGAAGAAATGAAAGCCAAACGTTAGACGAGGCTCAAAGTGGTTGATGAAGAAATGGAATGTGATTTAACGGTTAACAGGGAATGACAGAGTTGCAAAGATGCCTCAAGTCATTGGTGTAACTTGTGTTTAATTCGGTAATTGATTTTTTTTTATTTTTGTAGAAAGAATGAATGAATGAAAAATGCTATGATCGAGATGTAAAGGAAATTTGCTCATTTTATTATTGGAAAAGGTGAACGAAACACATGAAACACATAAAAATTTGAAATGGAAAACCTATGCTAGACGTGAATGGGGGAATGGAGATGAATGATAAAAAAAAGAAATCATGAAATCTTGCACAAAGGATCTGTTGTGCGCCTTGTGTTCACTATTTCTTGCCGCCTGGAGGGACTGGAAGTTTGTTGGCATCAACAAGATCTTGAATAGTGTCCTTCAAATTCCAGCATTGTTCGGTAGAGTGACCCTTTCCTTGATGGAACTTGCAATGGGCGATCGGGTTCCACTTGGCGCTCCTTTCTTCAGGTTTAGGCTCTGGAAATGGCCCAATAGGTGTGATCAATCCTTGACCGTAAAGGCGATCAAAGGCCGCATCATAAGTCATTCCTAAAGGAGTGTAGGTTCTCCTTTTCTTGGGCAACGGAGAATCAAGAGCTAATACTTCATTGAGATTAATTTGGCTTATATTGTTGGTATGTAGTATTTTCGTGCTTAGAAGACAAAGAAGAAGGAAGGTCGTTCTTCTTGTTTTTCCAAGTGTTATTATTGTTACTACCGGCAGTCTTTATTAGATCATCCTCGATATTGATGCCAATGTCATGTACAGCTTCAAAAGTGTTCAAAGGAAGAAATTTGAGATGTTGCTTGTACTTGTGAGTCAAATTTTGGATGAAGAGGTGAATCATCTATTTTTCTTTGGGAGGATCTACCAAGAGTGCAGCTATTTCCCTCTACCTGTTCAGATAAGCGGTGAAGCCTTCATTCTCCTCTTGTTTGAAAATGGAGAGTTCACGTTCAGTAGTTCTAGCTTGAATGTTAGACGTGTAACGATTCATGAAACTTTCGCTGACATCTTCCCAAGTTAAGCATGCTCTAAGGAGAGAGGGAACACCGTAGGGAAGAGTGTTACGTCCAATCCCTTGAGAGGCATGGTTGCAGAGAACGCCTTTAAATGGAACATTGGGTTGTCAGTTGGCTTGAACTTGGGGATAACAGCAGTGGAGAACTTCTCAGGCAGTCTGTCCTTCATATCCAAGGGAGTGGGAGGCCGTTCCACATAGGTGAAATCCTCAGAAATCTTGCTCATTTTCTCTTTGATCTTGTCCATTGCAGCCGCGGTAGCTTTGTTTTTCTCTACAGTGTTGACTCTGTTAATGAGTGCTTGTAACATGTTAGACATTGTCTCATTGGAGTTGTTAATGTTCTCAATATCTTCCTTAGTGGCCATTGGGACAAACTGAAAGTAGTTTAAAGGTGATGAGTGACGTGGAGATGGCAAAGTTTTCTTTAAACGCCTCTTAGGTTTAAGAGGTTGATGTAGTAATGACTCGAACCGTACCAATCTACCCCTGCTCCTTAACCAAGTGCTGTGAAATAAAACAACTTCACTTAATTGTTTGACACATTGCTCAAGATAGGAAAGGAAGGGGAAAAAAGTCATTTGAAAACAGGTGAGAATAACTCCGATCCACTCATATTTTATTATGACGGAAATGGGGGTGCATGAACCTAGTATACGATCATAAACGACATGGTGTATGACTCGAGTCAAGAAAAAATAAAGAAAGTGTGTGGAATAATACTAGACTCGTGAGTGATTAAGTGATGTTATAAGACTCGTGGTATGATCATATGGTTAGACAAGTGAAAGTAACCAAAATGACTGACGTGAGGACCAAATTAACACGGAAGACTAAAAAAACTGACTAGACTTATTTCCTAGACATCGTGACACTGAAAACTGCACCGTGTCACGGTACAAGCTGCCGTGACACAGTGATCATTTCTAGGTTTTTTTTTGGAAATCCACCGTGCCATGGTGAAAATTGACGTGACACGGTAAACATTCCCGCGGCGCGGTGGATGCTGACGTGGCACGACATTTTTTTTGCTGGAAATCCTCCGTGCCACGGTGGAAACTATCGTGACACAGTGGATGCTGACGTGGCACACCATTTTTTTTGCTGGAATTCCACTGTGCCACGGTGGAAACTGTCGTGACACGGTGAACTTTCTCGTGGCACGGTGGATGCTGACGTGGCACAACATTTTTTTTTTTGCGCTAATTACTAAGTGAGTACGGTCCATTGGCAATCGTTAGTCATAAAATAATCCACGATAGACAAAGAAAGATCGTTAAGGTTAGGATCAAAACGACCAAACATAAAACACGTAGGCACATTGATGCAAAGAATAGTTCTCAACCTAAGGTCAAGTTCTATGTTCGACTATGGTCAGGTTTATTTGGTGTCAATAGGGTACCATGGTTAAGAGTTTGGACGTGTTAGCAAGGCAGCCTCCCTTGAGGGTGTATGCCAACGGGCGGCTTTGCGAGTTCGTGATGAAATTGAACTCGACTCCATGGTTTGGGTGGATTTAAAAAACTCGGATGAAACCTTATTGCCATGAGCGTTTTTGGGTTAATAAAGCTTAAACCCCCCGGGGCTAAGACGTATGTAGAACACACACGTTTTTTCAGAAAAATCGAAAGAAGCTGACTGTGAGAAAAGAAAATAAGCCACTGGGCTAATTTAAGAATTGTCGTGACACGGCAGAGAGCACAGTGGCACGATGCTACACACCGTCTGATGGTGTACTGCACCGTGACACGGCAGATTCTACCATGGCATGACAGTCAGAAAATCTGACTGGTGTCCTGTTTTCCTTCTTACGCAATTAAGTTATTCAATTTTTCCTAAGGGACAGAACTAAATGCGACGTTAAAACGTCTATGCTTATGCCAAAATGCCAAATTAATCACAGGAATATTTTTCAAGAATCTTTCAAGTCTCATTGTAGACACCCAAATGTGTCTCCCCAAAACCAAACCCGGTGATGAGTACCTTTCGCGTCGAATCATAATCGAATGAAGCGAAAGTGAGAAAAGTTTAGTGTTGCGGATAATTTTAATTTCTCTTCTCTTCTCTCTGTTTTTGAAAACTTATTTTAAGAAAACAGCCAATCCAGTTTTGCTGGTCCATGATATGGGTCCAATAGTAGTGTAGTTGGATGGGGCTTGACAAGAGCTTTCCAACGATATATTATAAGCCCAATTTCGATGAATATTGAGGAAGTTATGGCCAATTTACCAAACTGGGCCCGGTTTGAGCCTTATGTGCGGCCCAATGATCTAGGGGAGGGCCTAATATGATTTATCATTCCTAATGCAATTGGGAATGGTTTTAGTCTTCTAGAAGGTTCTTTTCATTCCTAATTCAATTAGCATTGATAAATTGACTTTTGTTTACTTTTCAGAGTTTTAATTAAAATCAAAGAGCATTTTTGAGGAAAATACGATTTTATCCTCCTGTACGGTAATTTTTATCTAATTTTAAGAAAACGCGTAATTTTCCAGATCAGCGCCAAACGCCAGCTGTAGCGCCTGGCGCCTGGCGCTGATGTTGGCGCCTGACGCCATAGCCATCGTTGGCGCTGGTTCAGCTTTTTGTGCGCCAGACTCTGTTTTGATATTTTATCTTTTTGGCTGATTTTCTCTATAAATAACGTATTAAAAACTCCATTTTCGATAACCAATTTTCACTTACAATCATCTAGAACCAGTTTTCATCTATAATCATTCACCAACTCTTATCAAGTTTTCCTTGATTACTCTCTCTCTCTCTTTTTCTAAACTAGCTTTTACATACAAAATTCCGCATTCATGAGATTTAGATACACCTAGACATATTCGAAGTTGCCTTCGCCCTAGACGTGAAAGGTTTAATTTCTGAGGGTTTGGTCCCAAATCTCTCTTTCAATTATTTAATTTAATTGTTTGATTTTATATTTTCCTTGAAGTTACTATCGTGTGTATTTTGTTATTAGAAAGAGGTATGAGGCATCAAAGTAAGTTCTTTAATGGTTTTTATTGATGTTATGATGTAGAAATCATGTTTAGGTTATTATTATGATATTCCTAGTATCATGTCTAGGGTAACTTTAACATCAAGTATGATTAGTACGATGTCTTTTATGTTCTTCCTAATATTTATGATTGTTAGTATCATGTTAGGGCTAAAGAATTGATTTTTATTGCTTAGTGACATGCTAGGGTTTGTTATTAATCTTGTTAGTATCATGCCTATGATCTTTCTATTATTATGCTTTAACATGATTATTATGATTATGATTGTTATAATTATTATTATTTTGATTATTATTATGTTGCTTGATATTTATTGTTATTGCTTGATCGCGCCTTTTTATGCATGTTTAAAGGGAATTTGTACTTGTAATCACGCTTAATAAGATAATTAATAATCTTGTTCAGGGTTAATTTGATTATAATTCAAGTGATCTCCAATAATAGTTTTATTTGTGCATTAAATTCAATCAACATAGATAAACAGGTTTAGGGTTAATCCTATTGATTGCATGTTAGTCAGAAAGCGCACATGAATACGATCTGAATAAAGTAGAGGCCTATTATTAAGGCAGGTTCAATCTCTTTTAGGTTGGATTTGTACCTTCATCCATGAACCCTATTTTGGTTCAATACCTTATGGAGTTAACGATCTCTTGGATCGTTAAGGGGTGTAACCTTCACCCTGTAAATGGTTTACAAGTTCCTAAAACTTGTTGGCGACTCTTTTGCTATATCTTCTTCCCTTTTAGACGCCACCATACTTTAGTGTATGATCACAGTGGGGTTCAAGCAAGGGGGTTAACGCTTGAAATTATTCCCTACACTCATCCACTCATCTTAATTAAATATCGATCACTCAAATCGATAAATAACCAAGAATCCTCCCCAGTGGAGTCGCCAAATTGTAGGCATCGCTCAAAGTGCGCCTACGTTCAAGCATAGCGAATATGCTTGGCACTCGTAGGAAGTGGAAATTGACATTACGATTAGGGACAACGATTAGGGACAAAGCAAATTAAGGAGCCGCCAACAAGTTTTTAAGGAACTTGTAAACCGTTCACTGATCATAAAAGGCAACCACGATTAAGGGACAACGATAGACAACAACGATTGACCCGTGAAAGTTACACCCTATTCATAATCCATGAGATTACTAACTCCATATGGTTCGGAACCACGAAAGGAGGATCGAGGATGATGATACGAAGTGAGTCATGGAGTCATTTTCACCCGTATTGGCCTCTACTCGATTTTTATAGTGAAAAGTGATTCCAGCGATCTCAAAGGCATGCAAACAAAGATTCAATTTTCTCCAAACTATTATGCTAAACTGATTGAATATTAATGCAACATATAATTCCAAAATATCGTGATCACTTGATTAAACAACAAGATTAAAAAGGAACCTAAACCGGTTGTCCAAATTATCTTATTAGGCGTGATTTTCAATTACATCATAAAAATATAATAAAATAAGCATTAATATTGGAAGCAATTCAACAACTAATTGTTAGTCAAATCAAATATAAAATGACCTAATCATGATACTAGTAATATTAAAATAAAATAAGAGTAATTAAATTAATTAATTACTCACATCCTGCGCATTCCTTTAAATTGCTACATCATGGATAAATTGTTAGTAACTTCAATTAAAAAATATAAATCAAATGAAAATTAAATTAAATAAATGTAGAGTTGATTTGGTCCAAACCCTCAATTATTTGTATCTTTCACGCCTTGGTTTAAGGACGAAACCTCGGGTTAAGTATGGACTCTTTGGAGTGCTTAAGGGAAGAATGGTGTAATTAGGAATATAGGTTTGAGGCTTAGAATATGAGAGAAAGAGAAGAGAATGATTTTTGGTGTAAAAGAGAGAAAGAGAGAAGGATTTGATGCCCCGAACTGCAAAAATGAGGGGGGTATTTATAGGGAAAATGAGTAGAGGGAACACGCGGAAATCTAATAAGATAAAAACCCTAAAACATAACACCGTGACACGACAAAGAGCACCATGACATGGTGCCTGGCACTGTCAGACAGGGAAAATTCTCGTGATACGGTGGACAAATGGAGTGACGCGGGACAAATTTCACCTACGAGAAGTGAAAACGCGGAAAAGACACGAGAAAATTCCGTGACACGGCACACGTACCGTGACATGGTAGTGTCCATCGTGGCACGGTATAGTACACCGTGTCACGGTATGGGAAAACGCGGAAATTACACGGAAAAAGCACCGTGACACGGTGTTTAGTACTGTGTCACGGCACTAGGTACCGTGCCACGGTGGAATTTGACGCGAAAAAGATTTGAAAATGGCACCGTGAAACGATGTACAGTACCGTGACATGGTGCGAGGCACCGTCAAACGGGGCACACTTTCGTGACACGGTGCTTTTGCACTGTGCGCGGTGATTTCAGGTTTTTACCTTTTTTAAAATCATCATAACTTTTGATCCGTAACTCGGAATAAGGCATATAATATATCATTGGAAATATTATCAAGTCTTATTTCCAACTCAATTAGAATAAGGTTAAAATGATTTGTATATTTTAAGATATGGCCGTTTTAGTGGAAGGGTGTCTGTTTTGGGCCGAGTTTAGTGTTTTGCTCATATCTTTTTCGTTATAGCTCAGAATTTGGCTTATGATATATAGTTGGAAAGATTATTTCAAGGCCTATACAACCAAATAATGATTGGATCAAAATTATATATCCATAAAATCAGTTCAACTCGGTTTTGTGAAGTGGATACGAAAAGTGGAAAATATGTTATTGTTTAGGGAAATGAGCTAGAAATTGGATTAATTTATGAAATATATTGGATAGAACATGGATTTAAGCACCAAAAAGATTAAATACTCAAACCGACCAATAATGGCGGTGAAAGGTGTTCATCACCGGGTTTGGTTTTGGGGAGATATTTTAGGTGTCTACAGGTACCCGTCCCATGCTCACCCCTACCAAAATATACCAAATCAATGGGTAGTTGAGCCCAAGAGTTTATCATAAGATTTGGACATGTATAATGTGGGCCTATAAACCAAATTATTTAGGTGAGGCTGTGATTCTAGGTAGTCAATTATCGCAGATTCATAGATACACATTAGCTGCAACAGCTATATATATGAGCATATAACACTTAAAAAATGAGCATATGTTTTTTCGCCTTCCTTTTATCTTAACTCTATCTCTCTCTCTACCCCCTTCTGTTTTCTTTTACATTCAAAATTTTAAATTGGTGCATACCAGAAGAAGAGAACGTCAAATTCAATTGACGGTAGGCTGGGAGTTCGTAGGAGTGCACGAACTCGAAAGGTCAATAAGTCTATCCCTGGAGCCGAGGCACTACATTTTATTCGATCCGACTACGGGGCAAGATTGAGAGTACTTGACAGATCTACCAAGCGGGGAAGTAGATCCCTTTCCTCGCCCCCCCTACAATTCGTGATATGTCAATTCTTTACTAGAATGCGAGAGGGATAACAAGGATCTCATTCTCAAGAAATATTCGCCTTTTGATTCAGCAACATCAACCCCATATGATCGTCATCTTATAAATTCTTGTGAGTAGGACTGATACGGAGAAAATTGTGCGGAAGCTCCCTTATGATGAATGGCTGATGGTGGAACCGACTGGGTTTTCTGGAGGGATTGCCGTTCTGTGGAGGTCAAGATATATTTCGTTTGAACCCACCAGAATGACAAATTAAAGTATTCATTGTATTCTTCAGGTATATTCTCCTCCCCATTTTTTTTTCTTTCTAGTATTTATGCCAATCCTAAATTTCGTGTGCGAAGATTACTTTGGTTTGACTTTGAATTGCTTAATTCTTTTATGGATTTGTAGTGGGTAATTTTGGGTAATTTCAATGAAGTGTGCTTTCCTCATGAAAAATTTGGTGGTAGACCGATTAAATTACATAGAGCTAATGCCCTCCTTAGTTGTATGTGCTCTTATAATATGCTTGATTTGGGTTTTAGTGGTCAGAAATTTACTTGGACAAATAAACGAAAGGTTAGCCCTATTTTTGAGAGATATGACAGAGCTTGGACAAATGTGGAGTGGATTTCTCTTTTCCCTTCTGGTCACTTAAAAATTCTTCCCCGTCTTACCTCTGATCATTGCCCCATTCTTCTATGCTTCTCTGAAAGTATTGGTTACCAATCCCCAAAACATTTCCGCTTTGAACCAATGTGGTGTTTGGAGTCATCATTAATCTCCCTTGTTCCTTCTGAGTGGTGTAAAAACAACAAAAATTTTTTGACAAATTGAATGATATGTCCCCTGTTTGTGTTTGTTGGAATAAAAATGTGTTTGGTAATCTTTTTAAGAAAAAGGCTCGCCTCATAGCGAGATTGGAGGGTATTAAAAATCTCAAGGGTCAAATGGTTTTTTTAACTACCTTTTTTGATTTGGAGAAGAATCTACAAGAGGAACTCTTAGAGATTCTTCAACAAGAAGAGTTGTTTTGGATGATGAAGTCTAGAGATAATTGGATTGTGGAAGGGGATATAAATACTTCTTATTTTCATAAATTAGTCCTCATCAAGAGAAACAGAAATAGGATTATCTCTTTGTGCTCGGAAGTGGGTGATCAAATCTCTGAGCCCACCCTTCTTAGAAGCCATATTAAAAGTTATTTCTCAAATTTGTCCTCCTCTTCCTTTGTTAGCCCCCCTGAGGTGGATGCATTCCCCCTCCCTTTCACTGAGCATAGTTCCTTAATCTCGATTACCCATCTCCCTGATCTTCATAAGATCTGGGGGGTCATTTCTAAGATGGGTTCTTTTAAGGTTCCAGGGCCACATGGCTACCACCCTTCTATAAGAAGTTATGGGATACTATCAGTTTGGACCTTACTTCCTTTATTAGGAAAATGTTTGAGGATAAAGTTATCCCTACGAGCATTAATAGAACCCTGATAGCCATTATCCCCAAGGTCTCTGACCCTTCCTCTATCACCCAGTTCAGACCAATTAGTCTCTACAACACACTGTATAAGATAGTGACTAAGATCATTGCCAATAGAATTCGTGTCTTCCTTCCTTCTAGAATTTCCCCTAACCAAAATAGCTTTCTCCCGAGGAGAGGAACTGAGACTAATGTAATTGTTGTGAATGAAATTCTGCATTCCATGAAAAAAAGAAAGGGGAAAAAGGGTTGGTTCATTCTCAAATTAGACTTGGAGAAAGCTTATGATAAGATTGAGTGGGTTTTCTTGAGAAATGCCTTAGTCTTCTTTGGTCTAGATCCTCCATCAATTGAGCTCATCATGTCTTGTGTTTCTTCAATCACTTCTTCTGTCCTTATGAATGGGATTCCTACCAAGGACTTTAATCCTTCTAGGGGTATTCACCAAGGTGACCCCCTTTATCCCTACTTGTTCATCATTTGTATGAAAATCCTTTCTCAGTTGATTCATAAGGAGGTTGGCAGGAAAACTTGATCTCCTTTTTGTATGGGTAGAAAGCAAGTCCCCATCTCCCATCTCCTTTTTGCATATGATATCCTTATTTTTGGGGAGACCTCTCTTGAGAACATTCTTTCACTTAAGGACACCCTTGATACTTTTTGTGCGTTCTCTGGTCAGACTATTAGTGTTCAGAAGAGTAAAGTCTTGTTTTCTGGAAACACTTCTCAAAATGATAGAAATCTCTTTTGTGATGATATGAGTTTTAGAGAGACTAATGATCTAAGTCCCTATCTTGGCTTTCCCATCTCTAGCTGTAGACCTTCTAAGAATAGAGTTAAGTTTATTTATGAGAAAATCCTTAAAAAACTTGATTTCTGGAACTTCCATGTTGTCTAAGGCTGGTAGGTTATGTATAATTTCTGCTACTTTGAATACCCTTCTTAACTATTATTTGTAGTGCATGCTTCTTCACATGTCTGTGTTGAACCACCTTAATAGTTCCTTAGATAAGTTCTTATGGGGGAAGGGTGAGAATTCTAAAGGGCTTAATTTGGTAGGATGGAACAACATTTCTAGACCTAGAGAGAGTGGGGGGCTGGGTATTAGGTGTTTCAAAGCTTTGAACAAAGCCCATTTGTTGAAACTTTGGTGGAGGATGTTGAATCAGGAAGGAAACCTTGTTGTGCAGATTCTCAAAGACAAATATTCTAAACCAAACAACCTATTTCGTGCCTTTTCTTCTGGGTCTCATCTTTGGAAAAGTATGGGGAAGGTTTGGGATATTTTTAAGTCTTGCATTCAATGGGGTGTGGGCGATGGGGTGGATGTCTTTGCTTGGTATGACAATTGGGTAGGGTTGGGTGATCTTAGAAGCCTTATCCAAGGTCCTCTGCAAAGAGAGGAAGAGGACATTATGCTTGAGGAATGCATCTCTAATGGTCAATGGTGGAATTTCTCTAAGTTGTCTTTTGTTTTCCCTGAGGATATTGTCAATATCTGCAGGAGTGTTCCTATCCCTGACTATTACCAAGAATGTCTTGACTTCATTTTTTCAACTCTTACTTCTAAAGGTAAGTTTGATTTTAAAAAAGCATTGCATATTTTTCAAAATGATAATGAGAAAAATAAAAAATTGGATTGGATTTGGGGCCTGAAATCAGCCCCTAAAATCAGATTTTTCATTTGGATTTGTGTTTTGGACAGATTACCTCAAAAGGTAACTATTTTTAAAAGAGGAATTACCTCATCAGATGCTTGTGATTACTGCCACATTGTGCCTAAGAACTCACTCCATATTCTTAGGGACTGTGACCAAGCTAAAGGAGTTTGGGAGTTGCTCCATATGCCACCATCCTTCTTCTCCCTTCCCCTGCAGGAATGGCTTTTCTCTAACCTTACACACAGCCCCCCTACCTCTGCTGATGTTCTCCTCCCTTGGAAAACTTATTTCTCCTTCATTCTTTGGAAACTCTGGCTCAACCGCAATGATTGCATCTTTAACCAATTCAATCAATCCCGAGAACAACCCCTTAGAGAGGCTCAAGCTTTAACTTGGGAATTCCACATTTCTTTAAGGATATCCTTGGGTATCTCCACTCCCCCTCCTTCTGGTCCTTGCTGGCTACCCCCCTTACAACCCAACGTTAATTTTAATTGTGATGTCTCCTTTACATTTGAAAGTGAATGGGCTGGTGTAGCAGGTGTTTTTCGTAATTTTTCAGGTTCGTGGGTGCTGGGTTTTCAACAGAAATGTCGCGTTAAATATGTCATCATGGGAGAATTTCTAGCTATCTCAGTTGGGTTAAAAATTGCAATTGAGAAAGGGTGGAATAGGCTGGAAATTGCTTCAGACTCAAAACAGGTTGTGGAGCTAATCATGGTGCAATGGTGGCAAACGATGCTAATTTGAACATTCTAAAATCTTGCAGGGATCGACTTGAGAGGCTATGTTTAGCAGCGTTGTACCATGAAGGCAAGAGCTCTAATAGACTAGATGACCAATTAGCAAAATTCTGTAGAATGTCCCCGGATAGGGGCATTTTGATTGTAATCTTAGCAGAACCCCTAGACTATGTTCGTGATGTATTATTGGAGGATAAACCTCCTTAACACTTGTATCCTCTTGACTCTACTTTAATCTAATTTCCTACCCCTGGCTTTGCATCAAAAAAAAAAAAAATCTTAACTCTCTCTCTCCTCTACTACTATTAACTTTCTCTCTCCTTTATTTTTTTTTTTCATTCAAAATTTTCTCTCCTCTTTTTTTCCTTTCCTTCAATTCTTAGTTAAATTTCTTTAATTTTTACACTTGTTTGGCCTTCTACTTTGAATATTCTCCAATTTGTCACCATTATATCATTCTCCATCGTCACCATCTTCGTCACGATGGTGAACCTTGAGGTAAATTTGAGTTTTTATTTATTTTATTTATAAATATGTGAATATTATACAATTGTTCATTTCTATCTATTTTGCATTTGTGATTCTTAATCTACCATGTTATAAATTGATAATTATTGTCTCTATGATGAATGAAAATTAGATTCAAGGTGGATATTCAAAATTTTAAAGTTAAAATAATTATTACAATCAAACTTGGGTATTGTAGGGAATATTTCAAGCATTAATCTCTAGCTTGAAACCCACTGTGATCATACACTAAAGTACGGTGGCATCCAAAGGGAAAGAAGATAGAGCAAAAGAGTCGCCAACAAGTTTTAGGAACTTGTAAACCGTTCACGAGGTGAAGGTTACACCCCTTAACGATCCAAGAGATCGTTAACTCCAATAGGTCTTGAACCATGACTGGTGTTCGAGGATGAAGGTACAAATCCAACCTAAAAGAGATTGAACCTGCCCTAATAATAGACCTCTACTTTATTCTGATCGTATTCATGTGCGCTTTCTGACTAACATGCAATCAATAGGTTTACCCTAAACCTGTTTATCTATGTTGGTTGAACACTAATGCACAAATAAAACTATTATTGGCGATCACTTGAATTATAATCAAATTAACCTAAACAAGATTATCAATTATCTTATCAAGCGTGATTACAAGTACAAATTCCCTTTAAACATGTATAAAAGGCGTGATCAAGCAATAACAATAAAAAAATCTAATCAAGCAACATAAATAATAATAATAATAATAATAATAATAATAATAATATTCATAATCATGTTAAAGCATAATAATAGCAAGATCCTAGGCATGATACTAACAAGATTAATAACAAGCCCTAGCATGTTACTAAACAATAAAAAATCAAAGCTTTAACCCTAACATGATACTAATAATCATAAATATTAGGAAGAACATAAAAGGCATCATACTTTTAATCATACTTAATATTAAAGTTACCCTAGACATGATACTAGGAATCATAATAACCTAAGCATGATTTCTATATCATAATATCAATTAAACCATTAAAGTACTTACTTGGATGCCTCGTATCTCTTTCTAATAACAAAATACACATGTTAGTAACTTCAAGGAAAATATAAACAATTAAATTAAATAATTGAAAGAGAGATTTGGGACCAAACCCTCAAAAATTAAAACCTTTCACGTCTAGGGCGAAGGCAATTTCGAATATGGCTAGGTGTATCTAAGTCTTGCGAATGCGGAATTTTGTATTTGAGAAAAACTAGTTTAGAAAAAAGAGAGAGAGAGTAATCAAGAGAATCTTGATGAGAGTTGGTGAGAATTAGAAAGAAATAGAAAGAATAAGAATTGATGAGAATTGGTGGGAATTGATGAATTAAAACTGAGTTTTTAGGAAGCTATTTATAAAGAAAATCATCCAAAAAGATAAAAAATCAAAACAGAATTCTGACGCGTAAAACGGAGGTTAGCGCCAGACGCTGACATTAGCGCCAGGCGCCACGCTTAGCGTCAGGCGCTAATGCTGGCGTTTGGCACTGACTAAGATATTGATGCGTTTTCTAAAATCATATAGAAATTGCCGTACAGGAGGATAAAATCGTATTTTCCTCAAAAAGTTCTTTTATTCTGATTAAAACTCTAATAAGTCAACAAAAGTCAATTTATCAATGCTAATTAAATTAGGAATGAAAAAAACCTTCTAGAAGAATCTAGAAGACTAAAACCATTCCTAATTGCATTAGGAATGATAAATCTATATTAGGCCCTCATCTAGATCATTGGGCCGCATATAAGGCTCAAACCGGGCCCAATTCGGTAATTTGGTCATAACTTCCTCAATATTCATCGGAATTGGGCTTATAATATATCGTTGGAAAACTCTTTTCAAACCTTATCCAACTACACTACTATTGGACCCATATCATGGACCAACCAAACTGGATTGGCTGTTGTCTTAAAATAGGTTTTTAAAAACAGAGAGAACAGAGAAAAGAAATTAAAAACTATCCGCAACACTAAACTTTCCACACTTTCACTTCATTCAATTATGATTCGACGTGAAAGGTACTCATCACCGGGTTTGGTTTTGGGGAGACACAAATGGGTGTCTACAGAAGCCCCCACTTTGACTGAGTTTGGAGAAACGCAAGTTTCAAAAACAAAGGTCAAAGTATCGATAGGGACGGAGAATGATTCATAACGTTCTGCGATCCTAAATATTTCTTGTAATGCCATTACCTGCAAAACTAGCGTTAGTTAAACAGATAAAAGAGTTAAGAAACACGTATCTTGCACCGTCGAGCACACGTCTTTGAAGGTAACCGATTTGCTACTGCATCTGTCGTTGTGACAACCTTCCACAATCTATGGTACGCCATCTTGCTGTTTTGATGTTCACTCGTCTCTGAACAATAGAGATTTTTGGATATGTTCACGCGTCTCTGAACAAAGAGCTTTTGAATGATATGCCCACGCGTCTCTGGACAAAGAGCTTGATAATAGGTTGCCCACACATCTCTGAGCAAAAGAGCTTGATAATATGTCCACACATCTCTGAACAAAGAGCTTGATAATAGGATGCCCACGCGTCTCTGAGCAAAAGAGCTTGATAATATGGCCACGCGTCTCTGAACAAAAGAGCTTGAATGATATGTCCACGCGTCTCTGAACAAAAGAGCTTGAAAGAAATATCCACGCGTCTCTGAACAAAAGAGCTTGAAAGAAATGTCCACGCGTCTCTGAACAAAAGAGCTTGAATGTTTGTTGCGATAATATTCCGAAGAAAAATCTCTGAAGACCAACGCTTGTCGATCTTCAAAGCTCGCTTGAACTTTGCTTCCGCTATGCCAGTACGGCGGCGGTTTTCTGCTTGTGAACAATTATGTTGGTGCCTCTACTATTTATGAACCAGTATGTCGGTGTCTCTGCGATGAACCAATATTTAGGCGCTTTAAGCTAAGTGAGACGATCTTTTGTCAGGTCGATCACTTATTGCGATTGTAATCAAGCCGACTACTTAATCATGCCAACTTTCTTATAGGGGCTAATTGGAGTACCAAGGAACCCAAAATTTGCTGAAAGAGGTTAAAGTAACTACTCTGAGTGGCTGAGCATTCTGTCGCCGCTGAAAAGTTGCCGGCGCCACGATTTGGCTCTGTCGCCAGGCGCTAAAATCTGTTGCCAGACGCTAGATGTTGTCATCTGGCGCTGGAGTAGGGTCTTCCCTATCCCGCTCTTGCTGCTGCTGGGATGCACCTGTATTTATCTTTGACTATAGGACTTTGCTAATCTCTTTAATTATTTTAGGGTTGACCTAAGGCTTAGTGTCGCTTGACTCATTGACTTGACACAACTCAAGGTATAAACTTGACTCGCTGTGATTGACTCGAGGTTGACTCGACTCAAAGTGTTTGACACATGTGTTAGACTCAAATCAAGGTGATATCATGACATGACTCAACTTGTACATGACTCGTGTGTGAATTGTATTGTGATCATGGGACTCGAAAATGAAAAAGCAAAAATATTCTGTAACTTTTGTGGAGGGTACCGACTTTCTCCCGAAAAAGAAAGACGCGAAAAAGAATCGAAGTTTTTGAAGGTGCATGTTGAATGAGCTTAGTAAAATGTTGTCTCTCACAGTACAAGGATTGTAACATCTTAGACTATCCTAGTTGACTCGATAATGAAAGTATTTAGGTAACTTAGGCACGGAGGCTAAGCACTTTATACTTCGATGCAATGACAATGATATGACAAGGCATGCTTCAGCGTTGTGTTAAGATTTCATGACAAAGGGTTCCTCAGGGAAAGTATATTTGGTCATGTATCTGTGTGGTGTTTGAAAGTGATTCTAAAGTTAGGCCGCAAAGGCTAAGTGTGTGGAAAATATATTGAAAAGAGTCAAATAATGGTCTCTTTAGGCTAGGTAAGCTAATGATGTAGGGATCAAGCCCCCAAGTCTAGCTCTAAGTAGATAGGGATGAGCATTGGAGATCCCTTGATATGATCATGATGTGTGAATGTAAATATGAATGCAATTTTTTATTACGGCCGCACCTCGATGTGAGGTTGCCTACGTATTCGTTAGGAATCAGGCCGAACGTAGCTCTAGCCGAACCTCACACAAGTGTATGCATACCTCAAAAAGGTCTTTTAAGGGTTGTAACGTGGTTAGGCTAAAGGCTTGAAGAAGAAGGGGATAAAGGCTCAAGACCCTAGATAAGCCCCCAAGGTGTGCAACCTTGCTTTTGAAATCTTTATATTTTTATGCTTGAGTTTCTACTCTTTTGAGCTTTTTGTTTTTTTTGCTTTAGCATTTATTTTATTTTTATAAGTGTGGGCAATCCCGATCATGCGGTCTATCACTCACTTGGCATTCATGTTTCTCTGGCACGGTACCGAGCACTCGATAAGAGACGCAATCTGGGACGTGTTCTTGTCAAAGACATTTTCATATCAAAGACATTGGAACACTTGCCCTTTTGTACTCTTTTATTTATTTTGATCTTTTGAAGTCACTCAAGCTTTTTATGAAATTGAAAACTGCATGAGTTGCACACTATCCCATCCCAAGGTTAAGTAGATGTAGGTTGAAAAATGAAGGGTCTATCGTTAGTCGAGGCTCAAAGTGGTTTATCAAAAAAAGATTGCATATTTGAAGGGTGAAAGATGATATGATGTGGCTACAAGGGATGCCTCAAATCATTAGTATACCTTGTGCTTAGTTTGACATGGATTTTTTTTTTAATTTTTTTTATGCAATGTAATGAAATGATCATATGAAAGAAAATAAATGCTCATTTTATTAAAAGGAAAAAAGAAATAATCTACAAAATTAATCTAAGGGGAAAGAAAGGTGCCAATGCTAGACTTATTGGGGAGAGGAAAAAATGAAAAAGAAATAGAAAAAAGAGTTCATGAAATCTTGTCGTTGCAGCTCGCCTCTTGCCTTGTGTTAATCATCACTTGGTGTTCTTGCCGAATGGAGGTATTGGAAGCCCGTTATTGTCGATCAAATATTGGATTGCTTCCTTTAGCTTCCAACAGCTCTCAATAGTATGACCCCTACCTTGATGGTACTTGCAGCGCACATTTGGGTTCCAACTAGGTAATCTCTTCTCAAGTGGGGGATCTTGAATGGGTTAGGAGTAACGAGTCCCTTTGCATGGAGTCGATCGAAAGCATCATCGTAGCTAATTCCAATAGGGGTGAAATCCTTTCTTAGTTGCTTTATAAATCCTTGATTATCCATGGCTAAGATTTCATTAAGGTCGAAAGTACCAATATTGTTACTAGAGTAGGTGTTTTCGAAAGAAGAAGGATAGTTGTTCTTCTTTCCTTTACAGCCACTGTTTTTATTGTTACTAATCTTGGCCTTCTTGTCGCGCGGAGGAACATGAAGGAGATTTGAATCAATGAGATCTTGAACACGATCTTTGAGGGCGAGACATACTTCGGTGGTGTGACCACGACCTCTATGGTATCGACAATAAGAATTTGGATCCCAATTGGGAAACCGTTTTTCAGGCGGAGGGTCTTGACTGGGACCAATGGGGTGAATGAGTCCTTGATCATGAAGACAGTCAAAAGCTTAATTGTAAGTCATTCTTATTGGTGTGTATTCTTCAGGTCCATTTTGCCCGTGTCTTAGGAGCATTGAGTTCTTCATTAAATCCTTGGCGAAAATTTTGTTCGATGACCATCACCCGATTTGCTAGTCCTTCTACCACATTCAAGAGCATGGCAACGACATCTTGCAGTTTTCGAACGTCCTCTTTTATACTTGACGAGTCTTCCCTGGTATTATCTAAGAAAATACTTTCATCCTCCTCAATTATGGCCACTTCATCGACAGAGGTTATATAAGCTGTCTCGATCATGGGCTCTCCTACAGGTGTGATAAGAAGTGATGGATGGAAGGATGTTTGATCTTCTTTAATGGCTAGAACCTCGGAAGTTAATTGTCATCGATCAGATCTTGAATAGCTTCTTTGAGTTTCCAACACTCCTCAGTATCGTGACCCTTTCCTTGGTGAAAATTGCAGTGCTTATTAGGGTCCCACTTGGGTGGCCTGGCTTCTGGAACTGGATTTTTGATGGGACCTATGGGCATGACTAGTCCTTTGTGATGTAGCTTCTCGAAAGCTGTTTCATAACTCATACCGAGTGGAGTGAACACTCTTTTTGACCTTTGGATTCGCGATTTAGAGGCGTTCGCAGCATGTACCTCATTAATGGGAGAGGAAGAAGAAGGATGGTTGTTCTTTTTTCCTCTCGCACTATTATCTTTCAGAAGGTCATCTTCAATGTCAATGCCTATATTATACACAACCTTGAAAGTATTCAAGTTGTTTTGGTATTTTAAGTGCTTTGAATACTTCCCTTGGAGATTCTTGATAAACATCCTCACAGATTCTTTTTCGGTAGGAACCTTGACCATATTAGCAGAAGTTTCCCTCCATTTGTTGAAGAAAGAAGTGAACCATTCGTTTTCTTTTTGTTTTAACATCTCAAGTTGTCTGTGGTCTGTTTCGTCTTGAATGTTACACTTATATCTAACTATAAAAGCGTTTGTTATCGACTCCCAAGAAGAGGTTTTCTTCTTGTCAAGGGAGAAAAACCATTGTTGGCAAACGGTTTCAAGAGATAGAGAAAATATAGAGGGAAACACTTTCTTATCAATACCCTTAACACTCATTATTGTTTCAAAAGCCCTTAGATGAAAGTAAGGGTTATCTGTTGCCTTGAATTTTGGGATGTCGTTGGCATTGAACTTATGCGGAAGAAGTTCCTTGTCCAGCGAGACCCCTTGTGAATTAATGCCCTGAAATTTATAGTCACTAGATAGCTTGCTCAAGCTTTCTTGCATGAGGTTCATTTGTTGTTGCTTCACAGGGTCATCAATTTTGAGGGTTAAAGCCTTTAACATCTCAGTCACGTCAGTCAATTGACTCCTAAGTTCATTAACTTCCTCTTGAGTTGCCATTATCTTTTTAGTCTTCCTCTTTTGACGAATCGGTTTATCAAAAAGTAAGACTTGAATAAAGAGGTTATCCTTGATTAATCGTCCTTCTCTCCTCGACCAAGTACTGTGGAAAAGGAACTTGGGGATATTCATTGTTAATTGTTTGACTCAAACTTAAGTCAACATGCAATGGATAGAAGAAGGTAGAAAAATGAGGGTGGTGATATGCAGAAAGCATGTAGATGGAGAGATGCGGAAAATTGGGAATATAATGTACCCCCGACTCAAATGACGGAAAAAACCGACTCATGCATGAACCTAAGACATGGTCATAGTGATATATATACTCAAAGTGTGTGCTAAGACTAGTGAGTGTAGTTGACATGTTAAGACTTGTGTCATGACCATGTGGCTAGACTATGTGACTAGACTAAATTAATGACTTAACAAGGTATTATTGTCAGTAATATTTAACCAAATTAATTAGCAAACTGGTTAATTAGACACAAAGTGATGACTCGATCAATAACCCAAACTGTCGTCAAAACAACAGGACTGGCGCCTCTCTTTGCAGTGTAGCGCCAGACGACAGAACTATTGCCAGGCGCCACACTACACAAAGTGGCGCTACAGTTTAAACTTTGGCGTCATTGCTGGAGCTTCAATTTGAAACTGTTTTCGGTATTATTAATCAACAGGGGTTTGCCTAAAGTCGTACTAGGTCAATTCTGGTTAAAATATTAGACTTTATTTACTCAAATTAATTAATTAATTAATTAGGCAAAGTTCTTTTAGCCATTAATTTATTTAATCTTAGCACAAGTCAAACAAACAGTTAGGAAAAACATATACCACATGCACAACAAATAATGCACAATTAGTCAAGTAGGCACAACATGATGCAATGAGTTTGCAACCTAACCATGGCTCTAGTTCTCTAAAGTTCGGGATATGGGTTAGTCAAAGAGGGTCCATGGTTAATTGTCCAAATGCACCGTGCGGAAGCCTAACCGTGAAGGGTTGGCGCGAGTGGATGGGACACCGCGAGTTTTAGAAAAAACTTGCTTCCATGGTTTGGTGAATTCAACATTCTCGGATGTACCCTTTGTTGCTCAGAGCGTTCAATCAGGTCGATGGAGCATTAATTCCCGGGGGGTTATGTCCATATGTAGAACACATATGGGTTTCAGAAAAGTGAGAAAAGCTCAATCAGGAAGTATGATCGAGCAAACAATGCTAAAAAATGGTCGAAATTAGAACGCATATTTCTGGCTCGGTATTGGAAGAATTTGGCGCTAGTAAACAGAGATTGGCGCCGAATTTTGGCTTTAGCGCCTGGCGACAGAGCTGTTGTCTGGCGCTACAGTAAAAATTCCGACGCTAATCTTCGGTTCGCTGACGCTAATTCCTACATGCCTCAGCAGCTTTCTGTGCTCGATAAAATTTTCCAGTTTCGCGCAGTGTTATTTCGGTCCTAGTTGTGAAAGATATTCCTCAAATTTCCTACGTGTAAAAATCCTGTGTTTTAACTCATTACGAATGGTCTTTCCAATGAGATCTTTTTTATGCATATGACAATAATGTTAATCAAAATTATGCAAATGAAATACTTAGAACTTTTCGAGTCTCATCCACTCATTCTAAATCATTGCCGAAATAAATTTCAGGAATTAAAATAGAAATCCTCCCCAGTGGAGTCGCCAAAAACCGTAGGAAATATTTCAAGCATTAATCCCTAGCTTGAACCCCACTGTGATCATACACTAAAGTACGGTGGCGTCCAAAGGGAAAGAAGATAGAGCAAAAGAGTCGCCAACAAGTTTTAGGAACTTGTAAACCGTTCACGAGGTGAAGGTTACACCCCTTAACGATCCAAGAGATCGTTAACTCTAATAGGTCTTGAACCATGACTGGTATTCGAGGATGAAGGTACAAATCCAACCTAAAAGAGATTGAACCTGCCCTAATAATAGGCCTCTACTTTATTCTGATCGTATTCATGTGCGCTTTCTGACTAACGTGCAATCAATAGGTTTACCCTAAACCTGTTTATCTATGTTGGTTGAACATTAATGCACAAATAGAACTATTATTGGCGATCACTTGAATTATAATCAAATTAACCCTAAACAAGATTATTAATTATCTTATCAAGCGTAATTACAAGTACAAATTCCCTTTAAACATGCATAAAAGGCGTGATCAAGCAATAACAATAAAAAAATCTAATCAAGCAACATAAATCATAATAATAATAATAATAATAATAATAATAATAATAATAATAATAATGATATTCATAATCATTTTAAAGCATAATAATAGCAAGATCCTAGGCATGATACTAACAAGATTAATAACAAACCCTATCATGTCACTAAACAATAAAAAATCAAAGTTTTAACCCTAATATGATACTAATAATCATAAATATTAGGAAGAACATAAAAGGCATCATACTTTTAATCATACTTAATATTAAAGTTACCCTAGACATGATACTAGGAATCATAATAACCTAAGCATGATTTCTATATCATAATATCAATTAAACCATTAAAGTACTTACTTGGATGCCTCGTACCTCTTTCTAATAACAAAATACACATGTTAATAACTTCAAGGAAAATATAAACAATTAAATTAAATAATTGAAAGAGAGATTTGGGACCAAACCCTCAGAAATTAAAACCTTTCACGTCTAGGGCGAAGGCAACTTCGAATATGGCTAGGTGTATCTAAGTCTCGCGAATGCGGAATTTTGTATTTGAGAAAAGCTAGTTTAGAAAAAAGAGAGAGAGAGAGAGAGAGTAATCAAGAGAATCTTGATAAGAGTTGGTGAGAATTAGAAAGAAATAGAAAGAATAAGAATTGATGAGAATTGGTGGGAATTGAAAACGGAGTTTTTAGGAAGCTATTTATAAAGAAAATCAACCAAAAAGATAAAAAATCAAAACAGAGTTCTGATGCGTAAAACGGAGGTTAGCGCCAGTCGCTGACATTAGCGCCAGGCGCCAAGCTTAGCGTCAGGCGCTAATGCTGGCATTTGGCGCTGACTAAGATATTGACGCGTTTTCTAAAATCATATAGAAATTGCCGTACAGGAGGATAAAATCGTATTTTCCTCAAAAAGTTCTTTTATTCTGATTAAAACTCTAATAAGTCAACAAAAGTCAATTTATCAATGCTAATTGAATTAGGAATGAAAAGAGCCTTCTAGAAGAATCTAGAAGACTAAAATCATTCCTAATTACATTAGGAATGATAAATCTATATTAGACTCTCCTCTAGATCTTGGGCCGCATATAAGGTTCAAACCGGGTTCAGTTCGGTAATTTGGCCATAACTTCCTCAATATTCATCGGAATTGGGCTTATAATATATCGTTGGAAAGCTCTTTTCAAACCTTATCCAACTACACTACTATTGGACCCATATAATGGACCAAACAAACTGGATTGACTGTTTTCTTAAAATAGGTTTTCAAAAACAGAGAGATGAGAGAAAATAAATTAAAAACTATCCGCAACACTAAACTTTTCACTTTTTTACTTCATTCGATTATGATTCGACGTGAAAGGTACTCATCACCGGGTTTGGTTTTGGGGTGACACAAATGGGTTTTTACAGGTATAATTTCCCTAAAAAAAAATTGATCACACAGACATGAAGTATTTTAAATTTGAACATGTATGATGATTCTAACCGGCCTTGGGCTACGAAAGACGGCTGTGATTCTCTAATGCTCTTAGTGGCTCCAAATAAATTCGGAAAAATGCTCAAAACCTGCAGTTCTCTATAAAACAATACCAAAACTAGAAAACACATATTAGTAATAAATGTGTCTCTAAAGAGCCAAAAAATACTCCTAATTATGACCAAGGCACGGGGGTAAATCAATATATAAAATAGACATATTAGAAAACCCGAATTAAACCCGACCTACTATTCACCCGACCCGAATGTAACCCGAATTAAACCCGACCCAAACCCGATAAGATGTATAACCCGACTCAAGCATGACCCAAACCGAACCTGACCCACATAGGTTATGATATTAACCCGAATTGACATAACTCCAGTTGACTCGACTCACACTTACTCGACCCAACCCTGATCCATTTACCGGAATTGACAACTTTACCTAATAATGAATTTCGTCCAAAATGGGGCTCACTAATGATGATTTTTTTTTTTGTTTTTTTCATTTTCCATCCTAATTCTTTCGATTTCTTATTTGTAATACGGTGTTCATCATTTAGGGTTTCAAATTGAAATTGGGGGGTTTGTTATTAAATTAGTGATCAATTTACGAAATTGGGGCTGATTTACATCAATTTCATGTATTTTGTATTCAATTAGTAGCAAAATTGATCGATATTTTTGTTAAATAACTAATGCGAAGTACTAATTATTGTTATGAATAATAAGGGTAGGTTCATATGTCTTTTGGCCTAGGGGGGTTTAAATTCAATCATTTTTTGAACGAAATTATTATGAGTAGTGCTATCAAATTCAAACCGAAATTGTTTAACTGCCCGAAACCAACCAGCCCAAACGAGAACCGACTGATTTCAATACGATTTTTTATCGAAAATCGACCCGAACCGTATTTAAGTAAACCCGAGACCGAACCGATCCGAATAATGTTAAACCGTATAAGAAGAGAACCCGTTAACAAACCGAAACAGTTCTAAACCGAATTGAAATCAAATCGAACTGAAAAAGAACCAAACCATTTCTAACCCAAAACTGTTTCCAACTCGAAACCGTTTGAACCGAGGTAAAAATCATTTACACCAAATCGTTAACAAACTGCAACCCGTTTGCATCGAACCATTTATAAACCGAACCACTTACAAACCGAATCGCCTTTAAATCAAACTGTAATTTCAACGTCATAACAACTCATCAAATTATGATTATGACATATAAATTAGAAGATTAAATAAGATGCTGCAGCTAATAACCTGATAGTAAAACAATAATAATACATTTATACACTAAACTTTTATAATCTACTTTGTAATAAACTAGTAAGATCAGTATGACTAAACTTGAAAATAACATAATATGTATTTATAAAATCTATATGAATTTGTATATAGTATGATGCCTAAATATAAAGTGATGAAGTCTCGGCTTAATATAAAAAACTTGTTAACCAGCAAAAGGTTAGCAAGTACTATCAAATTTAAAACCAAAATCGTTTAACATTTCGAATCCAAATGACCCGATAAAAAAACGACTTTTTGAAATAAAAACCCGTTCCGAACCATAATTTAGTAAACGCGAAACGGAACTGATCCGAATAACGTTAAACCGTATAAGAGCCAAACCCGTTAACAAACCAAACTAAAATAAAACTAAACCGAAAAAAGCTGAACCGTTTCTAACTCGAAACCATTTCCAACCTGAAACAGTTTGCACCGGTATAAAAATCGTTTACATCGAACCGTTATAAAATTGCAACTCGTCTGCACCGAACCGTTTACTACCCGAACCGTTTACAATCCGAACTGAATTAAAAACGCTCAAGAATAAATCGGAACCAAATCAAACCGATAATTAATTAAACCGAATTGAAACTGACCCGTAAGACACTTGAACCGATTTCAAATCGACCAGATTTCAAACCAAACTGAAACAGAATTGTCAAACCAATTTGACAGTACTAATTATGAGTAAAAATTTAAAACATGGAAAAAATTGGAACATATGCTTTCAAATCTAGAAAATATAACTAAAAATCTTATAACACAAGTTTTAAAATTGAGAACTTCTAATTTAAGTTAGATTTTGGAATAAGTCTTTTAAAATTTATAAGAATTTTTCATCATATACCCAAGAGTTTTTTGTTTTTCACCATATACCCATGAATTGTTTTCAAATTCATTATATACCTCTAAGTTGTTATAAAAATTAACCATATACCCCTGATGACAACAAGATGTGTGGAATTTGATTAATTATGCATCAAAACCACCTTAGATCTTTCCCTCCACTCCCGAAATCACTCATCTCCTTCGTCCAATCCTTGAAACCACTCCAAAACTATATCACCATATCTGTATGATTGATTTTGAGGATAAGAAAAAAAATTTTGGGTGGTTTTGTGGGTGGAAAAAAGAAATGTGGGTGATTTCGGAGGTAAGGGAATGTACCTACTATTTAGGGTGGTTTTTAACCCTAATTATAACACCCCCAAATCTCCCTGTACAGAACTACGAGTAAAATACATATAATTATACCGTAGAGATAGACTTAGGCGTATTACCACTGCGTGATCACGCAAGGCTAATTAAACTTACTAAATAAAAACAATACTTTGCAGCGAAAAACCTTCAATACTATTTCTTTATTAATGAAAAACCATAAATAGTAACCATTGTCATGAATACTCATAAATAAAGATAAGGACCAACATTCCTAATATAGATGAAGACATTTGCAGGAATCCAATGCTCTTATAATTTGACTCCACCGGAAATTAGTCAACACTGCTTACCATTAAGGCAAATAGGGTAAACTAAAACAAATAGGAAATGCTATACGGATTAGTAAAATATGCTAAGGCCCTATTGTTTTGAACTTATGGGCATAGCAGAGCAGGGTGAGCAGAGCAGATTTCAGGATAGTAGAGGCGCAGAGCAGAGCAAAGGCAAGCAGAGTAGAGCAGAGCAGATTTCAACATTATTATTATTATTATTATTATTATTATTATTATTATTATTATTATTATTATTATTATTATTATTATTATTATATCTCAAAAACAAAACTCATACAACCTACAAAAAATTAGTGGGAAGCCGAGATACAATCTGGGCCCCACTCCTCTAGATATAGAAAAACTTATCCTAGTAAAAATATGAGCAGTAGCACGAGCCCCGATGTCTTGAGTCGTCGAGAACTTCTGAACCCGCTTCATCAACGCAACAACCTCCTTGTCTAATTCCCCAAGTGAAGAAAAGGAGAAGGGAAGGAATCCATATCCAATTGCTCGACAACTAGATTCATACTTGTTCCGCTTCCGATGAGCCGCATCAACCACAACCCGTCCAAGGATAAAGTCAGAAGCCCCTACTGTATCAAAGGAGAAGACCATGTCAAATCAACACATACATCACGACCACGATCCCAGGAATACAGTAATACATCTGCAGGTCTAAGGGCCCCGTCGTTCCCTCCAAACAACCCAACGTCAACCTCCTTTCTAGCTGAAATCCCAGATCGATAACAAACATCAACAACAGTATCCCAAACAACATTATACCGATGTTTAATACCAACCATACCAGCACACGATACCATTGATTTAGGTGCATATACCATTTATTATTATTATTATTATTATTATTATTATTATTATTATTATTATTATTATTATTATTATTATTATTATTATTATTATTATTATTATTATTATTATTATTATTATTATGTGCATATACCATTGATTTAGGTTAGTGAAAACATAAATAAATGTGTACCATATTTAACATATGTTAATAGTCGAAAGATAAAAGACAACGGTTTACTTATATTTATTTCACAAAAATTTTAAAATAAAATTAAATGATTTAGTGAGTAATAATAATTTTACTTATAAATATGTCTTAATCATATATTTTTAACCCTCAAAATAATAATGATATATAAAGTACTACATGAAACAACCTTTTTTTTTTAATTCTTAAATTGTATGGAAAGATTTAAAAAATAATTCAACTCAATGAACTAACAATCAATATCCACATAAAACGTTGCTACACATTATGATTCTTTTTTTTTTCAAGGAATCTACACATTGTGATTCTAATATCAAATGTTTATAAAAAGAAATTGTTATTAATTGTTATTATTATTATTTACTTTTTTTTTGAAAGAATTGTTATAATTATTAGAAATTATTAATTAATAATATTATTTAATATTAATTCTTAATAGTTTGAATTATTAATATTATTATTGATAATAATTATTATTATTATTAATTATTATTATGATTAATAAACATTAATTATTAAAATTATTTTTAATATTAATAATTATTATAACTATTCAAAATAATAATTATTATCATCAATACAATATTAATTATTATTATTATTGAATATTAACTATTATTATTTGAAAATAAAGCAAAGCAGAGCAGAGCAGATTTGATTTGAGCAGAGTAGAGCAGCTCTAAAGAACGGAGCCTAAGTACGATAAGTGCAAGATAAGTAAATTTAATTTATTAGCAAACATGCTTTTAAAATTCAATAACATTCATTAATCCAATAATTCCATACTCATGATTCAAAACCAATTCCAATATTCTCAAACAATTCCAATAACTCAATAATTCAATAATAATTAATACCAATTCATTTTTATATCCAATTCCTCACCCAAGTGTGCACACCCCCAAGCACTACTATAAAACACGTAAATTGCGACGGAAATTTTTCGTCGGAAACACCATGTTTTTCGTCAAAAAACCCATTTTCGACGGAAATTCCGTCGCAACCGGCTGTCGCAATAGTTGTTGTCGGAAAAAACACCCTTTTCCGACAGAATTTCCGTCGGAAGCACTTTTCCGACGGAATTCAGTCCGTTGGAAGCGATTTTTAGGCTCGTCAAAGTCCGTCGGAATTTTCCGACGGACTGTTTTCCTTCGGAAATGTCCGACGGAATTTCCGTCGAAAAGTGGTTTTAAAAAAAATAAAAAAAATCCGTCGGAAAATAAAGAGAGCAGAGGAGGCGGAAATTATGTGTAGGGTTTTGTAAAAGTATATGATGTTTTTAAAAAAAATTATAATATTCCGACGGAAAATTCCGTCGGAAATTTCCGACTGACAATAAATCCGTCGGAAATTGTCTTTTCCGACGGATTTTTTCGTTGCAAAGTAGATATATTTCGACGGATTTAAAATCCGTCGGAATTTTCCGACGGATTTTCGACGCAATTGTTAAATTCGTCGGAATTTTCCGACGAAATGAAAATCCGTCGGAAATTTCGACTTTTTCGACGGAATAATGTGTCCGTCAGAACAAATCCGTCGCTATTTGCTTGTTTTCTAGTAGTGAAGCTAGTCTCCTTATATTACAAGGCTATTCTTGAGAAAAGAATTTGTCATACAAAGTCCAAATTCTTATCAACCAAATCCGCATAATGGGATTACTAACATTCTTTGTAAAGCTTTAATAATAATAATAATAAAAAAAAAAACCCTCTTTATCAATAATTCCAATAAATAACTCAAACTCGTTTTTAATGACATTCAACATGTATTTAAAATCAAGCCATTAAAACATGATAAATAATTTAAATCATCCAAGACATGATATAAAAATCAACAATCCAATTTATTTATTAAAGTCAATTAATTAAACATGCTTTATTTCATAAATCATAATTTAATTCAATTTAATTCAATCACTAATAAAATCATATATAACATGTTATTCAAACCAATCACGCACTTTCAAAGGTTTCTAGCCACCTAAACGTATCTTGATCCTTACTAGAAAAATCACAAAAAAAAACTTCAAGAACCTTTGTTGAACACACCCTACAATTAATTGTAACCTTAATTAATATAAGTTAACAAATAATCACAATAATTAAATTAAAAACCCCAAATAAATGTACATGAACCTTATAAATTATTTTCTCATACACATAATTAAAAATCTGATTATATTTAATTAAAACTACTCATAATAACTTTTTTATTAATCCCCCATAATAATAATAATAATTAATTAATTAAATAAGATAAGAGAAGAAGAAAAGGTAGAAAAACAAAGAAGGAGGAGATAGGTGGCGACAGCTGGTTGCTACCATGGCTGGTGGTGGTGGTGGTTGGGGGCAAGTGGTGCCGAAGGTGTTCGGTGGTGGTGGTTGGCGCACAAGGAGAAGAAAAGGAAGAGAAAAAGAGAAGATAATTAAGAGAATTGAGGTGAGTATTTGCTCATGAATAAAAGGGGTATTTATAGGCTAGCTCATGCATGAATTATGGTAGGAAAATGTAGAAAGAATTATGGCAAGAAGAATTAAGGAATTACTTGGAGAGGTGAATAAAGAAATATGGAAAGTTTTGATATTAAGGAAATTGAGTATAATAAAAATAAGGAAAGTGTGTTGTCATGAAAAATAATATGGTAAAGAAGATTACTTGGTGAATAATCAAGGGATATATAAGGTAGAAAAATATATAAGATGATCAAATATTTAGGAGATGGAAAAATAAAATTAAGGAAAATATTAATTTTGAGGAAGATAATTAAAAATGCTATTACCATAATAATTCCCCCAAACATCCTCCAAGAGGGACAAAAATATTGAGCTTCCATAGCACAATTTTTTGGACTACCTTAGTATATTTTAGGAAGTAATTTTTCTAGTTTTAAGGAATTAAAAATAATTGTGTAAATAATATTTATTGTATAAAATAATTAATTACGGAGTAATAAAATACCAATTATTCACCAATTAGATTAACCTAGAAAATCAGATTTTCCATGCTAGGAAAATCCAAAATTCTTAGTTAATAATTAGGAATTTTTGGACCTTATTAAATAAATAATAAAATATAGTGTTTTCTTTAATTAAAGCATCCGAAATATATAAATAATCCGTTTTTTTTTTAAAAAAAGGATAATAAATCTTATCCAAAATCTAAAAATAAAAATTAGGTTTCAAAATATTTTTGGCGCCAAAATTCAAATATTATTTTGGCTCCAAAATTCAAATAGTAAGTTAAATTACAAAAATATAATTAATTAATTAGAAAAATTCGTATCAAAATACGGGGTATTACACTAATGATTGACAAAGTTATCAATCATTAATAATCAAGGGTATATAGTGTATTTTTGCGAAAACTCGAGGGTATATATGATGAATTTAAAAATGTTTATGAGTATATGGTGAATAAACAAAAAACTCAGGGGTATATGGTGAAAACCACAAAATTTATAACATCTAACTTAACTAATTTAGGGCTTGTTTGACATCGTTTTTTATTTTTAGTTTCAGTTTTTTGAAAACCAAAAACCATAAACCGGAAACAAGAAAAAGGTGTTTCCACTTTTCTGTTGTTAGTTTTCACAATTATCATGATTTAAATAAAGTTGATTATTTTTTTATTCAATATATGACATCTATAATATGATTTTGAAATACAAAAAATCAAAAAACTGAAAACCACAACAATATCAAACGAGCCCTTATGGTTTTGAACATGTGAGTACTAATTTAGAACACCTTGGGAAAACTTTAGAACATCATATTTAGAATTTAGAACATACGAGTAAAAGTTTAGAACATAAAAAGTGTTCTCACATAAGAAAGAGTTCTCACATAAAGGAGGGGTTCTCACGAGAGCCTTCCCTATATAAACGGCGTTTTCAGCCCAAATTAGATTTGTCTGAAAAATGGACATAAATGCCCTTACTAAACAACGTGAAAAGACAGCTCTACACCTTGATAAACAAATTTCATTTATCAAAGTTATAAACTTGTATTTTCTCTATATAATTTATAAAATGTTCCTTCTACTATTTTTTATTGAGTGCATGGTGCACCATGGTGCACGGATCTAGAACTTAAATCTAGATTAATTATATAACGTTAAACGGTTTAAGACTTTAGGCATTTCGTAACTTGCATAATAAAATGTAGATTATTCCGTAATGTTAACCCGTGTATCAAACAGGCTAAACAACTAGTTTAATTTCCATAGCAAAACAAGATAAATATAACTCCATAAAAGAAGATGTCCAAATAGTTGGACAACCTAGCTACATACATTTGACAAATGAGAGTGAGGGATAGCACAAGTGGTTAGAGCTTCCCTCCCGATTTTAGGAGATCCTGGGATCGAATCTCACCCCGCCCTTGTGGCTCTTTAAACACCACAAAAAAAAAAAAAAAAAAAAAAAAAAAAAAAAACATATATTTGACAAATGAGTAACAATATAATATAACAAAATTGCCATTCTAAAACTAATACTCCGTAAACCATTTCTGACGTACAATAACTTTCTGGTTTAAAAGTAGAATATATCAACATGCAATATGCCGGATAATTAATGTTTATCAATGTGGACTCAAAAATAAAAAAGACTCTAAGAGCAAGACGTAAATTAAAATTTAGACCAACAAATACATAAATTAAAAAAGTCTACAGAGTATAATAATGTATGAAAGTGATGCATGAGTGCATGACTATTTGATTAATTTCTTAATTAATACTCCATATCCTTTTTATTTTTCCATTAGTCGTTTAATAAGTTTAATAAGTAAGAAGAACAAAAGGAATCAAAGAGTTAAATAAGTTCATTAGTCGTTGAAATTGTATGTGAACTAACTAGATCATTATCCTTGTTTAAAATAAAAAAAAAAAAAAAAAAAAAAAAAAAACTAGATCATTATCCTATTCATATCGTTGGTTATTCAATAATTATTGCATGAATTAGTGATATAATATAATCTCACCGCCTCTCATGTCATCAAAAAAAAAAAAAATCCTCTTCAAAAATTGTGTTTAATTCAGACTTTTATTTTTTTATTTTATTTTTATTCAGACTCAATTGCTTTAAATGACTATTTTTCCAACAAAACAAATTTCAATTTTCAGGGTAGATTTCAGAAAGCAAAGAAAAAAGAGAAAGAACTAGAAGTAGAAAATAAAAATAAAAATAAAAAATGGGAGTCAATGATTTTCTTCATATGAATAAAGGTGATGGTGAGCTCAGTTATGTTCAGAATTCCTTTGTCCAGGTAACTCTAAGTTTTGAATATGATTTTTGTATCTCAACATTTACTAAATGTTTAATTTTATGTACTCCTTGATCAAGATGATCACTTAGCTTGTGTGCAATACTCTATTGGGATTACAATGTCTATTAAACAAGTCTACTTTTAGCCCATATGATCCACAAAATCGATATCTAGACCAAGAAATTGTGAATATGTGGGGTAGTTAGAGTCATTCTACTTGCCATAAAAATAATTAAGCAGATATAGAGTAAATAAAAGAAAAGTTGGTAAAAATAACCCAATTTTTTCCCGTTTGCTTTAAATAATCCTAACTTTTGAATATTTTAAATCATCCAAACTTTTGGAGTTATTCGCTTTAAACAGTCTTAAGTGACTGGTAACCTGTTAAAGAAGTATTTTTTTTAATTTAAGTGACACGTTTCACCACATGGTTGGTTGAATTTTTTTTTCCTGCACAAAAAAAAAAAAAAAAAAAAAAACCCACCACCACCAACCCGAATTCCTACAACCCTATCCCCCCTAGCCAGATACCCCCGGCCCTAACCGTCGCGCCAGACCTTCCCTAACTCCTGAACCACCTTACCAAAACCACCACCACAAAACCTCCTTACCTTCGCCCGAAACCCTTAAAATAACCCATGCCCACCGCAAAAACCCCTAATCGGCCCTCCCCCACCCTCAAAACAGTAATTTCTAGGGTTCCGAGGGTGGGAGAGGGCCAATTTGGGGGTTTGTGCGACGAGGCTGGGTTATTATTTTAAGGGTTTCATTTTTTTTTTGTTTTTTTTCGGTGTACCGTAGATTATAACGTGATTTAGGGGGAAAGAGGAGGGAAGCATCGACGTAGAATGAGAGAGGGTCTTGGAGCCTGCGTAAGGAGGGTTGGCGGCGATGGGTGGGGGCTCCAGAAGCAACTAGTGGGTTGTGGTAGGGAGGTTGTTGTGGGTGCGTGGTGGTAGAGACATTATATAACGAACGAGCAAAAGTTGAAATTATTTTTACCAACTTTTCCTAAATAAATCATGCATGTCATGTGATGTAGGTTTTTCCCATAACATCTCATCCATCTAAATTTATGTTTTCATCATTTAAATAAGATTTGACCTTTTTTTTTATACATTATTCCTGGTGATTTAAAATTTCAAATGATATTTCATTAGATTTTTATTAATGTGTATTTATTACTTATATTTAAAAAAATTTAAAAGGAAAACATGTAACTAATAATCCCACTTTTGGCCAGTTCGAAGATAATAATTCAACTGATCGATTATTTTTAATGTTGGATTATTATTTAATAATTCCACCATTGGGGACATCTTCTTCTAATAGTCTTTGACTTGTTAGAAACCAATATAATGTGTTAACATGTCATGTGTCACTTTGTAATTCATCAGTGTGTATATATATATATATATATATATATATATATATATTTTAAAAATTAAAATTTTATTCAATTTTTTTATTATTATTTTCTTTCCCTTTCCTTTCCTTTTCCCCTTCCCCTCCATTAATTTCGGCCACCCTGACTAACCTCCTCCCACACGCAGCCATCTCCTCTCTAAAATCATGCATGTACCCTCACCCACGACCAGTGGCAGATCTAGGATTTTTTTTTTCTTATATGTATTTGGAATTTCCAAACACATATAATGAAATGAAATAACATAATCCAAAATACAAATTAAATTAATAATTTGGGCGTGCACATGTTAATTTAACAAAAATTACAATTGAACTCATTTAGTCTTCATATTTGAACAAAAAAAGTCTTCATAATTTAGTGTTTGCAGAAAGAAAATTATTTTGGGTATAGGGATTATCATCTTATCTACCATGCATCAAGTTAGTAATAAGTTGGTAGAGCTGATCACACTGAGCCCGACCCGCTGGCCCGACCCGACCTGACCCGATTTGAGGTGGGTTTTGGGCAGAATTTTTCGGCCCAAATTTTAAATAGGTTTGGACGGGTTTGGGAAATGGATTTTTTGCATTTTTAGTTGTTTTTTTGGCCCGGCCCGAAAAGCCCGTATGCCCCAACTAGTTTGGACTGGTTTGGGCACACGTCTTCCAGCCCGAAGTTTGGCCCGACTCGTCTCGGCCCAAGAAATGGGCAAATTCTTTTTATCTCGGCCTGGCCCAAACCCGACCGGGCCCGCCTATTGATCACCTCTATAAGTTGGTAAAACCAATTTATTTTTCCAAAAGAAATAGTCATATAAAGGGCGTTGTGGGTTTTCAACCCACCACAATCGGTGATAAATTATAAGCAACTATCACTAGGCTGTAGGCTATTAGGCTACGTTTTCCCACCCAATTAACTCGATCTCTTCCTAATTATTTAAAGTCTTAGTGTTGTTCTTTCTTCCCTAAACTCATATAACATTTAAAAATTTAAGCAATTCTATATAATTTCTCACCAAATCAAGTAATGTTTTAAGCTTTTTTTTTTTTTTTTTTTTTTTTTTGGCTTATTTATTTGGTTTGTATGTATGTGGGTTTAACTTCAATTATCATAATAAGGGATTCAATTTAGAGTTTATGGTTTCAATTTAATTTAGAGATTTTAATTTCTAGGGTTTAAGGCTTGAATTGAACTAGGGATTTTGCTTTATTTAATTTGGGTTTTAGGGTTTGAATTCAATTATGTTTTACTTAATAAGTAAGAAAGAGAGAGACAATACATGAAAGGAACGAAAGAATAGGATTTTTGCTGAATAGAGGAAAGAATTTCCTTCTTTAAGATTAACTTAGGTTATATTAAAATGGTTAAAAGTTAAAAGAGAAGGAAAAATAGAGGTAAAGTTAATGAAAGAGGATAGAGGTAGTTGGGAAGGGAGTTCATTGGGTGGAAAAATGTAGGTGAGCTGGTGAGGGACCTACAAATCACTTAATTAGACGAAATTCGTTAATGGGTGGTATTAGACAAAATTTAGGCATCTTTGGGGAATTTCTTGACAAAATTTCCTTATATATATAACTAAATTTTGGTTTTTAATTAGGGAATTTTGTCAAGAACTACCAATTAAAGCACGAGTTTTGGAAATAACTACCTATTATTATTTTTAAGAACTGCAACAAAGTTGTAAAAAGTTTAACTAGCACTACCACTCTTACAATTTCGGCTAGAATATTTGGCATGTAGTTTCCACTTTTTACCTTTACATCATAAAATTACTATCTGAATTGACTAAATTACCCTTATAAAGGTAAACTGTGATTAAAAAGAGAGACCCAAATGCCGGATATTCTAGCCGAAATTGTTAGAGTGGTAGTGCTTGTTAAAATTTTTACAACTTTGTGGTAATTCTTTACAAAAAAATATTTAATAGGTAGTTGTTATAAAAACACGTGCTTTAATTGGTAGTTGTTGACAAAATTTCCTTTTAATTAAACAGGTCAAATTTTTACTAGATCCTATATGGGTTCAGTTGAACCCAGGCCATACTGGATCCGCCATTGTCCACGGCCGGCCACCCCCCACCCACAGACCAGCCATCCCCATCCACAAAAATTCCACCCACAGACAAGCCACTGCACCCCATCCACGAAAAACTCACCCAAGGTCGGCCACCCTACCTACGTTCTACCATGACTGGCGGCAATCCTATGCACAAATAAAATCCTCACCTCATGAAAAAACTCATCCTTCCTCTTCTCGTGAAACACCCAACCGTACTTAGGTATTCCCCATTTCCCTTATTGTTGCTAATGTTACCATTGTGGTAAGAAGAGAGAGATTGCGAGGTGGGAAGTCATGAAAAGGAAAGGGAGGAGAGACAATGGGCTGAGTTGTAATAGAAGGCTGGATGGGTTAGGGAGAATAGAGCAAAAAAAAGAAAAATGAAAAAAGAAAAAAGAATACCCATTCTTCAAGTTACTGGTCATAATTAAGGGGCCAATAGGAGAAGATGCCCCCCCCCCCCCCCCCAATTAAGGTGGGTTTTGATTAGGGGATTTTTATCCTCCAATCACCTTCTGACAAGTGGACCAACCAGGTTCCGCCACGTGTCCTTCACGTAGGCCAATAGGAGCCTGCCACGTGTCAATCACAGATACGTCCTCTGCGGACCAATTGAGACACGCCACGTGTCCACCCATGCCAAATGGGAAAACCGGCCACCAAGGCCCAATCCTGTTTAGAGGCCCGGTCAGCCCTAGGTTTACCCTAAACCTAGAGAGTGGCACGCTTCTCAAGACTATAAATACTCTTCTTAATCCTCATTAAGAAGGGGGAGAGAAAAAGACAGAGAACTCTAATAACACACGGATTATACATTAAACACTCTCACCTAGAGAGACTAAACCACTTTAATTTCCGCACTCATCACTCCTTAATCAGGTACTAACTTGACCGTTGGAGGCGGAGCTCTCAGGAGTCTCCGTTATTTTGCAGGTACAGGCGGCCGGTTCCAGTCTCGGTGTTGTAACTCTCCCGCAGGACATCAGAAAACCCCGAAACAGGTTTATTATGTTGTATTTTGTTTCAATAATCTCAACTTTGTATTATTCTAGAATAATCCGAACTTTGAGGGTTGTTTCATCAATCCATAACCGGTCAATGACCTATTATTCAGGTCACTTGACACGGGTCAAGCCATAATTGTTAAAAAAAAAATTATAAAAAAAAACCAAAAATAACTAAACCACCAGATAGGCTCCCCTTCTCCCAGCCCACCTTAACCTCCACCCCAATGCTAAGTCTGCCGCCTCTTTCTCGCCGGCCAGCAACGGGAAACACCATTCGATGGGTCCGTCTTCCTCCATCCCTGAAACACCCTGCAATTCCCCACGAAACCACCAATGAAACCCCTCCCCATTGCCAAAAACCCCAAATCATTCCTCCCACCACCCCAAAACCCTAAGAGGTATAAGGTTTTCGGTGGTGGGGGGGGGGGGAGTTTTTGGGGGTAAAAATGGTGGTTTTAAGCGATTTACTAGTGGAGGGAGAGGCTTCAAAGGAGGTTGGGGGTTTCCAATTTATAATGGTAGCCGAAAAACGGGAAAAGGAGATAAGGAGTGAGATTGGGGGTTTAATTTGCGATCGAGAAAGCTAGCCGGAAAAGGCCGACTGCGGCGTAGGAAAGGGGAAACTGGCGCAGGGGGAGGGGAAATGGCAACAGCCGTTGGCATAAAGGGCAGAGCGAAAGTTTGGGGTTAGGTTAGTGTTTTTTATTTACTTTTGTTTGTTTTTTTACACAAATTAAGTTGTGACACGTGTCACTTTAAAAAAAAATTCAACCGATCACCGGTTTTTGGGATTGACGTAAATCAACCACCTTCTAAATTCGGATTATATCAGAATAAACTATAGTTGAGATTATTAAAACAAAATACAACAAAGTTATGATTATTATTTACAATTTTTCGTAAATGAAAATCAATAAGTGGGATTATTCCGCAAGCTAGTCAAAGAAGGGATTATTAAAATTAAATTTTCCAAAAACTATTTGTCAAGATTATATAAATACAACAGTTTAAATATTTATTTTCAATCACTACAATTTTAAAATAATCATTTAAAAGTCTGTATATATATTAATTATTATGTTCACGCGTATTTTAAAGAGAGTGTGGCTAACGAACCAACCCATATTAGAGAAGACAATTGAATCTCTAATTTCGGAGAATAAATACTTAATTAAAGGTCTTAATGTAGCTGATTTGGGATGTGGAGTGGGCCCAGTTCCATTGGCTCTAGTATCATTGGTGATTGAAATTATGCAAAGGAAGTACAAGGAGTTGAAGCTTGATAGTCAAGTTCATCAATTTTTTTTTGGTAAATAAACACCCTACACTTCATATGTATATGAATGACCTTCCCTCAAATGATTTCAGCTTATTGTTTAAGAATTTACTGAATTTGGAGGCTTTAAAGAGAAAAGACGACAATGGTGAGCCCTTATGCTTCTTGATGGGTGTTCCTGGCTCTTACTATGACATGCTTTTTCCTCGCAACAGTTTGCACTTTGTTCATTCTAATTATGCTCTTCACCGGTTATCCAAGGTTTGTTTTGCTAAAAACTTATCATACTTTTTTTATATGGGATGAAATTATTCTATTTTTTTTCTTTATGTGATGTATATGCTTTCCTCAATATATATTCATGTTAAAGAACTAGTCAATATAATTGTATAGCACAAATTTTATATGTAGCTTGCCATACCGTGAAATCGGGGTTACTTGAGGAGTTGAGGGTTCGGTCAAGGGTTACTTGAGTAGTTTGGTCGGGGGTTACTCATTCAAGGGTTACTTGAGAGGTTCAATCTTACTCAGACAGGAATTACTTGAGATGTTACTCTATTAGGGAATACTTGAGGAGTTCGGTCAATGATTACTCAAGAGGTAATTAGGCCAATGGTTACTTGAGGGGTTACTCTTGTGTTGGCTGGCCACTGTGTTAGCTGGCCACACGGTGTGGCCAGCCACACAGAAAAAGCCCTCATTGTATTGTGTAGAGTAAATGATTAGTCCTTTTGCTTTTGAATTGAGAGATCTATTGTAGTTTGTAGTCAGTCAACTTCATGACTTTGTATACTTAATGTACAGATACCACCAGGACTTTATGATGACCAAGGTATGCCGATAAACAAGAAAAACATTTATACAGCCGAAACAAGTCCTAAATCAGTAGCAAAAGCTTATTGGGATCAATTTGAACAAGACTTCAACCTGTTTCTGAAATGTCGCTCGAAAGAAGTTGTATCCAATGGATTTATGCTCTTAACTCTTACTGGCTCACCATGTTCTTCTACGAATTCATCGATTTGGAGGTCGTATGGGTTCAATCTATTGACTGAGGCCCTTCTTTGTCTTGTTTCAGAGGTCTTACACTTTCTCCACCTCTGTCTTATTTTTTTAGATAGATGTTGCTACAGTAACTCCCTTCATTTTTTTTTAAATGCAACAGTTCTCTAAAATGACCGCCTTTTTATAAGTTTAACGGTCTTAACACACACTATTTAAAGTGGAGTATATATAGATAAATATTTTTGGATGAGTCAAGAGGATTTATTAATGATGGCTTACAATTAGTATCTTTCAGGGGTTAATCAAGGAAGAGAAGCTAGATAATTTTGATTTCCCTTGCTATCTGGCAAGCACAGATGAACTTGAAATTATAGTGCAAAAGGAAGGGTCATTTGTTGTTGAACATTCAGAGACATTGCCACTTGATATTGCACCTGAAATTGAGGACAAATGGGAAAGATCTCAGATAGTTACCAACTTCATTAGAGCATTTTCGGAATCAGTACTTTCCCATCATTTTGGAGACGAAATAATCACCCCTTTCTATGAAAAATTCACATATTGTGTATTTCAACATTTGGCTCAAGATAAGCTTCTTCAGCACTATGCTGTCACGGTTTTACTTAGAAAAGTATAAGCGTTATAAAATGAACTGAAATAAATACTCCCTTTGTTTCCAAAAGTTGTTCCAGCGTGGATAGTGATTGTCTCACAATAAAAGTCAAACAAAAACTTTTAGAGATAGAGGAGTGTCTCTTTTCGACCATTTGTGTATGTTGATTTGGTTTATCAAGTGTATTGTGCTGGTGTTGGATCCTTTGGCATCGATTCATCAATGTTTTGAGGTCGTGGAGGAGTCCTTGTTAAGAATGAAAAGAAGAATCGGGAAGCTTTAAGTTTTACAGTATACATAAGAGCATCTCCAATGGTAAGCTACAAAGGCTTGTAGCTTGCTTTGTCATGTTAATTTTTAAGGCTACAACCTATTTAAGCTACAAAGTACTCCAATGGCAAGCTACAAGAAGTTGTTGCTTGATTTGCCACATCATTATTTCAAGCTACAAAGTACTCCAATGGTTGGCTATATAATTTTGTAGCTTGCATGTAATACTTTATTTACTACACTATATGAGCTGAAAATTTCATTGCTATTTTACTTACTTTTACCAAAAAAGTTCTAATTTATAATATAATTTTATAAGTTGTGCCTGCTATCAATATTAAAATTTATATGCAATAATTTATATAATTTCATATAAGTTGTTTTGTACTCGTATTATAAGACGACTTGCTTGCGATTTAATTATTTGAGCTTGTACGAAGTATTTAATATTTTCATCAAGAGAATTGATAACCTTTTCCATTTAAAAAAAAAAAAAAATAATTATTGATAACTTTTCTCCCTAAATTTATTTGCATATTTTATTATCAACATTTGACAATACAACTAAATAAAACTAATTAACAAAACAACATTCCTTAAACAAAAAAAAAAAAAAAAAAAAAACAAAAAAACAACTTAGCAACTTAAGATCAATTCAAGTTATAGCTACCAAAACGTGACCAAATATGCTCAACTAAATCAGCCTTTAGCTGGTGATGCATTTGTCTATCTTGGATTGTTGCATCTCTTTCAAGATATGACTCAAAATTCTCCATGTCCTTGATGCACATCATCAACAACACTTGGTGAAAATTCATCGTTAGGAAAGTTTTTGTTATAAGTGTGACGCTCGTCTTCAACAATCATATTATGTAATATAATACACGCATCCATAATATCGTGGATATTGCGTTTATGCCAACAACGTGCAGGCCCACGAACTATAGCAAATCGAGATTGGAGTACCCCAAATGCCCTCTCAACATCTTTCCTTGCACTCTCTTGCTTTTCCTTAAACAAAAGCCTCTTCGGGTGCCGAGGATGGTAGCTTGACATGTTGTCTTGCAAATTAGGCATTGTAGTATTGGGATAATAGTAGCCAGGGTGGTAGTGTGTTTGAGGGTAGGAATTTTCGGAGGTGAAATTTCCACTATTTGATGAATTTCCCAAACCAAAATGTTTACTAAATGGATTATCCGTATCATCCATTCAAATTTTTTACGAGGAATTAATCGTAGATATGAAAGTATTTGTAGATTATGTTTTTTTGAAACAATATACTGGTTGTATTCTTAAGGTTAAAAAACTTATTTATAGATGTATAAGCTAATAATTCAAAGTTAAATATGGTTACCAAATATTGTACATTGGCTAAAATTTTGGCAAAATATTTTATTGACAAAGTCTAATTTGTTATCATATATAACGTAATCAAAAATTTTAAATTTTAAAATACCTATAATCTCGTACAAGTGATCTTACGAATATAATGAATGTTACTAAATTTTTTAACAAAAAGAATAAAACAAAGTATACCTATAACCTATAAGCTAGGAAGCACATTAGTCAACATTAGCTAGAGCATGTCAGTTACACCTTCTGATAAAGATGAAAAATTGATTTTAAAATGTTTTTTTCTTTTTAGAAAAAGATAAAAAAAAAAGTTGTTGCATTATCTTTTGAGCAATTGTAGATCACGTAGAGCATTTCCATTAGCCGTGCATACCACACTCCAATTTTTTAAAATAATATATAAATCTTGAAAATTTCCAAGCAGTGTTGCTCAAGTGAGCAGTGCTGCTCTTCCAAGCAGGTATGTAAATTTTGTTCCAATGGTCAAGCTACAGTTTTAATATTTTTAAATATTGCAAGCAAGACCCTAAAACTAACCATTGGAGATGCTCTAAGGATTACATTGCTGCTTCTGTTGCATTTACTCTTTTCCCTTTTTTTTTCTCAAATTACTTACTCCCTCCGTTTCATAATTAAAAGTCTATTTCTTTTTATGACTTTATTGTTAAAGTAATAAATGTTAGAAAGACTTATAATTATGAAATAGAGGGAATACAAAATATTTTGTTTTTGTTTCTAATACAGTAATACGTGATCCTTTTATGAGTTGTATCAAGTATATTTAAATTTTTTTTTTTGAGGAAGTATATTTAAATTGATTGTTCTCGAAATGAGGGAATTTCATTGTTAAAATTATGTTCGTAAACATGAAATAAATCTAGTGTGAATGTGTCATCATCATATCTTATGATTTGAATAAAATTTGGCTATTTTGCATGCCAATACAGAGGGAAAAAAAACAAGTGGGATCAATCTTGAGATGTTAAAATTTTTGTTATGAGTATAATGGACTCATAAGAAACATATATTTGATTAAAATCTTGTTAAGAGCTCGATTGATTGTTGAAACAATCATTTTGTTGTTGGCTTAGCTTGCGGCCATTGAGAGCATTGCGTAACATGTTGTGTTTGGTACCTACTCGGCTACTCGTCGGTTATTCACCCCTAACTAAAAACAAATTGTTTTAACTATTGAAGGAATTATCAGACTTTAAACAATATAGAAGTGTACAACATTCAAATTTTTAAATCCAATAAATAAATAGATTTTTTTATTTTATTGAGAAAATAATATATAGAAATTATACAATCAATACATTGTTTTTCACATACACAAAATAAAATATAATAAATAAAAAGGTAAATATAAACTTCTATACTATATACGTAGTACTAAAGTAATCACCAGAGGTGAAACTTGGCATAATTTTGTCAAAAAATTTCCATACTATAACACATAAAAATTTAAAGGATAGACATTAATAAATTTAAATTTCAAAAAAAAAGTGTTAATTAAGTCATTTAATTTCAATTAACTTTATTTTAATTGACTATTTTTATTAATAATAAATCGTACTTTACAAATCCGTGCATTACACTGGGCCGAAACTAATTTAGAAAATAAATAAAACACCGAAATGTTTCTAACTCTCCAAAATCATACACCCTCCATTTCTTTTTTATTTGCATCACTTTCCTTTTTGGGTGTTTTTATTAAATGCATTACTTCTATATTTGGTAACTTTATACTATATTTTATCATTTCTCTTTCTTACTTTAAACACCACTCAACTTATTTTATCATTTCTCTCTCTTCCATGGTCCCCACTAAATAATACGGAGTAAAATTAAATATTTATCCTCTATTACACACTTTTTCTTTCATGGTCCCCATTTTATTTTTACTATATAATAATTTATTCACCCACTCACAATATTATATTATTCTCCTAAAACTTTGTGCAATCCAAAAAAAAAAATAAAAAAAAAATCGAAGGGAGTAATTTCAATGAAATGCCACCATCTTCTTTTGGGATTGGGATGATATACGCTAGAGCTTGTCCTGATGGAGTTTCGTTATGCATAGAGAAACGCAGACAAGGGGTAAGAGTGTAATTACACGTATATGCATATTCAGAATTAAGAGTAGGACCATTGGATGACTAATACTATCATTGGATGTTCAAATACTACCATTGAACATTCAGTGGTACAATATGTATTGGTAATATATATGCATTCAGTGGTACTAACTACGTGTAGGAATAATATCACTAAATAGACAATGGTATTATATAAGCTTTCAGTGATATACTTAAAAGTGGTCCCATTTACCTATCTCTCTCCTCCTTTCTCTCTTTTTCATGTACTTTTTAATATTTTTATATTTGTTATGCATTTGCAAATGCATAACCAAACTGTATTAATACTTCCTCTGTAAGCTTAGCCCTCGTATATAAATATTATTCCACCATTGGCCGCTAACTTGGGTAATTGGGCCAAAGAGTTTATCATAATATTTGGACATGTATAATGTGGGGCCCATAAATCAGATTATTTAGGTCGAGGAAGTGGAAATGGAGAAATGTTATGCATTTGTAAATACATAGTATTGATTAAAATATTTTTAAAACACATGGTAGAAAGAGAAAAGAGGAGAGAGATAGGAAGAGAGAGGTCTGTAGGTGGACCTCACCTATTTTTTGGTCGGATTATATCATGTGATGGTGGACCACATGTTGATTGTTCCATTGAAAGTTTATATGGTACCATTGAATATGATACCATTGAATCCTCAGTGGTACTATTTATGCATAAATTTTATACAACTGAATGCATATATAATACCATTATGTGCATATATAGTATCACTGTATATTCAGTGGTACCATTTGATCATCCAATGATACCAGAATATGCTTTCGTTTGTACATATGTATACTTACATGAATACCCCTCGTTATGCATTTTTCATGCCTAACATTCCTCCCTTTAAAATCCCTCATTTAGGTCAGTATGTGATTCTAGGTTTAAAAAAAAAAAAAATTACTCTTGCCAAAAAAAAAAAGAAGAGTAATCAATTGATGATCTTAAGTTCTCTGTGTTTTGAGCTTTCATTATAGCTTCGTGTATTGCACATTTGCACTCGCTGCGTATGATACCGGCTTGCATTTGATATCACTTGCCTTAGCAGTAGCCAGTAGCATTCTTAGCAATGCAAGTTTGCAAGCAGTATTGCGGTAAAGAAACTGACATTACCAAAATATCCTCGTGGTAAAGTTGGATCCCTCAATTTTAATTGATGGTCCATTAGTGGTAACTGGGTCTATAGAGTTTCACACGTGATCACCTGTTAAATCACGTCCCTTACACGCACTTTGTCACATGTGCCCCACGAGCACCTTGTATGTGCTTAGCTTGTACTTCCTCCACAGTTGCTCTTGTGTATGGCTAACCACTGTGTGATCACTTATAAAATAATAAAGGATATTTTATGAAAAATTACCTTGTAAAATACTTTTTTTTTCGAGAAACTACCTAATAAAAAAATAAGAAACTACCTTATAAAAGGGTAAATGTTGTAAGAGACTATCATTAGACGAAAATTTATCATTAACTTTTATTTTCCGGCGTTCAGTACATCACATGCCAATTAAGAAAAAAAGGAGGGAAAGGGTGAATTAAAATTGACGTGGCATTAATCGACACATAAATAGCAATAGTGCAATAATACATGGCATTAATGTCGTATACAAATGTATTAAATGCATTTATATTGCAACCACCGTTGTCAAAATAATGCATTGGACGAATATTTAAACAGATTGCATTTGCATCTATATATTCATATAATGTTTACAGATCAATGTAAGATAGCAAAAAACAAATGGAGGTTTCTTGGTTATGCTTAGCACTCTTCATATTATCTCTCCTTGTAGTATTCAATCTTTTGAAAAAACATACACCAAAAAATTTACCACCAGGACCAACAAAGTTACCCTTGATTGGCAACCTACACCAACTAGCATGGGGAAATACCCTCCCACACCGTCGCCTCGCCGAGCTGGCGACGGTGTATGGGCCTATCATGCACCTCCGACTCGGAGAAGTTCCTACCGTTGTCGTATCATCGGCTGATATGGCAAAGGAGGTGATGAAGACTCATGATGCTGTGTTTTGTAATAGGCCAACTCTTATGGCTGGGAAAGAGCTTTTCTATGATTCTTCGGACATTGGATTAGCCCCGTACGGTGAGTATTGGCGGCAGGTGCGAAAGATCTCGGTGCTCGAGCTGTTTACGATGAAGCGGGTCGAGTCGTTTCGGGTTATTAGGGAGGAGGAGGTTGCGGAGTTTGTAGAGTTGCTAAGGTCGGAGGCAGGGTCTGTGGTCAATCTTAGCCAGAAATTCTTTGCCCTCACTTTTGACATTACATCTAGGTAACTTGGGTTTAATTTACTTTTGCTTTTTAAACTTTGCTATGCAATATGTTTGACCTTATGCTAGCTAATTTAGTCGGTAAAGTTATACATAGACATCTACTATTTATATTGAATCTATAATTTAAGATCGATTTGATTATTTGGATCAGATCATTTTGAGTAAAGTAAACAATTAAGTCAGGTACAATAATAGATCGGTCTAATTTGGCTTAGGCTATCTTCAATATGTATGTTCAGGTCAATTTGATTTGGTATTTGAGTGGAATTTTCATTTTAAATAACAGAACATTTTTTTGTGCATTTAAGAATATTACTATGTATATGATGATTAGGTGATGGAGTATCTTACAGAACTTGTTCACATGTAATTTAAAATTAAAATCAAAGTCATAAGTTCTTAATGTGTAAGTAAAAGTAATTCAAAATTTGAACATGTGTTTATTAAACTAAAATGGTCTAATACATCAGGATAGCCTTCAATAAGAAAGGCAAAGAGCAAGAAAAATTTAAAGCTCTATCAGCAGCTTTTACAAAGATTGCCTCAGGTTTCTCCATTGCAGACGTCTACCCGTCACTCGATTTTCTTCATACGATAAGTGGGATGAAGAAGAAATTCAAGGACCTTGTTCAGGAATCAAATAGATTACTTGATCCTGTAATTGAAGAACACAAGTCTAATAAGAAGAACAATCAGGGTAAACAAGAGGAAGACTTAATCGATGTTCTACTCAACTTTCACAAGGATAATGTCAAAACTTCTCATGATTTCTGCTTGAGTACAGATAACATTAAGGCGATTGCATTGGTAAGTTGCCGGACCTCCATTCATATATATACATATCATGCACATTTGCACAAATTTTTACATGGTACTACTATGTGCTCCCTTTTCTGACATATCGCATATGACATCCTCATACCCAGGCACCCAGCAATATGTTAACGACCCATCTCAACTAAAAGTTTAAACTGATAGTTGAGGTCCAGAAATATATTTTTATTGTTTTATACTTTATCATTTTTGTCCTGCAAAGGCTTTTACTAACCAAATGACCCGTCTTACATACATAATTGTGTTGATCAAGGATTAAGCTAAGCTAGACCCGGCAATCCTGACCCAGACCTGATGACCCGACCCTAATGACCCGACCCATGACCCGAAATCGACCCAAAACCAGTGACCTGAAATTGACCCAAAACCCGAATTAACCCGACCCGAAGTGGAACTGACCCGACCTTGACCCGAAACCCGAAATGACCCAACTTGAAACGATCCAACTCGAGATGACCCGACCCAAAGTTGAATCGAGACCCGAAACGACCCGATCCGAAGTTGACCTGACCCGACCTTTATCTTCTTTTAGTAAATAATTATATAAGTTATAAAAAGTTTATATTAGGAAATTATACATTAAAATAGACCCAACAACATCTTACATGACTACATTGACTTTCATATAATAGCTAAAGAAGATGGTCAAAGTGAGATGTGTGAATAGTGCAAAATGTCAAATCGTTAAGAGTAATTTGGGACGGAGAGGTAGTTCAAAGAAATTATTACAACAATGACGATAATGATAATAAGAGTACGTATTAAAACTAAGATCAATAAGAGAGTGAGGTATAACTCAATTAGTTAGAGGATCCCTCTTATTTTCAGGAGATCTTGAAAGTGATTCTCAGTCTAAAATTCTAAACACACACACAAAAAAAAAGGTTAATAAAAGTCAAACAATTACTATAATCCATGAAAAAAAATAGCCTTAATAAATATAGTGAGTTTTTCATCATATATATATATATATATATATATATATATATATATATATATATATATATATATATATATATATATATATATATATATATATATATATATATATATACATGGTTGAATTTAACCCAATGAATCACCCGAATATGACTCGACTAGAAGTTAACCCGACCCGAAAATTGACCTGACTCGACCCGAAAACTGACCCGACCCAAACTTGACCCGACCCGAACTCGACCCGAAGTGTTGACCCGATACCCGACCCGACCCGATTATCGGCCGACCCGAAATTAACCCGAAACCCAAAATGACCCGACCCGATAATCTTTTGACCCGAACTTGACCCTACCCGAAATGACCCGACCCATACCCGACCCGAATGACCCATTTGCCAGGTCTAAGCTAAGCCCATTAACTTGCATTGAAATGAAGAAAGTTACCAACTAACGTAACTTATTTTATTTTGCTTTGCTTACTTGGAAATCGGACATTTCAACTAGAGGAGGGAACATAGATATTGAAACATCACCTTAGGTTGTAGCCACAATTAAAATCCTTTGATAGGTTATTTGAAATTAAGTCATTAGCATTATGTGGTGAATAATAATGGTGATCTAAACATTCACAATTTGCTTGTGCTTGTAGGAGCTTTTTGGTGCAGGAAGTGAGACATCATCAACTGTAATGGAATGGACGATGTCTGAATTGCTAAAAAATCCAAAAGCAATGGAGAAGGCACAAGCTGAAGTACGACGAGTATATCAAGGAGAGGTTGTAGTTAATGAGACAAAGCTACACAAGCTCACGTACTTGAAACAAGTGATCAAAGAAACCTTACGCCTCCACCCCCCACTTCCTCTCTTGGTTCCTAGAGAATCCGTTGAAAGATGTCAAATCCAATCTTATGATATACCTATCAAAACTCGAGTAATTATCAATGCATGGGCTATAGGAAGAGATCCTAAATCTTGGTTGGAACATGAGAGATTTAATCCCGAAAGATTTGAAGATTGTTGTACAGATTACAAAGTAAGTGATTTCGAGTTACTTCCATTTGGTGCAGGGAGAAGAAAGTGCCCTGGCGTGGCACTTGGTATAGCTAATGTTGAGCTCCCACTAGCCATGTTACTCTACCACTTTGATTGGAAATTACCTCTTGGTGATGGAAATCCTGAAAATCTAGATATGGATGATTCTTTTGGTATAACAATGCGAAGGAAAAATGATTTGCATGTAATTCCAATCCATTGGCCTTACTAATCTTGCATAGTGTAAAGTAATTTATATTTTTGCTTTATTGAAATGTGATTTTTCTTAAATTATATTGAACAAAAGTATGGTAATATAGGGAGACATTATATGTGTTTTCATTCTTTTCTTTTGTTGTCTATCGGATCGATTGTTAGTTGATCTGATAATATTTCATAGAAACTAGGTTGAAACCATCTAATTTAAAAGGCGGGTGTGTAATGTTGTTTAGGACCACTCTCAAATGAAAGTAGAGTGCAAGTCATACAGGCATACAGTAGACTGAATACATGGGCCTATGTAAGATAACTTCACTTGAGGTGATATATACTACTTCCTCTATTTTTTATTAGATATTTAAAATATTTTCTTAAAATTAAAATATCACAATACTTAATTGTAACACAAATACAGGAATTTTTTTTTTTAAGTTCATACACTACAAGAAAAAGGGTAATTAGCGACGGCCAAAGTAGTCGCAATTCCGTCGCAAAAATGGATTTGCGACGGATTTGCAACTACTTTGGTTCGTTGCCAAAGACCTCGTCGCAAATCCATTTTTGCGACTAATTTTTGAACAGTCGCAAATATAGCGACAGATTTGCAACGCCTTTGCAACTATCATTTAGCGACTAAATTTCAAATTTTAGCAACTAAATTATTGTCCGTCGTAATTTATTTGCGACGGATTAGCAACTACAAAGATCAATGTTTTAAGACTACTTTTGCGACGGATTAGCGACTGCAAGACCAAATTTTTGCGACTACGAGACTAAACTTTTGCGACTACGGAGACTAGTTTTATTGTGACGGATTTGCGACTATTGAGACTAATGTTTTTTGCGATGAATTAGCAACTACATACGAGACCAAATTTTTGCGACTACAAAACTAATTATTTGTGACAGATTAGCGACTACTGAGACTAATGATTTTGCAACTAACCAATTAGTCTCTAAATCAAATTTGCAGTCGCTAAATATTTGCGACTAACTATCAATATTTGAGACCATAATCAAGCAACCACCAATATTAATCACAAAACAAAAAAAGGTACCCACGCATAAATTCAAATAACCAAAATGTTAATTTTATTCAAATATCCAAAATATAATCAATTTTGTATCAATGTATTAAAAAACAATATTTAACTCATATGACTAATTGTTCCAAAAGTCACCTCCCATATAAAAAATGCTGCTTCAAATAAGAACTAATGACAATGTAAAAGACCAGTTCATAAAATTACCACCAAAAAAATTAAAATCACTTAGTTGTATCACGAGAGCGGGTGACTGCAGGCGTAGGAGGCTTATAAGGACGGTAAACTTGTTTTACAAGTGATGCCGTTTCCTGCAATGTATTTTGCATAGCTAATTTTTCCTTCTTCCATGTAGCTTTTTCGATCTCATGATTTTCGACGAATTCCTTAGCACATTTTAAGCTCTCTGCCGCTATTTTTTGGCTTTCTTCCACCTTGTTATGGTTTTCTTCCGCCATCTTCTTTAGTTCTTCAACTTGAGAACTTAATTGAGAAATCATGGAAGGAGTGGAAGGTGATGCAGTAGATTGAGAAGTATGATCGCTCTTGTAATACATTTGTGAAGCACTCCCTAAATCGTAGACTTTTCCTTTCTTTTGCCCATCTACAACCTCCAAGTAGACTTTGTCGGGGTTTATCCAAATTCCTTTGTTCTTATATTCCTCAAGTTTTTCCATATATTCTCCCTGCATTAAGATATGTATTAGTAACTATGATCTCAAATGTTAAAACTTAAATAAACTAAATACATTTAAATAAAAACAACTATAATAAAAATACAAGCAATGACTTGGGACATCGTCCAGGCCTAAAACAAGTTTGGACTTCTAAAACATAATTTAATTTAATTTGAGAGTGGGTGGTGATGGTTTGGAAATTCCTGAATGTGAGGATTAGGGGTAAAAGTGTCATTTTACCTCTTCATAGATGCTCCAAATTACAAAGGTACAACTATTGGGGAACAGAGGATCAGGGGTATTTTTATTATCGTTGTTTTTTTTTTAAAATAAAAGATGCAACACTTATAGAAAAATAATTTATGTAAGCAGTTATTAGTAAAAATTTCGACAGAGTCTCCTTTGTAAATTGAAGAATTCCCTCCTATAGGGTATGGTTTCAAAATAAACCTGTGTCAATTCCCATTATGCCATACCACATTAATCATATGATTAATGCCGACAAATCATTCTCATCCTCCAACTCAATCACACAAACAAATAAACAATCCATAATATCTCCAAACATTAACTACTATATATATATTTTTTTTGTAATCTTAGAAAAATATAGAAGTATACTCATACCATGAATTTTTGAGACTTGTCACCCATCAATTCAACTTCATCATTTCCCACACAAACCGAATGAGTGCTCTCATAGACTTCAGCAGCCGTTGGTAAAATTCCATCCTTTTTCTTTGCCTTGTATTAGAAGAAGTTGTTAGCACTTAAAGAAAAACAACAAAAAAATATGGGGACATAGACTATAGAGCAATTGTAATAAAGACCAGTTATAGTCATCTATATTAAGGAAGCTCCCAAAAGATGCTTTGTTTATGCCACCCTGTCTTAACCTTTTTTGATTTTGTCAAACGGATTTTTGGGTCAATGGACTTTGGAATCTCCTTAACCTGTTCCCATAGTTGATGACCCGTCAATATTGGAGGAGGCAATCGAGTTTCTGCTCTTTTTTTGAAAAAAGCAGTTCGGTTTTTTCTAAAAGGATGTGTAGGTGGGAGAAATTGACGGTGACTATCAAACCATGATACTTTAGAGCCATTGTCTAGCCAAAAAGACCTATGCTTGTCCATGCATTATGGACACGCCATCTTTCCCGATGTAGTCTAACCAGATAACATCCCAAACGCAGGAAAGTCACTAACCGTCCATAAAAGGGCAGCTCGTAACTTGAAATTTTGCTTTGTGGATACATCATATGTCATTGTACCTACTTCCCATAAAGATTTCAATTCGTCAATCAAGGGTTGCATGTACACATCCAAGTTCCCTTTTGGATTTTTAGGACCCGGAATGAGCAAGGATAAAAACATAAACGGCTTCTTCATACATAGCCATGGAGGCAAGTTATATGGGGTAACAATTACAGGCCAACAAGAATATTGCCTTCCAAATTTTCCATGTGCTGAGAAACCATCTGTGCATAGACCCAATCTAACATTACGAGGCTCACTTGCAAAATCCTTGTATGTGTTATCAAGATGTTTCCATGCTTCACTATCACTTGGATGAGCAAGTGTTCCACTTACCCTAGGATTTTGTGAATGCCACTGCATTTCATGTGCAAGGTCTTTGGTCGCATAGAGCCTTTGCAATCTTGGCGCGATCGGGAAGTAGAATAACACTTTAGCCGGCACACATTTTCCACGAGAAGTCTTCTTATAACGCTCCCCCCCCCCCCCCCCGCATTTCGAACACTTTTCAAGGTGAGCTTTATCCTTCCAAAATAACATGCATCCTTTAGGGCATGCATGTATCTTCTCATGAGGAAGTTCAAGGCCCTTTACCACTTTTTTAGTGTCATAGTACGTCTTGGACATTGAATTCTCATCAGGAATTACTTCACTAATGAGCGATGAAATTCTATCGACACATCTATGGGGCAAGTTGTATTCACACTTCAAGCTCGTAATCCTTGAAGCCATCTCTAAAACAGATAATCGACTTCCTTCATACAATGGTTTTTGTGCGGCCGCTAACATCTCAAAAAACTTCTTAACTTGAGGATTAGGTTCTTCATCAACATTCCGAATATCTTCATGCATTGGATCACCATCAACTTGACCAAATGCATCAATAATCATGTCAACATACGGATCCGATGGCTCATCTGATACTTTTAAAGAATCAAAATCCTCTCCATGACAAACAAATTCGTAGTAGTCATTAAGAAATCCTTTTTTATACAAATGCTGTCTTACACTTTCAACATCTAAAAAAGGAACATTTTTACACTTTGAACAAGGGCATCTGATCTTGGAAGATTCTTGAAAATCACGATGTTGTTTAGCAAAATCAATAAACCCTCGCACGCCAATTGTGAACTCCTTTCTTAGTAGTCGACCTTCTAATCTCTCATACATCCATTTTCGATTCAATTTCTCCATGATCCTAACTGCTAAACGACATTGTTAATCATACAACATATGTAATATAGTCTTCTTATATATGTAATTTATTCTTAATTATTATATACGATACTTCGTTATTTAGGCAATTACTTAGAAGACAAAAGAAAGATAAGAAAGAAAAGGTGCAGCAGTTAAGTCATATAGTGTATACACAATCCTTTTTCTTTATTTTTGAAACAATGGAAAAAAAAGTGTTCAATATTCATTTGGAGGGACAACATAAATAGAGAGAAACCAAAAAAATAAACTTAATAGGAACCAAAAAAAAAAGAAACTTAATGCATCAGTGTATGATATCCACGATTTGCATATGCTTATAGTGAAACAAGCAGAACAAAACAATGATAGGTATAACTCAATATATTTTACCAAATCTAGAAACAAAATTTCAGAACAGCGGAAACTACATACATCAATATGAAGCAGCATATATATGAGAATAGGATATCTAGTGTTAAGGAAAAATATAAGAAAAATAATCTAAAAATATTATATAAGGTTTTAAGTCAGTTTTTGCCAAGGGGTATAGCTGAAAAATCTAAAAAACATGGTATGCTAGTAAGGGTTGTTTTCCTTGAAGTTTTATGCAATTTCTTTGCTCTGTTTTATACATTTAACTAGTTTAAGAGCAATGAATATAAGAGAATGTCTAAAATTCTAAACATATATTGAGGCTTTGAGAAATTCATGACAAAGTAACATTGAAGCAATCAAGCAGGTGATAAACCTAATCCACCTCAACCCCATTCCCTTCCCCCCACAAAGATCCTCTTTGACTAAAGACAGTAAATCCTGACATGAAATGTATTCTCATAGAATAAGTGAAATTGATCAGTAAATAAGAAGTTGGGCAGACTGCATTTTTCAGAAGCTTGGGGTATAAACAGACAAATTATTGACTTTAGCCTAGAAAGAAACTACAAAACCACATCAAATTTTTTATATTGTTACCATTATGTGACAGAGACTTCGGTCATTTTTAATCGATAATATAGGGCCAAATCTCCCTATTAGAAAAGTAAGTTCAAAGTCTGGCCAAGGAAATCACTCATTAGTAGAACCAAGGAGAAACACATACACATCTTTGATATTGAATTAGAAATGTTTTCCAATTCCATATGACACAAATATAAATGATGCACCCATGAAATTATTGAGGAAGTAAACAAAACAGTACACATTATAATAACTACAAGAACTTGAATAAAAGAACTCCTTGGGATATATGTCATTGAGGCAACCAAATACCCTTTTAATCACACAGAAGCTGCAACATGTCATAAAATATACAAGCATGTGTGAAATAGACAATGCTAATCATCAATGACATGATTAGTCAATGTGCCAACAGTTTAATATGAAGATTTCAAGGTAAATATACAACTAAACATGATCACTTTTTACATTTCCTTTTTATCATCGTCATTTCTATCCTTAATTACAATGTAAAAATGCATATATCCTTCACTTAATTATTCTTTCATTTTCTGAAAATTGTACAGAGAATTCAAACTTATCCAGACCTTGCAAACCTCAGGGCAAATAAAAATCAGTCATAAAGAAATTAATAATAATTAGGGATTTTTGAATAATAAATCATGTTTGAATGGTTTTACAATAATTGACTTCAAAAATAACCCAAAAATTCGCAATTGGCAGCCAAACAAAATCAATTCAATCAATTCGCAATAAACCAGATTAAATTCAATTCAATCAATTCACAACTCATTCAATTCGCAATTTAATCAATTCGAAATTTATAATCAGTTCGCAATTTGCAAACGAAACTAGACTAAAATTAAAAAAATTGGACAAAATACTCAATGATAACCCTAAATCGCAATTAGCAAATTGCAATATGAGAAAGATTGAATGGACGGTAGGAAGAGGAAGCATGCGTAACTAACCGGGAGGAGATGGATGGCGCAACGGCGACAGATGAGGACGACGATGGTTTGATCTGAAGTTCTGAATTATGGCTTTCGTTTTCCCTTCGTTTTTTGTTTCTTTTGGTGAGGATGAAGAGTATCGAGTAGCACGAAAATAAGGAGTGATATAATTTTATGTTTTTTAGGAAGGAGTGATATAATTGTTTATTGTGTTTTTTTGGCGGTAACAACTCATTATACTACGTAGTACTTGTTTCCTTACTTTTGTACTAAGGGTTTTTATATTTTCGTAACAAAAAAAAAATAAAAAATAAAAAAATTAACTTATTATATATTAAGGGTTTTAATTCCTTTTTAATAAATTTTTTAAAAAAAAATAGTAGCAACTACCATGTTAGTTGCAATATTAGTCCCAAATTTTTTAAAAAAATTGTTTCAAATTTGTTAGCCTTAGCAACTGCAATTTAGTTGCAAAAAGTTATAGGACTGTTGCAGATTAGCGACTGCATAGCAACTATTACAAAATCTGTTGCAAAATTTGCGACAACTCCTTTTTTGCAGTCGCAAAAATAATTTTTGCAACTAATTATTATGGTAGTCGCAAATATTAGTTGCTAATTAGCGACCGCATAGCAACTACTGCAAAATCAGTTGCAAAATTTGTGATTGCTCGTCTTTTTCAGTCACAAAATTATTTTTGCGACTAATTATTATGCCAGTTGCAAAAATCAGTTGCTAATTCCCCTTTTTCTTGTAGTGATAATCCACTAAATTACACCTTTTTTTTTACAGACACTAAATTACACTCTTAACAATCTGTCACCCTCATTTTAGATGTATTAGATCACATGAGGCCCACTTTTCTTAAATAACGTGAAAAAAAACTCCTTTGGGCTAATCCGGATTCGGGGATCAATTATGGGTGGTTAGAATCTAGTCTTCTCCCAATTGTTGTTGTATGGGATCGAATACAGGTCAACCATATTAAGTGTAGTCTCAATCACTACTACACCAATATGGCGATATTCAATTGGTAGGAAATAGTTCCTTATGCACATGTAAAATTTTTTATTTTATTTTAACACATGATTTATATCGTAAATTGATTATTTATTTATTTAAAAGTAACCTAGTCGATGGGTAAAAATTATTAAAGAAAATAATGTAAATGATAATAAAATCTGGAGTAATTCAGCAGTACAGTGTAATTATTTTTCATCAAATAATATTCTTAAGGTTTGTTGAAAAGATTATAAAATTAAGGGTTAAAATAAAAATCAGGAGAAATGCGCGAATAAATGGAATTTATATGATGCATATTGATCAATATACTACATGCTTTTTCTTCGGTAACTTTGACAACAATCCTTTTTCCAATCCTTTAACTAGCTTGGAATAATTTTTGTATACATCTGGTAAACAGTATTTTACTGTAAATCAAGGGTGACTTTTTATCAAATTTAGGGTCACTTTTACAATTTTTTGGGTAACTTTTATCAATAAAGCATAAATACTTCGTAATTTTTATTTATGTTAGGATAACTTTTATACAAATTAAGGTAACTTTTGCTCATTTTAGGGGTAACTTTATAACGGATGTACAATATTTACTATACATCCGATTTATTTAAAAGTTTGTCTTTTACTTGAGCAATGAAAAAATAAAAGGGAAAAAATATTGCAGAAGCTAGATCGTAATTTGAAACTATGATACCATGTTAGATTTTGTGAAAACTCCTCATATTGGAGTGTATTCCATTGATTCCAATATATAGGGTTACAAGGGACCTAATCACTTTAGGAGATCTCAAAAGATAATTACAGAAAATATACAAACTATATTCTTACCTTTAAAAAGTGTAAAAAAAACACTTATACGTTCTAAAAAGTGTAAAAATAAAACACTTATGAATAGTGTGAGGACAATTATTATATTCTTAAAATGTTTCTTTACCTATATGCCCAAATTGATATAATGTTAAGGATTTTTTAGATTTTAACGCCTGATAAAAACGAAAAAAATTGATATTAACACCTCCAAAAAAAAATTTATTTTAACACCTCTTATAAAAATTTAAATTAGAAGTTACCACCAAAATCATAGTTCATTTGACGGAACTGTTACTTGGTCCCACTCTAACGGATAGTTTTTTGAATTCCCTCTATATATGCACAATTCTCCCCAATTATCCCCTATTTTAACTTAATCTTTGTTGGAAACAGATCGATTTGCTTCAAAATAACGAAAATTACTAGAGTAATTGGTTGTATTTTAGTTCGTGGAAGACATTGAAGCTACTGAAACAGGTATTTGGATTTATACGAATGCAACGAATTATGTTGAATCAAATTGGGTAAATTTAGGTTGGTTGTCTGTTAATTATGTAATAAATTCATTAGGTTTATTAATTAGGATTGTTTTATACTCGAATTGATACTTAGATTGTGTTATGTATGAATGTAATTTCCCAATTACAAAACTAGGGTTTATCAGAAATTGAAATTTGGGCCTTTTTGTATTAGTTAATTAAAATTGAAAATTGTTGTTGATAATGTTAATTCGTTGATGATTAAATGTGTATATGTAATTGTTGTTCTAAAATTGATGCAGATTATGGCGTTTGTTAGCTCTTCCCCTTCTAATGAAAAGAAATGCAATTGTGGTGTGCCAATGGGCAAGCTAACTAGCTGGACAAAGGAGAATCCAGGGAGGAAGTTCAAAGCTTGTAAGTTTTATGATCCAATCACAGAAACAAGGGGCTGCAAATCTTTCGAGTGGGTTGATCAACCTGATGGGACAGATTGGCAAACAGGGGGTATTAACAACCTCTTATTGGATAAGAAGCTGCTAAAGGGTGAAGTCAATGAATTGAAAAGGGAAGTTGACAAAATCAGTGGTCAAAGGAGGTGCCTACTAAATGAAGTTGATAATTTGAAGATTAGATGCAAGGCCTTAAAAGGTGACAGGAACAGAATGAACAGGGAGTACAGTGCAGGGAAGACAACTTCAATGAACTATTTTGGTTGGTTGGGCATTACAATTTGTATTAGTTTGTCAATGTTTGTTGTTTTCATAATGGGTAGGGGTGGTTAACTTGTATTAGTATCAATTAAGTTATGGAACCTAAATTTAAATATTTTGTATTGGCTTGAGTTGTTATGAGAATGGTTTCAATGATATTTGCATTGACTGAGTTGTTGATTTTTAAAATGCTTTAACATTGCTAAAGGAATTGAAGATGGTAAAAGCTGTGAAACTCTTGCACTTTTTTCATTGGCAAAATAAGTAAGCACTTCAAAAGTAGTTTGACAAAAGAAGCTTACTTTACACTGCCTTAAAGCAATGCAAATCATACATACAACTTTTAAAATGTCATATGGTAATCAAACCCATAGGAAATCTACCAAATCATACATAAAACTAACAGATTGTTCACTGATAAACATTGTTCACCAATTAGACACATGAATTCACTGGGTGAGGTTCATCTTGAAGGACTGCATCTTGCCCCTTGTCACAACACCTGTTTGCTGAGCTGGTTGTGCTGCAGGCTAACTTGAGGGGGTTCTTACCTTGGTTGGAGGCTCTTTCTTTGGGTTTAGATGACTTGATCTAGGTTGACTGGAGCTAGCCCTCTTCTTTGTTTTTAATTGACTGGAGGTTGGTTGGGTTGAGGTAGGTTGTCTTCCAACTCCTGCCTCTGTTGCAGCCTATCAGACATGTTGTGTCAAAATGGAATAGTTAATGACATGTATTATAGGATTGAAAATGTACCAAAAAAAAGAGTAAGCAAGTTGAGGTTGATTTGGGTTACCTTTTTTACAGCCCTGAGCTCTTTCTTTTTTCTCTCCTCTACCATCCAAGGTGTATTCAAGGGGGGTCTGCCTGCTGCCTTTATCAGCTCTGTTGCTGGTTCTGGAGGTAGTTTGCAGGTCTTGGCATAATGCCCGAAACCCCCCACAGTGTTTGCATTGCTTCTTCCTCTTTGTTGAGCTACTTGCAATTGAACATTCCCCTGGCTCAAGCTTCCTTTTCTTGCTTTTTGGTCTGCCTGGCTGCACTTTAAATGCAGGGGGTTGTGGTTCTCTCATTTTGACTTTCTCCCAGTGTTTGGGACCTGGCATTAGGTGGACAACTGGTTCATAAGCAGCTCTGTATGTTTCCATTGTGTATTATGGGTCAACATAAGCCTCTATGTCACCCCTCATATCCAGCATGCATGCATAAGCATGAACACAGGGTATCGCAGTGAGTTCCCAATGGTAACATGTGCATGTTTCTTTCTCCATGTCAACCAACACTTGGTCATCCTTAAGCTGCACTTCATATGTGTTGTCCCTTGATGGCTGCACCATACACCCCCTAGCCACAAAATCTATCCTATGCAGAACATGCCTGACATATGGCACTAAGTTACTATTTATATTTTTGGCATCCTCCCACTTTTCATTATTCCTGTTCATTATATACCTCCTCATCCATTCCATTTGGGTGAGGATTGGTTTATCTCTTGCAAGCCTGATTACTGCAGTGAAAGTCTCACACGTGTTGTTCAACAACATGTTGGACTTGGAGTAGGTGGAAAAGCATGTCTACACCAATGCTTGGGAGGAATACTCACTAAGTACTCATATGCAGCTTCATCAAGAAATTTGATAGACTCCATGGCTATCTCATACTCAAACTGACAAATACATACATATACAATCAGAAAAACACTCAAACTGACAAATGCATTTAGTAAAATTAAACATGTAATGTCATTACACAATCTAACATGCACTGCAAATGTAAAACTTAGCACATCATAGGGAACAAGTTCACTTACAAAAGTGTTAGCCCTAGCAGCACTCCAGAAAAGCTCCTTAAATGTTGCTCCAGTGAATTTGAGCTTAAAGTTGGCCCAAATATGCCTAACACAAAACCTTTGATCTGCTTTGGGAATAACATCAGCCATTGCTTCAATCAATCCCTAAAAAAGGCAAACATCAATTAACCATATTAGAAGAAACTCAAACACTTACACATGAATAACAGTTTTGGAAGAAAAAAGTAAGGTAGTAATACCTTTTGCCTATCAGACATGATGGTTAGCCCAGCTCCTTGGTCATGTGTGAACATAGCCATTAGAGACTCTAAGAACCAACCCCAAGTCTCCTTGTTTTCCACCTCCACTGTGGCCCAGGCTAGAGGGAACAAATTGTTGTTCCCATCTTTATCCACTGCCACCAAAATCTGCCCAGGGTAGGCACCTTTGAGGTGACAACCATCCACCCCAATAAGTGGCCTACAACCTCTTACAAAACCATCTCTCAGAGGTCTTAAACACATGAACATTCTGAGAAACAAGGGTGGTTCTGGCCTATCAATACCATCAACAACAATATTACACCCAGAACCAGGGTTGTACTTCATCACAGCTTTCCCATAATCCCACACCTTTGCATATTGCTCCCTAACAGAACCAAATATAATCAACTTTGCCCTACACCTTGCTACCCATGCCATAAAATAAGTCACTTCAATACCCAAATCATTCAGAATCCTAGCCCTAATCTCCTTAATTCTCTAGCTAGGGTTACTCCTAAACTCCTCCAAATACCTCTCTGATATATACTCAGCAGTAAGCATCCTATTCTTCCTCACTCTTAAACAAGTGTGTTTCAATCTGAGGTTTTTGATTTTCCAAGTTTGTTGCTTAAAAAGTTTTGAATCAAAGACCTTGAATTGACACTTCACTCCCCCCCCCCCCACACATGTACAAGTAGGCATTCTACAAGTGTAAGTGTTGAACTCACAATCACACCTATACCTACATTGTATTGTAATCTTAGTACTGTCATTATGCAAAAAGTAGAACTCATACCTATTCTGAACTGCATGAAGTCTAAGTGCCCTCCTTAGCACTTGAGCATTGCTGAACTTTAGATTTACTTTCAACTGAATAGGGTTCGGAAAGTCAACATCAGCATTGAACCATAGAGCAGTGTCCTCTTCTTCATCAAAACCACACAAACTCCTTGATTTATCTGAATCTCCTTCATTATCTGGATTCAGATGCAGATCTCCAACATCCAGGTCTTCCCTAAGCTCTGACCTCTTATCTTTCACAGGAACACCTTCTTCTATTTCACTTCCCAGCCCTTTCTTCAAGCTTTTGTTCACCTTGTCCAAAATATCCTATGACCCTTCAATATACCATTCCTCATCCCCTTCATCATATTCTTCCTCACTAGGTTCCCAGTCCAAGTCCTCATCACTTAAAACTTCACTTGAGTACTTAGAGTCAACATCCTCAAGCTCATTCAACTTCAGAGCTTTTGCCTTTGCTGACCCTTTCCCTTTCAACCTACCCTTCTCAGTTACCACTTCAGCTACTTTCTCTTTTCCTCTCTCTGCCTTACTAAACCTAGGGCTCCTTCTCACACTGACAATAGTATCAGTGGTGCCCTTCTTGCCCTTTTTATTTGCCTTTGGTGGATTAGGTTGGGCCTCATTTGTGGGCTTATTAGTAGTTGGTACTGTTACAAATACTTCTACATACCCTTCACCATTTACTGTCTCCAAAAGACCCTTAATATCTTCACTATTAACTAGCTCCCTTTTCCCATTGTTAGAAGTTTTCCCCTTCTCCCTATACCAACATTTGTAATGCATAGGAACAGGGATATCCCCTTGAACAAACCCATGAATAGCAGCTGTCCTAATCAAATGCACATCCATCTTAGACACTTCAACTTTCCTTTTCCAATAACACCACCCACCACACCAAACAAGAAGCTGCCTATCTTTGCTTACTCTTTTTGGAACAAATGCACCTCCAACTCTAAGACAAATGTCAATTATGCCATCATTGTCCCCCATTATCTACCCACCAGTCAAAAAGGATAACAAATATTAAAACCCATTCAATAATTGAACATTATATGATTACATTGCATGCGCAATGACACTAAGAGAATAAACAAATCTATCCTAATTATCTAACTTGCAGTGCAAAGGCAGCAACTCCAACATTTTTGCATAAACAATTCAAACTCAATTCAAGTACTCCATGAATTAATTAAGAATAAACCACTGTAAATAACCTCTAATCTCAATTAAATAATTCAATTACCCTAATTCGCAAAGTCAATTAAATAATTTACCTAATTCGCATAGTCAATTGAATTGTCAAGGGTTAGTTTCATGCTCTTCTACCAAAAGTAACCCTAATTCAGCATATAATTGCAATTTTGACATCAACCAAGCACCACAATCAAAGATGATAAAAAAAAATACCTTCTTTGGAATCTTTCGACTGTCTTTGTCAGATCTCCAGCAGTTTGCCCCTTTTTTCTTGATGAAGATGACGAACACCTACTGAGTTGTTCTTCTGCAATGTTGACACCTAGCTTTGGACCTCAACCACTCAAAATTAGGTTTAAATGTTTGCCCTTTGAATATTTTTTTGATTAGATGAAGATTCAGAGATAATTGAATGAAGAAGTTGGGTGAGTATTCAATGAAGGAAGAAGATTCGTATTTTGTTAGGTGAAATTTGGAGGTAAAACCAAATGCTGGGGCCCACAGACTTTTGCCGTCACGGAATCCGTTATCTGGTGGTAACTTCTAATTTAAATTTTTTTAAGAGGTGTTAAAATAATTTTTTTTTGGAGGTGTTAATATCAATTTTTCCGTTTTTATCAGGTGTTAAAATCTAAAAAATCCTAATGTTAATTACATATAACCTTTTCCTTGTGTGATTTAATGATTTAACTCTTATAAATAGTGTTTGGAAAATCTCTCTCTCTCTCTCTCTCTCTCTCTCTCTCTCTCTCTCTCTCTCTCTATATATATATATATATATATATATATATATATATATATATATTTGACATCATTAATGTCATTGCCTCTTTTTAAACTCTTAAGAAAAGTGTGCAAACATACATTTACATCCCTAAAAACATTTTATTTTAATACATATTTTCACTCATCAATGTTACCAACAACTGAAAGGCCTCTCTAAATATGGCTAGCTAGGACGCGTTAGCACAATAATAAACCGCAACCTGTTTGCACAAAATCATTTTCAACCCGAACTGAATTAAAACTGCTCAATGATAAACCGAACCGAAATCGACTGGGCACTTAAACCGATTTCAAACCGACCCTTTTTTGAACCAAACTGATTTCAAACCGAACCGTCAAACCGTTTGGATCGCACAATCACCTAAATAGCTAGAGAGTCCACTATACAAGTCCCTAGAGGTTTCATCCTAATTCCATATGGCGATATGAGGAGTAGCTTTTAGTCTTATGAATTGTTTAACTCTCTTCTAGTCTCATACTCTCGTCTCTTTTTAATATGAGACATACATGTGTTAGTTTTGGAAACCTATAATTCAAAAAGACTACTGTAAAATTTTAACAATATGAGTATATGACTGATAATTAAATAGCATGATTTGATTTAAATATAAGAATATTGTATAATTAAGATAATTCATCAGCTATCATAGTATCATGTAGAATAATTAACACTTTGACCAGCAAAAACAACTAATAAATAATAAATAATTAAAGATAATTCATAATTTATGACGATGATGTCTACTAGATCAATTTCTTAATTAATAAGTTCATAATTTATTAAAATTGCATGTTACATGATCATTATTATAATTTGACAATTTGTAAATAATGTATAATTCATGCGTATCTCAAGGTTACTATATAATTATTTTCATAAACTTACAATATTATTATCTTAACACCTACCGTACCGGCCCATGTGTAAAAATAAAAATACAAAAAGCTTAATTAGTGAAGACTCAATTGCTTTAAATAACTTTTTTTTTTGCCATAATAGGAATATCAATTTTATAGTGGAGATTTCAGAAAGGAAAAAAAAACAGAGGAGAAGCTAGATATTAGAATATATATTTATATATATATATATATATATATATATATATATATATATATATACATATGGGAATTAATGAATTTCTTCATATGAATAAAGGTGATGGGGAGCTCAGTTATGCTCAGAATTCTTTTGTCCAGGTAATTTTGGTTTATCTATCTCGAATTTTCTGATTGATTTTATTTTATTTTTGAAAAAAAAAGTTTCTGTTTGATTAACTTAAACATGTATTTAACCCCTTTTAATGCATTTTCACAGGTACTTATGACCATAAGAAAAAAAAATGATTTATAAATATTGAGTAATAGAGTATTTATCAATATTTAACCATTATTTGATTAAGAAAATTTTTTTACTCAAAAAAGGCACTGTCAGATCAGTTGGTCATAAGTATTTAATTATTTACCAATATTAATAATTTCATAATAAATAATTTAATGCTACTAGTTGCCATTTTGGGACTTTGGGTGGGTTTTCTACCCGTCACTCCGCTGATATGACTCATATGAGCCCAGCCAGGATAAAACCCCGTTCAAAATGGGTCTCGTTTGGCTCACTAGGGCCTTCTTTCTATATTGGGTTAAATTGCATAGTTCTAATCCAAACAAATTAAACTTTGACCTTATTTGTCTAGTTGTCCACCAATCTTTAAAATTGTACATTAATCCCATATGTTTTTATAATTTTATTTACGACCCTCAAAACATCCTATTTTTATTTAACCACCCATTTTTAAAATTATTTTTATTTGATCACCTACAAAAATGCAAAATGTTAGATTTTGCCACCTCTTAACAATAGATTTTATTTATTTATTTATTTTAATATAAAAACATCGATTTTTGTTACAAAACTTCCTCTTTTAAGGTTGTGGGAGTCATTTTAGCAAAAGGATTCGATTTGAAATCAGAATTGAAAAAGTTATTGGAAATGTCTCGTTTTCATGCTAAGAACTACATTGGTTTGTGTGATACACACAAAATGAAACATTTTTTTATACTTTTTTGTCTTCAAATCAAACCTAAAGGATCACAGTGACCCCTAAAACCTTAATAGAACAAGTTTTGACACAAAAATCGATATTTTTTTAATTAAGAGGTAGTGAAATCTAAAGTTTTGTGTTTTAGTGTGTGGGTTGTTAAATAAAGTAAAAGAAAAAACGGGTGGTTAAATCAAACCATGGTATTTTGAGAACTAGTAAAATACAATTAATCAAAACATGGTATTTTGAGAGCTAGTAAAATACAATTATTCATGGTTTCACATATATGGTAAATGGATTAGGTTTTGGTCTTGCAAGAAGACGAACCAAATCTGTCATTGTATCTTACCTTAGAAAAACATATATATGGCGCTGTTATAATCATCAAAATTGTCCTCTCTTGCATGAATTACATAAGAATAATCAATCAATAACCTTAATCTATACTTAGTCTATACTTAGTTAGTATTTAAAAACTATAACCAAGATACTAAGAAAGACACATGTCACTATCCACTCTATTACACTTCTCTAACCATAGTGTCATATGTCATCTTACACTATTAATTTTTTATTATTACACCATTTTTTTTTAATTCTTTCATTAAACTTATACTTCATCTTTCATACACACTTCATCTCTCCCCTTTGATTCAACCTTTTCCTATTCTCTCTTTAATTTTACTCATTCCACCTTCTATTTAAGCCTCTTTTTCGATTAAAGTTCCAAAATTTTAATTTCTTTAATCACGTTTCCGATTACATATTATACCCTATAATGACTTACTGATATTTCCTTACTTATCTCTCAATGCAATTTTTTCGATTACATATTATACCCTATAATGATTTACTGATATTTCCTCACTTATCTCTCAATACAATTTTATATGAATAACCCGTGCATTGCACGGGCCATAAGGCTAGCTAATACTAAAACAGACACCGGGAGTGACACATGTCACATTCTGGTGCTGTTTTTTCCCTCCAAAACCCTCTTTTCCTTTTTTATTCTTCCGTATTCATTTACCTAAACTATTATTTCAACTTTTTTTTTAGTTATTCGATAAATAGAGTAATATTAGATTCTCCAGAAAAAAGTAGTAACAAAAAGTTTGATTTATATTATTGATATTAAAAAATTACTTTTTTTTAACCATAAAAAAATATATAAAATTAGATATAATTATTTTAACTTTTTTACAAAATAAATAAATTAGACTTACCATGCATGGCACGGGGCTAAGCTAATGTTAATTATATTTTAATCATGTTCAATTATAACAGAATGAAGTGTGGTTAATGAACCTAACACATAATAGAGAGCACAATACAATCTCTAATCTCGGAGAGTAAAGGCTTAATTAAAGGTCTTAATGTAGCTGATTTGGGATGTGGAGTAGGACAAGTTCCATTGGCCCTAGTATCAATGGTGATAGAAATTATGCAAAGGAAGTGCAAGGAATCGAAGCATGATAGTGAAGTTCATCAACAGCCTAAACTTCATATGTACATGAATGACCTTCCCTCAAATGATTTTAGCTTATTGTTTAAAGATTTGCTGAATTTGGAGGTGTTAAAAAGAAAGGATGAAGGTGAGCCGGTTTGCTTCTTAATGGGTGTGCCCGGTTCCTATTATGACGTGCTTTTTCCTCACAATACTTTGCACTTTGTTCATTCCAATTACACTCTTCATTGGTTATCTAAGGTTTGTATTGTTAAACACTCGTTATTTTGTTAAGTGGATTTTTTATTTTTTCTTACTTTGAGCATTCTTTATCTTTAATGATTTGTTGTGGTTGTGGCAGAATGTCCCACATTTAATGTGTGGCTAGTTAAATCGATTGTCTAATTCAATGTGATATATAAGTTGTTTCTAGAGATGGAAATACGTCAAATTTGTGCGACTCTGTTAGATATTACAATGGACCCAAACTCATTTTTTTTAATGCAAACTCAAATTCGGTCTTGACATATTGCCTTGTTAGTCGGGTCTAAAATGTTCAGACCCATGTTCAGATCAATTAGACTATAGGATTCAATTCTTCAAAAAAAAAAAAAAAAGACTATAGGATTCAATGTACAAAATGAATAAAATGGGTCTATAACATATTATTTCCAACCATTGTAATGGCCACATATTTTTCTTAGTTTTTTAGATGTAACTATGTACGCAAGTGTATAATGCGTGACAAAGTTAATGTTAGCTTGACATTAAATAAACAGAAAATGTATTGGACTATTGGTCCATGGGTTTCTCAGTTTCTGGTCCATTAGGTTTATTTAACTTTAGTTAGGTTAGTGTGTGGTTACAATTGGGTTATGACGTCATATGTTGAGTTAAGTCACCGGAAATAGCACTTGGGTAGTAATCGGTGCAATTATGTTGAATGTGGGGTAGTAATTAGAAACTTTTTTTTTACGGGTAGTAATTAACAAGGGAGCTCTTTCTGAGGTAGTAATTAACAAATTTTCCTTTTGTTAAATATTTGTGTCCATACCAATTGTATTCTAGATCAGGTCAATTTAAACTACATCAAATTGTTTTGAGTCGTGTCAATTTTAACACCTCGATTTGAGATATGTACAGATTCCACCCGGGCTTTATGATGATCAAGGCATGTCAATAAACAAGGGGAACACTCACATAGCCGAAACAAGTCCCAAACCAGTTGCTGAAGCTTATTGGGCTCAATTTGAACAGGACTTCAATCAGTTTCTCAAATGTCGCTCAAAAGAAGTAGTACTAAACGGATTTATGCTCCTAACAATCACCGGTTCACCATGTTTGACGGATTCATTGCCATGGACGCCGTTCTTGATGACCAAAATAATGACTCAAGCCCTTACTTGTCTTGTTTCAGAGGTCTTACACACTCTCCTTTATCAACTACCTTCTAATTTTGCATTTTTTCTACATAATGCATATGTTCTTTTTTTTCTTCCCAGACCTTATGGGTCGGGTAGGGTATAGGTGGTGGGTCTAGGTGGCATTGAGTAGGACACGAGTCTGGATATAATGTTTTTTGAGCCATATTCTACCCAAACCCTACCCACGACCCATAAGACCTCGTCGGCTCGTCCCTACTCCCTAGTCAACTTACCCATACCCTAATATCCGTACATAGACTTGCACAATATATTAGATAAAATAAATTGTTTCAAAATCAAATAAAAAAATTCCTAAGGATCTTGGTAATGAAACTAAGTATGGTATGAAAGACAACATGATACTACCTCCGTTACAGGTTATGTGTAACGATTTGACATAAAGTGTTAGTAAATAAGCAAATTAAACAGAAAATACTTATCTTAATGTTGTGTAGACCAATTGACAATTGCCGTGTTGTGGTGAACCACCGACCTAAAAGACAATTCCGCGCTACCTCCCGGTGCAGTAGACTAGAAGCGGTCGCCCTCTAGGATAAGCACAGCGCCGGAGTTTATGTGCACTCAAAAACCAGACTGGAACTCAGAATACTTGCCCAGAAAACAGAACAGAATGAATTCGTGTTTAGATATATTTAGAAAAGAGAGAAGACTGATTGTTGTTTTTCTTTCGGAGGTCAATAAGGTTTATTTATAAGGCATTGGAGGGAGTAAAAACAACTAACAATTAAGGGGAAAATGGTCGTCAATCAAGTGGTGTAACATCCACCCATTAATCCCCAATAAGAGCTAGCTTTTATCAACATTAAAAGGGGTAACGGCTAGTCTTTAAGTGACAACATTAATCAGCAATAATGCCCATTAAATTAGCAATAAGAGGAAGCTAAAATTAAGGGATTCCAATAGCCAATAAATCCCAACAGTCAAAAGAATAAACACCGTAACTTCTTTGTTTTAAAATTCCAACATAAAGCAGAGAAGGAAAATGTATAATCGTTGCATATAACCTGTAACGGAGGTAGTAAATACGTAGTATGAAACAGAGGTAGTATTTTAATTCTATTATATGTATCATATGGAGTAGATCTGTAGATAAATTTTTTTTTTCGAATAAGCCAGAAGAAGTTATTAATGATAGCTTACAATGAATATTTTTCAGGGAGTAATCAAGGAAGAGAAGCTAGACAATTTTGAGTTTCCGTTGTATTTGGCAAACACAGATGAACTTGGAAGCATAGTGCAGAAGGAAGGGTCATTTTTAGTCGAACATTCAGTGACAACGGAACTTGATATGGTACCTGAAATTGAGGACAAATGGGAAAGATCTCAGATAATTACGAACCTCGTTAGAGCATACACAGAATCAGTACTTTCGCATCATTTTGGTGAAGAGATAATTACCCCTTTATATGAGAAGTTTAAATATTATGCATACCAGTATTTGGCTCAAGATCAAGCTGCAAAACACTATTCTGTTACGATTTTACTTAGAAAAAAATAAGCATGATATGCATGAACATAGATAAATACTCCCTCTGTTTCAAAAAGTTATTCTTGATTAATTATAGAGTGATTGTCGCACAAAAAAGTCAAACCAGAAAACTTTAAGAAACAAGGAATATCTATTTTCATTTCTTACTTTGTGTGTGTTAGGTTGATTTGGTTTATGCATATTTGTGAAGGAGTTGGATCATTTGGTATCGATTCATCAATGGTTTCGAGGTCAAGGTCTCAAGGAAGAGTCCTAGTTAAGATAAAAAGAAGAAATTATTTAAGTGTTAGTATAGAAGGATGCATTGCTGCTTCTTTGCTCTTCTATCTTGCTTTTCTTGTTGTATTTGTTCTTTTCCAATTATTAATCTCTTTGTTAGCATATTATTTTTGTATTTTTGTTTCTACTAATCCTTGTATTAAGTGTATGTAAATTGGTTGTTCCTAAAATTAGGGCAACTCGCTATCGAAACTGGAGATTATATTCTCTTGACATGAAATAAAGTTGTAATTAGTATTAAATGCGGGTCTGGGCCGTACCCGCAAACCAAGAGAGAGAGAGTCCACTTCACAAATCCAAGGAGGTTTCATCCCAAAACCATATGGCAATAGGAGGATTAGACCCTTAGCCTTACAAAGTGTTTAACTCTCTCTTCTTTTTATCAACGAATGACACTTACATGTGTTAAATGTAGGATAATCTTCAACACTCCCCCTCACATGTAAGGTCCATTTAACTCAATGATCACTTGATCCGATTCAATTTGGCCCAGAATACTTAATGTCATTAAAGGTCCCCAACTTTTGGCCTGGCAATATACTCAAACCATTAGAGGTCCCATACCGTGGGCCCGGCTCCACACAAATACAACTTTGCCACCAGATAAGTACATCTATAAATAGCTCTCCAATTATTAATGATGAAAACTTTTTTCCTAATTCTCTCTCATTCTTTCTCTACTTTCTCTCTCTAGAAAGCATATTTGCTGACTTAAGCATCGAAGGGGTTTTCCCGGGTCACACCCCCTCGGGCAGCTAACCTTATTTGTTTTGCAGGCCGAGCTCTCGGACATCAAGGTGGAGCCCTCAGATATACCCTTGCTAAGCGGAGCTGAAGAACATTTGAACATTCATTGAACTTAGTCTCTAAGGCATCTTGATATTATTACCTTAATACCTGAGGAGTATACTGTTTCCAAAAACAACCTCCTTTGCATATTATGTGCAATTTTTTGTATGATTTGTAAGATATAAAATATTCCTAAGTTTCACATAATATAATATTATGTCGCTTTTCTTATTGAATTTATTCTTTTCCTTTATTCTTTTTTTTTATCTTGTTACTTATTATTCTGTTCATGTTGATAGTGATCCTTGTATAATTGTATGTAATGGTGGTTGTCAGAAAAATAAGGCAATTGACTGTTGAGATCAGCTATATTCTCATGTAAATTAAAAATTCTATAATGTCATTTTTTTAAAATGACACCACAACTTGCTGATGTGGCAAAATCTGATTGGCCTGTATTTTGTGTTTTTATTTTCTTTTTGAATTATTTTTAATGTCCATAATGTATTCAAATTGTTTTTTTTATTCTTTTTAATAAAAAATTATAAATTATGAAAAATCTAATTTTATAATAAAAATTAATTTTCGAATTTTTAATTATAATTAGAAATCATAAAATTAAATTCGTTCATCATCTACATCAAAATTGTTCATCATCGTTCATCATATCATTCATCATCTTTGTGAAAATCTATTTTATAATATTAATAAAATTTTGAAAATATACTTATAATTAAAAATCAAGATCATGGAATGCTTCTAGAGAAGAAGAATGACAGTCAGTAACATTGCCTGGAAATTGCCGGAAAAGTGACTATATCCTTAATCCTTCCCGGGAAAGTCGCCTGAAACCTTCCTGAGATTGACCAAAACCGATCCTAAAACCGTCACCAAATAGTCCAAGAACTGCCATGCCGGAATGCCTATAATGTCGCCTGAAAACCGCACCAGAAACCCTCCCAGAAAGACCCCTAAAAAAGCACCAAAAAACGCACCCAAAATACGCCTAAAACCGCTTGAAAATTCGTCGAAACCTTGAGCCGCTGCCTTGAACCTTCGCCGGATCCACGTGCGCCGGAGGATTCGTCGGGAACTGCAACCTAATCGCTGCACCCTAATTGCCCAGGAGAGAGATCATAAAAAAAATGGCCATTAACGATGATGAACACACACTAAATATTTGATTTGCTTTTTTAAGTTTGATTTTCAGAATTTTAATTTTAATTTTAATTTAATTTTTGGAAATGATTTGTTAAAAAAAAAAAACTACTCGTATAATGATGTACAGTATTCTTTATAAAAAAAATACGGAGTACATGTATTTACAAGCATATATACTATATAGTACATTTAGTCCTTTAAAAATAAATAAAAAATGGACCAATTATAATTTGACACATCATTATGTTGTGGTGTCATTTATTGAAAAATGACACTGTAGAAATATCCTATTCTCATGTCTATTGGTCTATCTAGCCTAGTGTGATCATGTCTCATGTTTTGAATGAAATTTGACATCAACTTTTTCTTGAAAATATATTGTCGGTTATTAGTGATGGGAGCACTGAATTGTTGATATAAGAGCACTCCCAGCAGTGAGGAGAAAAGCCCTCACGAGTAAAAATAAGGGTGTAAAAAAAAATCCGAACACTACATCAGTGAGTGAAAAAACACTCACCGATGAGTGAAAATAAAAACCCTCAAGAGTTGAGGGCTTTTGGTGATGAACAGTAACATGTGGCCCCCACTGCTTTTGTTGTTTTTTTACAACGGTTATATTTTGTATTTGAAATATAACCGTTGTAATTATTTTAAAAAAAAAAAAATTCACCAACGACCATAAAATTTTTTTCTCTATAAATAGACATGCATTTTGATATACTTTCAAAAAAACCCATAAATTAGAGAAATTAACATATTTTCCCAATTTCTTCTTGTTATTATTATTATTATAATTATTTCTTATAAAAAAAATTTCCAGTTAGTATTATTAATATTTTTAAACGTAATTATAAATTTTTATTAAATTATTTTTAAACGTAATTAAAAAATAAATTAAAAAATAGTGGAGGAGAAAGTGATGAGAGGTTTTTTTTCTCCTCATTGCTGTGGTGAAAAAAACATTTGATGAGAGAAATTGTATGGGAGGAGTGAGAAAGTGGGTAGAGAGAGATTGAGAGGTTTTTTTTTTCCTCACTGCTGAGAATGGTCTAAGGAATGTATATACTTCCTCCGTTTTTTTATTATTGCACCATAAGGGTTGGGTGTAAATATTTTGGTAGTGGAAAAAAGTAAGAGAGAGAAAGGTAAAAATACAAAATTGTCCATGTGACATATTAATAAACTAAAAAGTAAGTGTGAAAAACCAAGGGTATGTTGGGTATTTGTAGTGTGAACACAAATGATTTTTTTCTTAAAGAGGAAATAGTGCAATATTTGTGAAACTTCCTAAAAAGGCAAGTGGTGCAATAATAAAAGAACAGAGGAAGTATATGAATCGTAAAGGCTATACATACACTAGGTGTATGTGGGCCATATATACACTTGGACTGTGTCAACCTATGATAGGTGGTTAATTTGGGGCCCAAAATAAAAATTTCAGATTATTTTTTCAAATTTAAATGAAAATTTTAGTTTGAATTTCAAATTCTATTTCAATTTTCAAGATATAATTAATGGATCCAAATTCTCAACTACCCCTTCTCTCTCATCTCATTTTTTTCTGTAATTTTTTTTGCTTTCATTTTTGTTCTCACTTCTCTCTCTTCTGTTCATCATGTTCTACTTAGTTTCTATTTTTTTAACAGAATTTATATGTAATTGCTTAACGAAATCTATTTTCAAGTTTGCTTCAATAAAATAAATTGAATTTAGAAATGCTTAAACAAACTAATCTATTTTATAGATTTCTTTATGTTCTTGTTTAACATGTAAATTATTTATTATATACTTTCTCCATCTTTTGCTTTAAAATTTGTTTCTTTTTTACAAAGATTCTGTTGAATATGCAATGTTTTGACCAAAAAAATTGTTTTATAAAATTTTCTTTTGTTTAGATTTGTACGAATCTTATGCTCGAAACTAAAAAAATAAAAATAATTTAATTTTTCTAGATTGTCTTAAATTTTTGCTTTCATGTTGTTAATTTCTAATAAGTTTTTTTTAATGTTTTGTTTTTCATTAAGCAATTTGTTTTTAGACAAATAGAAATATATTGTCATCCTAACAATGTAAATTAAAATCGATTATAAATTTTCAATAATGTTGTATTATGAAATTGAATTAATTCCAATGCTCTTCATTTTTCCCAGATTTTAAAACATGAAAGTTTTATATTTCTTCAATACTTGATTCTTCACAAAGACAACACATACATGAAGCTCATTGATTTATCATAGTAATAGATTAGTAAGAAATTAAACTTCTAGTTTAGAGTTAAACATCAAGCTTTTTAATCCATGAAATGTTTAAGTCCATTATTATATGATAATTAAAAATGAAATTAAAACATAAACTGGGCAATAAATTTCAAGTATATTATTAACGAAACGATTGTAAATTTGTATTTTTTTAGTAACAATATTTATTTGAATAGTATTCAAACTTATATTATAGTTTGCAAATAAGAGAGATGTATACTATAATTATTTGGGGCATCAATTTGTTAACATGGTGAATATCCCGCAATCTCAGTTACAACTGCAACATTCAAAATGAGTTCCATGTATTCAAGTCTCGAGTTCGAATCTTATATGTTTACAAGTGCCACTTTATTAATTTGTTTAGTAATAATATATATTTGAATAGTATTCCCTTTATTTGTTTAGTAACTATAGACATTATACAATTGACACAATAGGAGAATATATAAGTGTAATCATAAAATGAAGACAAGGGTATGTTCTGTTCACCTTATTTTCACTTATTTCAGGTGTAATAAGTTCAGATAAGTTCAATTAATTAAGTTCAGATAAATTCAGATCATATTTGATAGGTATAAGGGTTAACCAATTACAAATTACAACTAAAATAAGTTATAATAAGGTTCATGTAAGTTCAGATAAGTTAAGATAAGTTCATATCAGTGAAAATCAGGTGAATAGAACACACCCTCGGTTAGAGAGCTTTTATATAAAAATAAAGTAAAAAAAAATATAAGTTTTATTGTGAACATGTTATTTGAAACTTTCTATTTATTTGCATTGTATTTTATTTCACATAATGCTATATTTATTAGTAACCTATATCTATTTTATGAATTTGATATTTTATTATTTTAACCCTTCACTATTTGATTTTAATCCTTCACTTTAATCCTTCACTATTTAGTACGTAAAAAAAAAACAATTCAAAATTAATAATTGGCTTAGTGTGCCTTATATTAATCAATTATACTACCTCAAATTTCTTTTTTAGTTGCAACTTTGGGGTATTATTTGAGAGAAATATAAAATATTCCAAAGTTGCAACTAAAAAAAATCGAATGTTATATTATATTTTAATGATGGAATGAGACCATTACTAGTAGTTAAAAAAAAAGTAGTAATATTTCTCCTTACAAAAGTAAACAAAGTATTGAAAATTAGAAGTTTTATTATAAATATGATTTACAACTTTTACTTTTTTTTTAAGGAAATTTAAAACTTTTACTTAATGTGCATTTGTATTATATCTTTTGAAAAAAAGGATGATAAAACGAAAAATAGTTAGAGATTTTTTTACATAAAACAAAGTATAAAGATATAAGTTTTATTGTGAATGTGTTATTTAATTGGTGCTTGAAGCAATATTGAGTATTTCAGCGGCTACTTCTTACTTTTAAAATATTTAGTTTTGCATAATTGAACTTTTGATAAAACAATTGATCGAATAATTAGTTTTTATATATTACAAGATTAATTAAAGTGTCTAATAATAATCTATTATCTAATATTAATATTAAGGAATGAGATCATACTAGCAATGCTAACAAATATATATATGGTTTGAAAATATTTAGTTTTGCATATATAATTTAACTTTTTGGTAAAATAATTGATCGAATAATTAGTTTTTATATATTACAAGATTAATTGAAGTGTCTAATAATAATCAATTATCTAATGTCAATATTAAAGAATACAGTCATATTAGTAATGCTAACAAAGATGTAAAAAGAAGGGTTATAGAGCAAGTATTAGTTAGAAATTTTCCCACAAGAAGTAACAAAGTATAATTTTTTTTTTACATTTTTATTATAAACTTGTTACAAACTTTAAATTCTTTTTTTATTTATTCATAACCGATTACTATATTTTATGTATACTCCAATAGTTATTATTTTAACCCTCCACTATTTAATTTTAACCATTTTATTTCTTTCAAAGAAAAAAAAATAACCCTTTACTATTTGATTTTAGCCCTCCAACTTATAAGAGTTATTCCTTACTTTGTATATATATTTTTACATAAATACATTACTTTGTTACTAATTTAATTTGGTGGTTAGTTACTTAGGGTTCGTTTGTCAGTGGTTTTCTGTTTTTTGGTTTTTTATTTTTTAAAAGTATATTATATATATCACATAATAAAATTGAATTAGGATTCCCATATAATTGAAATAGCAAAAGAACTCCCTCGAAAGAAAGGGAAAACCCTCTTGCGAAAAAGAGTGACCTCTATCCTTGAGATAGGACTCTACCGGATTCCGGTGGCTGCTACCTGTGACTGACCGTGAATTATCCCCAACAATGGCTGATGAAATTGCGAACCTTTACTCCCAACTTTGCATTTGTGAAGAGGAGAAAAAACCAATTGATTTAGGGGCCCTAGTGATTGAAACAGAGGAGAATAATCTGTCCTTAATGCTTGTGGGAAGATTATTAACCCAGAGATCTTACAATGTTGAGGCGTTTAAGAAAACAATTACCAATACTTGGGCTCCAATTCATGGACTAGCGATTAGGGTTCTTAGCCCTAACATGTATGCGTTTCAGTTCTTCCACTGGAAGGACCTTGAAAAGGTGCTTAGAGGAAGGTCGTGGTGTTTTGACAATATGCTGGTTCTTTTAAAAGAAATCGACGGTGATGAACAACCAGAGAAAGTGGTGCTCAGGGAATCGCCCTTTTGGGTGCGATTTAAAAATCTCCCTTTTAATTGCAGGTTTGATTCTCATGTCAAAGCCCTAGTAGAAGGTATGGGAGATGTGATATAAATAGAGGAGGATGTGCTTGGGATTGGGCGTTATCGTCATGTGAAATTAATGCTTGATACCTCTAAACCGCTGCGGCGTTTTCAGATGATCAAGGACCGTAAGGGAAGAGAACTAAGAGTCGATTTTGCTTATGAAAGGCTTCCATTCTTCTGCTTTGCTTGCAGCATAATGGGGCCCTCCGAGAAGGATTGCGACAATGTAGCAGAGGAAGATAGGCAGGACCAACTTGGATGGAGTACCGATTTGAAAGCCACTCCAAGGAAGGGTCTCTCAAAGGAAATTGAAGAGGTGGAAAGATTGAAATATACCAAAAGACTCACCTTCACTATGAAGTCACAACAAGAGGAAAGAGTATACAGTGAGAAGAAAGGAAATTTGGGTAATTTAGATTTGGTGCATTCAATGAGTGCGAAGGTGAATACTACTGCTGAACCCATAGCTAAGGCTGTTGTGCCTTATGCCACTGAGGGGAGTTGGTTCACTTGGGAAAGAGGCATTTCGATGGAGACTAGAGTGAGGGAGCGGCTTGATCGTTTCATTACTTCTTAGTCTTGGTTTGGGCTATTTCCAAATTCAAAGGTGGAACACCTTGTACGCTACAGATCAGACCATACTGCCCTTTTGCTTTCACAGAAGGTTTCCCAAGGGAAAAAAGAGAAGAAGAAAAAGAGCTTCAAATTTGAGACAAGTTGGCTTTTAGATGAAACTTATGAAGCCACGGTGAAACAAGTTTGGGAAAGCTCAGCTGGGGAGGGTACTCCTACCCGTATAGCAGCAATGGCAAGGGGTTAGTTAAATGGAGCAGCGAGAAATTCAATAAGTTGGAGAAAAAATTGCAGAAACCGAGGAGCTTCTACATTCGGCCCAAAAGAGGAGGAATTCAGCTGTGAATATTGCGGAGTGTACAAGGCTCGAAAAAATTCTTGATGACTATAATGAAAAGCTAGAAGCCTACTTGTACGTCAGAAGAAGGGTAGCTGAAATTCGGGACGGAGATAAAAATACCAAGTACTTTCATCATAAGGCATCGCAGCGTAAAAAGAAGAATTTCATAAAAGGTATCTTTGATCCAGAGGGCACTTGGCATGAGGATGAGGAAAGAATCGAAAAGATAATCACCAACCATTTCGACTCTATTTTCACTACTTCCAATCCCGATAAGAGTATTATTGATGAAGTGCTCAATTCCATGAGCTCCATGATTTCGGAGGAAGCAAATAGGGAGCTCACTCGGCCTTTCTCAAAGGAGGAGATTTATGGTGCTCTTAAACAAATGCATCCCTGCAAAGCTCCTGGTTCGGATGGTATGCATGCTATTTTTTTATCAACAATTTTGGCATATTATTGGTGATGACATTGCTTTATTTGTTAGTAATATTCTTCATGGCATAATTTCTCCTTGTCATGTTAATGCTACTAATATTGTCCTTATCCCGAAAGTTGATAAACTGACTACTACTGCTGAATTCCGCCCTATTGATTTATGTAATGTGTTATATAAGCTAGTCTCTAAGTCTATTGTGATTAGACTCAAAAATATTCTTCCTGATATTGTCTCGGAAAATCAGAGTGCTTTTGTTCCGGATCGTCTGATTACTGATAATTCCCTTATTGCTCTGGAAGTCTTTCATACGATGAAAAATAGGAGTAAAGGGTAGAAAGGGTCAATTGCGATGAAACTAAAGCTTATGATAGGGTTGAATGGGGGTTTTTTGCGAAGGCTGCTTCTTACTATGGGTTTTGATGGGAGATGGGTGAATTTGGTGATGGATTGTGTCTCGTCTGTTTCTTACTCCTTTGTGATCAATGGAGGAGTTTGTGGCTCGGTGAATCCCACTAGAGCTCTACAAGAAAACAGCAAAATTGCGACGGAAAAAGTTCGTCGTAACATATGTTAATTCCGTAGTAAACTAATATATCATATTAAACTAAACCAAACCAAACTACCGTTTTATATATTAAATTAAACTAACATATTTCTAAAAAAACTAAACTACAATAAGATACTTCATATTAAAATAAATTAAACTAAAACACATTATATTAACATAAACTTAACTAAACTACATTATGTTAAACTAAACTAAACCAAACTAACATTATATTGTTTTTTTTAAAGAGAAGGGAGCAATTAATTACTTATAAGAGATGACCCATGTCACTAAATTAACCAAACTAAAAGTTATTGAATACATTCTAATTATAATCCAACACACTATCTAACAACCAAAGTAAGATACACACATACAAAAGTAAGATACACACATACATTATATTAGGGTTTGTAATGTAAAAAAATAAAATAATTAAGGGTTTATAAGTAAACAAAATTAAATTGAAAAAAAGGGGGAAAGCAAAGGCAACTTACTGTCAGGCGGAGGTGTGGCGTCGCCGGAAACAACCACGGCCAGGTGGTTCAGTCACGGCTAGGGGACGGAGGTGCGGCTACATTGTGGTGGTTATATGTTAGCCGTTGGTGGTTTTTTTGCCAAAAAAAAAATAAATAAATTGACCAATTGCACACACTTACCTAGACGCGGCGGCTCGCCGGAAACCACCAGGGCGGTTGTTCCTGCCTCGACAACTCTCCCTTCCTCCTTATCTTTCTCTTTCTTGTTCTCTTTCTCCTCTCTCTTTCTTTCACCCTTCTTTCTCTCTTTCGTTCTCGACGGCTGATGTGCGTCGACTGCAGGCGTCGCCGGCGTCAAGGGTAAGCGTCGCCGCGACTTTCTTCTCTCTCCTTCTCTCTCTCCTTCTCTTTCTCTCTCTCCTCCCGCTGCTTCTCTTTCTCTCTCTGCGTTTCTTTCCCCCTTTTTTTTAGGTCAAGGATAGAATTTTAATTTTCAAAAAATGACAATGAATTTTACGACGGAAATAAATTCCGTCGTAATTTAAAACTTCCGACGGAATATTCCGTCGGAAGTTTTAAATTACGACGGAATTTATTTCCGTCGTAAAATGGGAAAATGCCTCGAAATTCTCCGTCGCTAAATTGCGACGAAATGTTTCCCATCGAAAATATCCACCTTAACGACGGAAAAACATGTCCGTCGTAAGTATTTCGTCGCAATTTAGCCTATTTCTAGTAATGGAGGGCTTCGACAAGGAGATCCCCTTTCTCCTTACCTTTTTATTCTAGTGGAAGATGTTTTCTCTAGTATGTTGCAGAGTAAAGTATGGGAAAGTAAACTTCACGGGGCTAAAGCAAGTCGCAATGGGCCGACGATCTCTCTTCTTCTCTTTGCAGATGATAGCTTACTCTTTACAAGGGATTCTCGACAGGAATGTCAAATTGTAGGTGATATACTCAACCAGTATGAAAAAGGCATCCGGGAGAAAATTAACTATGAAAAGTCAGAGGTGTCCTTCAGTAAAGGGGTAAGCAGTGAAATTAGGGGAGATTTGATGAGTATTTTGAATGTGCGTCAGGTGGAGAGACATGAGAAATATCTTGGCATTCCTACAATTGTAGGTAGATCGAAGAAAGCTGTTTTTGGAGCTCTAGTTGATAGAATTTGGAAAAAACTTCAAGGGTGGAAAGAAAAACTTCTCTCGAGAGCTGGGAAGGAAATTCTCCTTAAATCTGTTATTCAGGCGATCCCGACTTATTTGGTGGGAGTATACAAACTTCCAAGCTCAATTATTCAGCGGATCCACTCGGCCATGGCAAGGTTTTGGTGGGGCTCGTCGGATGGGAAGAGGAAAACACATTGGAGAAACTGGGATGCTATGTGAACTTTAAAGTGCTTGGGAGGTATGGGATTTAGAGATTTAAGTGTCTTTAATGATGCTTTATTGGGTAGACAAGCTTGGCGCCTGGTGCAAGCTCCAAATTCATTATTGGGGCGTGTCTTTAAAGCGAAATATTACCCCAATTCTGATTTCCTCGACTCTTCCCTTGGACTTGCGGGTAGCTACTCTTGGCGTAGCATTTGGTCGTCGAAAGCTCTCATTAAGGAGGGAATTATTTGGAGAGTGGGAGATGGTAGACTGGTCAATTTATGGCATGACCCATGGATCACTGATGAAGAGGGACGTTTCATTTCGAGCTATGCAGTTCCTGAGTTACAATTGGTGAATGATATCATTGATATGGACAACAAGGAGTGGCGCTATGAGGTAATTGATGAACATTTCAATGAGAGGGATAAGCGCAACATTTTAGCTATTCCTCTTAGTGAAATTGGGCAGGAGGATAAATTAACATGGGCGTTCTCGAAGGGTGGGGATTACAATGTCAAAACCGCATATCTCCTTGGTAAAGGATGTGATCTTGACAATTTTCACCAAGCTTGGGTGGAAATTTGGAAGGCTGCCGTTTCACCGAAGGTGAAGCACTTTTTCTGGCGTCTATGCACAGGTACACTTCCTACTCGTAGCCTTTTGCTTCATAGACATATGGTTGAGGACACATCTTGTCCTTGGTGTGGCATGAGGTAGAATCTGTTGAGCACACCTTTGTTAGTTGCACTCGTGTTAAGGATTTGTGGGTTGATTGTGAGTGTGAGAAAATGGCATGTTGGGGCAGGGCTGCATCAGTTTGCGACTTGGTGGTAAGCTGGAAGGACCTCGATAAAAAAGTGCAGCAACGTGGTATGTTCTTGGCCTGGTGCATTTGGGGTGAGAGGAACCAAAAGGTTTTTGAGAATAAAACAACTCCAAATGCCATATTATCCCAGAGAGTGTTCAGGTGGGTTGAGGATTTTGATAAATATGCTGCTAGAATTTACAAAACTGTTGGAGTGCACACTAGCCGTAGCCCTTCTCACTGGTGTGCCCCTCCAAGTGGCATTGTCAAAATCAATACTGATGCTTCTCTTGCAATTGAGGGTTGGATTGGTATGGGAATGGTTGCTAGGGACAATAAGGGCCGGGCCAGGTAGCTTGGGCAGCCACTAGGAGAGTCAAAGCATTTTGGCCACCTAAGGTTGCGGAAGCAAAGGCTATCCTCCGTGCTTTGGTGCTGGGCAGCAGATATGGGCTCAAGGATATCATTGTGGAGTTGGACTGCAAGTTAGTCATTGATCGATTGTCAGCAGGAGCAAGGAACACAACAGATATTGATATTGTCCTAGGAGATATTCTCTTCATGTGTACGAAGTTTAATTCGGTTATTTGGTCCCATGTAAAGCGAGACGGTAATTGTGTAGCGCATTCCCTCGCTAAATATGTTCCTTTCGGGGTTGAACAATTTTGGGAAAATCGTTGTCCCAACGATGTTGCTCCTTTTGTACTCATAGACTCTTTGATTACTTAATATATTTGAGTTTGAGTGTTTTTAAAAAAAAAATATGTCACATAATGAATCAAAAAATATTTAGACTTATTAAAATCATGATAATTTTGAAAACTGACGACAGAAAAGTGGAAACATTTTTTTCTTGTTTCATGTTTTTGGTTTTTAGTTTTAAAAAAAAACAGGAAACTTAAAATTAAAAATGATTCCAAACAAGCCCTTAGTTACACACTTTGTTACTAATTTAGATACAATAAATACTTCGGAGTTGGGGAAAAACTTGCGTGAACCTAGTTCATTCACAATATTGTTGTGGACTTGAGAGATCAATGTCTTAACATTTAAATTGTAAGGAAAAAATAGTTTAGGATACAAAAATAGTGGTTTTGTCACTACATTTTTTTTTTGAGGGATTGTTACTACATTAATATCAAGCTTTTTAATATATTATAAACTTAAAAAGGTAATAAGACCAACTAAAACTCAGAACGTGTCCTTGTCATGATACTAAAATAATTTGTTTGTTACTAACTTAACATTAATCTTATTAAAACCAACTAGAACTCAATACACGTTTTTATCAAGTTTCTCTATCATCAAATAATGCTTTGTATAATCCCAGAAGTTTGTCAAAAATAAATTAGTAGATTCAAATAACAAAATAAAACTAATAAATTAAGTGGAATATATATTTAACGATTATAGTTGAACAAATTAGAAGTTACCACACTTTGGTGATAAATAACAATTCAAGTTATGTACTGTTGAATGTTTTCTTTAGAAATGAACAAACAGGACTGAAAATTAGTTTAATTCGGGCATGGAGTGTATTAGTTTAATACGAGTATGAAGTACTCAAAATACTATCGATCTTTAGAGCATTTAAAAAAAAAAAAAAAAAAAAAAACCACATTGCCAGATAATTTCTCCCTATTAATAGCTTCCATGTTGAAGTTGTCTTTTCCGGCCAATTATATTAATACATGGGATAGCCTTTTGGTTTTCAATTGAAAATAAGTGGGTTAGTGGAGGGTAGTTATTTCCACAATTAATGCATGCTTAGCACTAAGAAACTACTCCCGCCTAACTTGCATTGTAGCGCCATTTTCCATTTAATTTCCCCCTCATTTTTCCCTCTTTATTTTTTAGTTTATGTTGATGTGGCGGCTTTTTATTGGGGGTGTATGTTTACCCCACATACACCTAGTGTATGTTTATCACTTCTCTATATGAATTGTGAAAAATAAACATGTTGAATACAACTTACTCATTTTTTCTTTTTCAAACGGAACTTACTCATTAATTACTAGTACTCTTTAAAGTTTTGATTGAATAAAATGTTGACGAGAGAAAAAATTGATGGGAGCAAAATATAAGAGTAAAGTTGTGGTATCTCAGGGCTATTCATGATATGAGGTTTGTATTATTATGTATTTTTCAAAACTTAAAATTTCATAATATTATCTTAATTATAAAATCAAAATGTTTAATGATAAGAATATACAAATAAAAAAAATGGTTTTATCTATTTGTTAATTGTTTTTTTTTTTTTTTTTTGAAGACTATTTGTTACTTGTTAGAAATAAGTTATTAGAGTGTCAACTCAATTAAAAGTTTACTTTGATGGTACTTGAAGCCTAGGATCGTTTTATACTTTGTATGCTTTTATCACACTCTCTTGCGTGAGAGCTACAATAGTTTGAAATGTGGATGCAGTTGGAAACTCTCCATACCGACGCATAAGGGTGAATGAGATTTAAACTCATAATCTTTTTATCACACTGGTTTTAAATACTACAAGTATGTTAGATAACCAACTCAATCAAAAGCTTTAACTGAATTTTTTTTTATTGAATATGTTGAATTAAACCTAGCTTCTATCTTAAAGAAAGGGAGAATAGGAGTAGAATTCACCAACAATTTGTCATGTTATGTTTACATTGAAGGACAAAACTCTAATAATACAAAGCCTAAGGCCCTAGGCTCGTCAATAAGTTGTAGACACTAATAATTTTGGACCATGATATTGTACTCTTCAACTTGTAGGCCTAAATGAACAGTCGTACGTGTGGCTCAAGAACCTCACGCAATAGTGCACCAAACAATACCAATGCCCACCACAGTAAATCCTATTCTATTATTTCTACTCATAAACGAAATTACGAAGTATATACAAATATAGGGTACGGACTTAATATAACATTTTTTTTTTTCATATATACAAGTTGAGTTTTGAGATTCCGAAAGAGAAAACCAAGGGAGGAGAGACTAAGAGAGGCTAGGGTTTTAATTTACTTGGCCTAATATATCTTTGACAACTTTATATATGAGTGAATGAACAAATTTTGTTACATAGATTGCATGTTGCAAAAATCTACAACTTACAATTTAGTCTTACTTGTAACATTTATAAGAATGCTCGATCTCCTTTTTTTTTATTTTTAATATTTTTGTAAACTACTTTTGAGTCATATATATAAGGAGTTGTGCCCAGTATATTCCCCAGATAAACAAATTAAATAACCGTCTTTTCAAGTACCAATGGAGGGGTACATGTGTAATTTTCTCACCAAACAGTAAATGCAAGTTGCAAACAATAATTGAACAGATCACCAAAAGTACTAAATAAGTGATCACGTTTTTTCAATATATTTACAGAAATGCCACCAGATTAACAAAACATCGTTTATCTGACAGATAAACTTGTATTTTCCCATATATAAGTTTTTCATTTGTAGTGGTAGTAATACAACTGCACATTATTTTACATGAAATATAAGAGCAGGAGTTCCAACATTGTTTGAACAAATTTTTTTTTAAACGTCAATGTATACTGGTAATCTGGTATAATAAAAAGAATAAAATATAATAATCGAGATGTCATGATACATGTGCAAAGCCAAGTAATAATCATGTTGATATGCACCTATGTTATTCTAAGACCCTCTAAAGATGCATTTGGTAATTAAAGGAAGGAAGAGCACAATAATGTGAAATAATGTGGAGCCGAGCTGAGCAACAAGTAGGAAGAGGATAATACAAATCCACCACTGTTGTTTACACAAATCTTTCCCATCATTTTCACATCAATTACTTCTCAATTATAAAAGTTGAACTGGCCACCTACAAATACTACTATTCCCCATTGTAAAGCACCCTTTGATTCTCGACTTTTGTCCGCAAATTATTACATACACCTGAGTGTGCATACAATGTCTTGTGGCCAGGGTGTGCACTTAGGTATTGTTTATGCGATTAACGTATTTAGGTACACTCATGTGCATAATATAGTTTTTTTTTTTCAAGTTCATAATAGAATTGAAGGAACTTTAATTTTGAGATGTTAACAACTTTTTTTTGTTAGAGGACAATTTAAATTTATTAAAAAAATGTCGAATTGGTGGAGGAGACAACAACAAATAAGTGTTCATTGTTTTATAGCATTCAATCCATAAGTGTAGCATTTTCGATCATTTTTTTTTAGGAAAAAAAGAACTAGGGTGTGCATTTTCATATATACTAGGACACAAAACCAAACCGAAACCAAGTCAGTTTGGATCGAACCAGACCAGACTCGATCGGTGGATTCAGGTTTGGTCCCTAGTCCACAAAAAAAAGGGGGATTTCGGGTTTTCGATCTTCCTCTCTCACCTTCCTAGTCTCCCTCCCACACTTTTAATTTCCCTCACTTCACCTTCACCGAGACACCGATCACATCTGATGAGCAGCAAGCTGGAGGCCACCCCACCAATCACCAACCATCATATCGACAGCTAACCAGTGAGTGAAAACACCTTCCATTGGCTACCAATCGACGAGCAAACCACAAGATCGAGTGAAGCGGCTACCTAAACCGCCAACGAGCGAACCACCAGATGAGACTGCGTGACTTCGGTTGTCCTCCCCATCTCTCCCTTGCTCTCTCAGTCACTCTTTTATCCTACGTGTTTGCCCAGCTTCACCCACTAGTCACCAGTAGGGATGTCAATGGGACGGGGCGGGGCGGATGTTGGTCTTCCCATCCCTAGCCCTGCGTAACATTCCCATACCCATCGCCATGACGCCATCCCCATCCCTATCTCCGTGGCGGTCCAAAATTCATCCCTGGCCCATCCCTGCGCCCGGTGGGTAAAATTCCAAAACCATCTTCGTCCCCCTTCTACTTGGATATTTACACCAACCTAATCCCCGCTCAAGAGTCGCATAATCCCCGTCTCCAAAATACAATAATACTACATAGTATAAATTATAGTAAAAAATTCATTGTTGATAGGATAACACCACAAATTTCACAAAAAATGGATATCAATACCACAATATCTCACATTTTATTATAACACCACACAAAAAAAAAATTATTTCACCACCATCTAACGGATTCTTAGATGGAATTCGTTAGTGTAGCTCATTGTGGATACGTGTCACTCAATGATTTTTTAAAAAAAAAATAATTACATTTTTTTTAAAAAAAAAACCCTAAATCCTAACACAACCCAGTCCCACCACCGGATCGAAACCACCAACCAAAACGCCGACAACCCCTGACCTCCCGTCGTAACCACATGATCTCCCCTCGGAACTAGCTGGAACCGGCAACTCCATCATTCCTCTCCCCGAAACTACCCCAGGTCCCAGCCTCGCCTAGCCTCACAACTCTAACAAAATGACAACACCAAACCAGCCCATGCAACCACCTCAGCCACTCCACTACACTTAACCTAATCGCTCCCAGCCCATTCGAACCACCGAATTCGAGTTATTTGACCGTGCACCAGCCTCCACAACCAGCCCCGATAAATTTGATCCACCAGCCGCACCATTCAAACCTCCATATTTCGCAACTTGCAAAACCCTAACCACCACCAAAACGACCAATAACGTTTGAAATAGGTCGGATTAGTGCGTGGGTGGTCAAATTTAACCCTAAATCGATCCATAATTTCTTACTCCTATGATTGTGGGTTTGTCGAAATCGGAAATAATGAAGTTCCGGCGGGGATGGGGTTGACCGGTGGTGGGGATGGGGTGGCTGAATTTAAATTTGGGATTTTTTATTTATTTTTTGTTTTCTTTTTAACCAATAATATATGTCTTGTCAAAAAAAATAATATAGTCCCTACTTAACGGATTCCAACTAAGAATCCGTTAAGGGTCTGTTCTCTTCATCTTATTTTCAGTTCAATTCCTATTTTCTTTCTCTCATAAAATATTCAGTTCAATTCAGTAAATCAAAACAGGCCTTAAAGGGTGATGGAATCAATTTTTTTATATTTTTTTTTGTGTGGTGTTATAATCCAAATTATGACTTTTTGTGGTGTTATTTCCTATAAAATCCTTAGCTTGTTAATATTACACTTTTTTTGGTTTATTTTATAAGTCTATTACAAAGTATTATACGTAGTATTTATTACTTTTAGTATAAACGTATATAATTTTTGTTTGTTTTCAAAATATACAAATGTGGGTATGGGGCGGGTAAGAAGTGAGGCTGGAAGGTACAACCTAAAATAATCCATCCCCGCCCATCACCCAAGACAAGTATGATTTTTATCTCTATTGTGTTGAACATTATGAGCACGGTAAGAAAACTAGCATATATTTGGAAAAAAAAAACGGTTCAGCATCCATCTATATCTATCTATATTTAGTATTTAAAAACTATAACCAAGAAGAAACTAAAAAAGACACATGTCCCCATCCATTATATTACACTTCTCTAACCATAGTGCCACATGTCATCTTACACTATTAATTTTTTATTACACTATTTTTTTTAATTCTTTCATTAAATTTATGCATCATCTTTCATACACGCTTCATCTTTCATACACACTTCATCTCTCCCCTTTAATTCAACCTTTTCCAATTCTCCCTTTAATTTTAGTCATTCCACCTTCTATTTAAGCCTCTTTTTCAATTAAAGTTCCAAAATTTTAATTTCTTTAATCATGTTTCCGATTACATATTATACCCTATAATGACTTAGTGATATTTACTCACTTATCTCTCAATACAATTTTTTATAAATAACCCGTGCATTGCACGGGCCAGAAGGCTAGTTAGCATTAAAGGGGCACAAAAAGTAAGGAATAATGCGAAATAAAACTAAAATATCACAAGAGACGAAGTGGAGTAAAAATAGGAGTAGTGAATTTGACAATGACATGATAAACTTTAACTATTAATAATGATGAATTTAACTTAACTAACCAAAAACCATTTAATGATGTCTTAGACTTTCAAAATCTTATTCTACCATTGCTTAAACCTAAACCTGGGCACGGGCCGGGTTGGCCCGCGTGCCGCCCGGCACGGCCCGCCGTTCGGCGCAGCCCGGCACGGCCCGAAGTCAAGCACGGCACGGCACGAAGTTCAACTTCCGTGCCACGGGCCGTGCCACGGACACGGTTGAGAATTCCCAGGCACGGCCCGGCACGAGCACGGGCATGGCCCGCTGTGCTGGCCCGTAGGCACGGCCCGCAGGCACGGCCCGCGAGCCAACGGCTATAAAACGGCTATTTTTTTGCCAAAAATTCTATAAATACTCACCTCCATTTCATTCCCAAATCACAAAATCACAATCTCTTCTTCTTATCTCTTATATTCTCTAAATCTCTAATAATCCTTATTTTCTTAAATTCTCTAATTATTCTCTTAAATTCTCTAATTATTTTCCTAATATCGGAAAAAATTAAAAAGTTCGTAATCGTAATTAGTGGAGCGTTGAAGCACGGTTGTAAGATCTAAACTAATCTTAAATTTATAATTGTTTTATTGTTATTATTAGAATAATCTTGTTTAATTATTATTGTTGTTGTTATAATTGTTGTTATTAATTATTATTATTGTTACAATTGTTGTTATTATTTATTTTTGTTGTTATTGTTATTGTTATAGTTGTTGTTATTAATTAATATTATTGATATTTTTATTGTTAAAATTGTTGTTATTAATTATTATTATTATAGTTAACCACTTTTTATTAAAAAATTAATTGTTAATTATGGCATCGAACAACCCATCATCTAGGTCTAGGGGGAAAGGCCGACTTATCCGTAGTAGTAGTTCTAGGGAACAACCAAATACAACGAGCCCCCAAATTACGAGTCAAACCAATGACCCCATTTACTTCCCCCCGGGCTATGAGCCATATAATACGTCGGGATTTCCAGCACCACCACTAAACCAATTTCCACTACCACCATACCAATTTCCACCTAATTATATCGGTAATCAACAAAACTATTGTTCTAGCCAAGGTAGCCAAGAAAGTACCCGAATTCCCTCCGGTTCTACCCCTTCTACTGCCACTCCCACTAGTCCCACTACTAACCATCACACACATCATGAATGGTTAACCGAAACTGAGATGCTACTTTTGAAAAACCGAAGGAGTGAGGTATGGCGTTATTTTGTCCTAAGTAAAGATGGTGAACAATGGGCAAAATGTAAAACATGTAATAGTGTATTCACGGCAGTTACCAAAAACGGGACGGGACACTTATCTAGACACATGAAAGCTTGTGCAAAACCAGCTAGTGATCCAACCCAGCCCAAAATTTCCCAATTCCATCCATACGGCTTTACATACAACTCTGAGAGGGATAGGGATGAACTAGGAAAAATGATAGTACACGCCGAACAACCTTTTCTTTTCTCGGAAAGTGACGCATTCAACACCTACATTAACAAAGCACTACAACCCCAACATAAAAGAATCTCTAGGAAAACCGTTCGTTCCGCCGCAATGAAAAATTTCCTAGAGTACAAAGTCCGGTTACAAGCCGAATTGAGTAACCTTAACTGTAGAGTATCTTTAACAGCCGATTCTTGGGATAGTGGTTATAAATATCACTATTTATGTGTGACTTGCCATTGGGTAGATGATCAATGGATGTTACAAAAAAGAATAATACATTTCAAAATGCTGGAATACCCACACACCGGCATTAACATTGCTCACCATTTAATGCAAGCAATAGACGAATACAACCTTCGAGATAAAATGATGTCTATGACTTTTGATAATGCAACCTCTATAACATACACAACTAATCTTATCAAACAAAACTTAACCGATGTACTATTAGACGGTGAAGCTCTTCATACTAGATGTGTTTGCCATGTACTTAACTTATGTGTACAGGATGGAGTTCGGGCAATTGGCCCATACTACAGCAAAATCAGAGATGCTATTATGTCTATTAATAGCTCTAACATGAGATACCAAGAATGGAAGAGTTTTCTAAAACAACAAAAGATAAGGGTAATAAAAATTAGAACCGATTGCCCAACTAGGTGGAATTCCACCTATGACATGTTAACAAAGGCAATTGAGTACAAGGGCCCTTTAACATTATTTTACAACCAAAAATTTCCACAAAATGCTTTGTATGATGATGATTGGAAAAACTGTGAAAGATATATGCAATTTTTACAGTTATTATATAACATGACGTATTGTTTTTCTACTGTTTACAATCCTTGTGCTCAAAACTTTCTTTCTAATGCATGCTTACTCGCCCAACTTTTCGCTGATCATCGCGATCAAAGTGATTATGATCAGTATCTTCCAGCAATGGAAAAAAAGTGGCGTAAATATTATAGTGAGATTCCTTTGATTTATATTTTTGCTTCCATATTAGATCCTAGGCAAAAGTATGAAAACACATTTATGTTAGTTGACATTTACTTTCAATGCATGTTTCTTGACGATGATGTAGAAAACTATAAGACTAATGTGAAGGATCAGTTTTTTGCTTTATATAGAGTCTATGAAGCCAAATATGGCACCGTTCCTCGCTCAGGGCCTTCCCAACCATCCAAAAACGTAAGTAAGAAGGCCAAACATTTATTTTCACAAGCTACTAACTTGATTTCAAGGTTTTCAGGTGATTCATCAATCAGGAGAACGCAAAGCGACGTATCGGAGTTGCAGATGTACCTGAGTTACGACTTCACCAAAGGCATGGACGACGATGAGATAAACAGCCTCGACCTCCTTGCATGGTGGAAACAACAAAGCTCGAAGCATCCAACTTTGGCGGCAATGGCACGAGACATTCTTGCTATCCAAGTTTCCTCTGTTGCCTCCGAACGAGCTTTCAGCGCATCCGGAAGGGTTTTAGACGATAGAAGAACAAGTCTAAAAACCGAAACACTAGAAATGTGCGTGTGTTTCAAAGATTGGTTGGATGCGGAAAATCGCTCACAAGACCGTTCTTACGACCACAACGACAACGAAGAAGGAACCTCCGCTTCCGGTTCGGGTTCGGCTAGTTCCCAATCTATGCAACTAGCCGATGACCTTGAAGGCGAAGGCGAAGACGAAGAAGAAGACGAAGACGAAGACGAAGACGAGCAAGAAGAAGGAGAAGAAGAATAGACAATTATTGTATATTGTACGATTTTAAAAATATCAATTTTATCATTTTCCAATTTTTGTTTAATACCATCATTGTATGATTTTTATCATTGTTATCATTGTAAAATTTTCTCAACTCAAGTAATAATAATATAAAGTACGCATTATTCACATCCAAAGTCCAATTTGCCTTTTTTCCCCGTTTTGTTACAATTTGTAAATTCATATTAAAAAAAAATAAAATTATACCAATTACTAATAAATCATAAACATTAAATTTTAAAGTAATAGTATAAAGTAAATATATAAATATAAATATTGAATATACAAATTATAAAACATAAATATTCAACTTATAATTATAAAATTCATAACTTAATAACTTATAACTTATAAGTTATAAACTTATAAGTTACCTTATAAAACTTATAATTATAATTTTATAACTTATATACATTATAAACTTATAAGTTACCTTATAAAACTTATAATTATAATTTTATAACTTATATACATTATAAACTTATTAATTTATAATGTTGTCATTAAAAAAATAAAAAAAAATAAAAAAAAAAAAAAAAAGAAAACTGCACCAGCCCGCGCAGGCCAGCCCGCAGGCCGGCACGTGGCCGGCACGGCACGAGCCCGCCAGGCACGAGGGCCGTGCCGTGCCGTGCCGTGGGCTGGCCTGTGAAAATGGCCGGCACGGCACGTCACGAAATCCTGGGCCCGCCGGCACGACCGGCACGGCACGAACCAGCCCGTGGCCCGCCAGGCACGGCCCGCGGCGGCCCGGCACGGCACGGTGCCCAGGATTACTTAAACCGTACACCCCAAATAATCATATCATATTTGACCAACTAGATACCTATGGTTATCATATAATATAGCTATGATGTTTTGATAAGCCTACTAGCCGCGCGGTGATTGTTTGCATCTTTCATTTTGGCTTATTTTTTCAGTTAAAATAACTTGTGAGGGTCCCCGGCAATGCCCCGAAACCTTCGAGTTTCCTCGGCTAGAGATGCTAATTGGGAAGAGCAATTTGCAAATAATTCCAACTCAACTCGGTCAAAATTCGGTCAAAACTCGATTCAAATTGGTTTGCACTCGCTCAAATCAACTCGAAACTCGATAAATGTACTGTACAAGAAATGCAATAGTTTTATGTTCTTCTATCTTTAAAAACAAATTTTACCTTGACACTTAATAAATTTAAATTAATACGCTTTAATAGGAAAAATTTATCTAAAGAGAAGAAAATATAATCAACAAATTTATGAAATTCCAAAGACTTAAACCTTTAAACGAGCACGAGTCGAGCAGCCCTCTGCTCGTGATTGATTCGCTCGATTAGCACCACTATCCCCCCTCTGCCACATTGTTGCTTTTAGTAATTTTTTTTGTGTGTGAGTAAAAGTTGATGTTGTACCGTAATAACTAACTGTTTGATACTCCGTTTTTACAAGAATAAAACATCTTTAAAAAAAATGAAATATAGACATTTAGCTTTCTCCGTTTTCTTTTACTTGCAACACATCCTTTAGGCACGCGGTATTAAGCGTCGATGAGTGAAATTAAATGAACGATTTTTTTAAAAATTATTTTAATGCTAGGGTTAGAGAAGGAAATAGGATAGTACACCCGGGTGCACCATGCCCGGAAGGCGGAAAGAACATATGGTTGTTTGATAAAGAACATACTCCCTCCGTGTTTTTTTAAGTGTTACACTTCCCATTTCCAGCCGTGTTTTTTAAGTGTTACACTTCCTTTTTTTTGGCAAAAAGCTACATTAAAATATTATATATCTCTTCTCTCATGGTCCCCACCCAAACCGTCTACTACATTTTTGTTATATTTTTCCCATCACATTCGTTACTTTTTAATAAACTATTCACTCCACTATCTTTCTTTTACAATTTTTTAATACTCCAACTACCTCACTTGCCTCTTATTTGATTTAAGTCAATTAAATTGCCTAAAATAATGTGCCAGTCAAAATGTAACACTTAAAAAAACACGAAGGGAGTATTTATTTTTGACAAATTAAAGAACATACTCATATGTGTTTGATAATATGTTCTTTTATACTTATATTCTTTAACATATGGTAATTAAACATATTTTTTGGTTTCAATAATATAAAGTATCTTCTTTGAATTTGGCTCGTATGTTTTTTGAGGTAATAAGTGACGCACAAATTCTTCTTTTTTTTATTTTTTATTATCGTATATCATTTTTTTTTATTATCGTATGCTGTTTGAGTTTGATCAATGTGTTCTTCGGGTATATATGAATTATATGTTTTTTACATTATAACTTATAACTTATGTTCTTTTAACCTATGTTATTTTGAATTTTGAAATTTAATTTGAAAATGAAATTTTGAATTTTTGTAGTTGAATATATTTTAGGGAGAGAAAACTAAAATTATTATAAAAAGTTAAATTTTTGGAGAGAGAAAGCTACTTTTGGGAAATGATATCATTATTAAAGATTTTTTCCGTTAATGTAATTTTTAATAAAATTTTAATAAAGTTTATATCACGTTCTTTTTGTAATGTCTTTATGTTTTTTAATGAATCATGTTCATTGTTAAACACCAAACATGTTCTTTTTCAAAAATCTACATGTTCTTTTTCGAACATCTAAATGTTTTTTCCGCCTTTTTTTTATTTAACCGGGTGCACCATGAGCGCATGATACACCCGGACGCACAGATCATGCATTAGAGAAGGAATGAGTGAAAATTATTTGATCAAAAATAATCTCGACCTCAAATTACAGCATGTCACAAAGACAATGTTGCAATTAATTAAAAACGGACACCCTTTGAGGGAGGTTTATAATAAAATATTGGTGTACGGTGTATCTATTGCTAAAATGCTATCCCTCCTTCTCTTTTTTACATTCATATTTGTAAAATTACACGGGAATTAAGAAACTAAGAATAAAACAAATAACAATAAAACAAAACACAATGGGAAGTACAAAACATTAAATGATGTATTTGAGGAAAACAAAGATAGATTAATATTTAATGATGCAATATCATCAATCCTTTGAAAAAAAAGGACCAATAACATGCTCCTGTTAGAAAGTTAAGAACCAATCATATTCATTTAATATAGGATTGAGAAAATAAGAGTGAGCATTAATTACAAAACAGAAAAAGAGGAATTATTTGGGATATTTGGAAAAAAAAAAACACTTACTAAAAAAGAAAAGGAGGAATGTAATTTCGGAATACCCAAACAAGAAAAGCAGGAATGTAAAAAAGGGATGGATGGAGTAGTGAATTTTTTTAGGACTATTGTCTTCTCTCTCAATTAATACTAAGATACGGGACGTATCTGCACAGTTTTTTATGAAGATTAAAGGCTTGTTTAAAAGATTAAAAATGAATCAACGAAGATTAGCTATTAAATGAATATTAACAGATCTGTGTTCAGTTTTCCACTTGTTGGGAATTGCAAGTACTAAATCCGTATACAAGTAGTAACAAAATCATGGAGTTAATGGATCATCGTACTCGATCAATTAGGAGCAATTAATTAGGATTAAAATCGCTTTTCATCTGACATACGAGTACATAAAATCTGAAACCAGTTGAAGAGAGTTAGATAATTTTTTAAGATCAAATGAACAGAAGCTTTATATAAAATATTAAACTTAAATAAATAAATCAACGTGTAATTTGATAATAAAAAATAGGGTAATGCTATACATAGCCCTTAAGGCTATATATAAGCATTAAAAACACTCTTGAAAATTGTATAAAATTAGTAATTCATGACAAAAAACACGCATAGATCAGTGTAATTAGTGTGAATTTGTCATGATTTTCTAAATTTAAACACTTTCAAGAGTATTTTTAATGCTTATATGTAGCTCTAAGGGATATGTATATCATTTTCCTAAAAAATATTAAACTAAAATCAATAAATAAATAAATAAATCAAGTGACATTCTCGTAAATAAGTATTTTAAAAGGATCCATTTGATCAATCCGAAAATTCGGCAATTTTATCTCAAATTTTGTACATTCCATCTGTTTTTTGGTTTGGGATGTTTAGAGGGATTTGTTAAACATCGCCCACAAATCTCTACATAAAGCCCACAATTATTTTTACTTTGACTCTTTTGCCCTTTTTCTAATTTTTACCAAAACCGTAATTCACTCTCACGAAGAATGTGGAGCTGGAGTGGATTGCCGAGGGACACCGGAGAGCCGTCATCGTCGCCGGAAAGCGAGATAATCCGGGGAAAAATTAAGAAAAGTAGGGGTGGCATATGGTCAGGACGCCGCCACCATGGCGGTGGCGTCTGGCCGGGACGCCGCAACCGTGGCAGTGGCGCCTGGCAAGGACGCCGCCACCACGGTTGTGGCGTCCTGGCCAGACGCCGCCACCATGGCTGTGGCGTCCTGGCCAGACGTCGCCACCATGGCTGTGGCGTCCTGGCCAGACGCCACCCCTACTTTTTGATTTTTTTTTTTTTTTTTTTTGTAATTTTATTTAAACTTTTTGTAATTTTATTTAAAGTTTTTGTTTTTTTGTGGTTTTTTAACTTTGTTAAATTTGAAATTAAATATGTGTTAATAAGTTCAAAAAAAAATTGTTTTAATTTGAAATTATGTTTTAAATATGTGTTAATAAAATTATATTTAATTTTGTATGTGTAAATTATATATAGAAATGAAATTTACAAATAAAAATTTACATAATGTAAAAAATTTAAACACTATTTATTAACACAAAAAATTACCACATACAAAAAAATTAACACATATGAAAAATTAACACATAAAACAAAAAAAATTAAACATTAACACAAAAAATTCTGATTTTCAAAAAAAAAATATATATATATATTAGAAAAAAAACATTAACACATAAAACAAAAATATTAAACATTAACAAAAGAATTCTGATTTTCAAAAAAAAAAAAAAAAAAAAAAAAAAGTGGTGGGGCAGGACGCCCAGCCCCTGGTGGTGGCGTCTGCTCCGGCCGCCGGAACCAGGGGGCTGGCGTCTGACCTGGACGCCCAGCCACGGCGGTGGCGCCTCTGGAAAACGCCACAACCGTGGCTAGGCGTCCAGGTCAGACGCCAGCCCCCTGGTTCCGGCGGCCGGAGCAGACGCCACCACCAGGGGCTGGGCGTCCTGGCCAGGCGCCCCACCACTTCTGGTTTTTTTTTTAATTTTTTTTTTTAAAAAAAAAAACCCTGCCACCGTGAGCCGTCCTTCCCTCCGCCGCTGTGGCCGCCAAGTCCTTACCTTGCCGCCTCGACATTGCCGTATTTTCGGGTTATTAGAGTGTGGGTATGGGTTAGATTTTTTTATTTTAGGTCTAGGGCAATAAGGTAAATTCAATATAGATTTGTGGGTTTTATGTGGAGATTTGCGGGCGATGTTTAGCAATCCACTTGGAATTGGGTATCCGAAAAAAAAAATTCAAATTGTCAAATCGGATAAGGATTGCATATTTCCTATAAATCTATGGTTCAATCCGAAATATTTTGATCTAAAAACCAAAATTTAACATAATAATATTTGAAATGTTTCGAATTGGATACATATCAAAATTTTCATAATTGACCGATTTATCATGTTGGAAACTTGGAATTATGACCCAAGTAAACTCATCTCAATTAGCGATACACTTCAAACTTATACGAGTTTTTTACTTTTTTGCACGTTACTCTACATCACACGGACTTTAAACTAATACTTCCTCTAATATAGTGCTCATTTCATTTTTCATAGTAAAATTTTGCAAAATTTGAAAAAAAAAAAGAAAGAAAGAAAAACTTTCATTAATATTATAATGTTAGATTTTGTCTCAATGTGAAGTTTATACCAAGTAATATACAAATTACATAATTTTTTTGTATTGATGTGTACTTTAAGATATTAATGATTAAAGGTATATCTTTTAAAACTTTGCTATGTGACAGAGGAAATGTTAATGTAAACAATATTTTTCAACAAGTAACAAGAAGAGTGTAAGAATATTTCAAATACACAATGCACTAGCTTAAAAATAGAAAACACTTGAAAAGAAAAGTAAAAAATAAATAGCAATTTTTAACATTTTGTGGCACATCACATAACCTTAAAGAGTTACAGTAAAAGACTCAAACAAGTATAGTAATGTATTTTTACTGAACAATGAATTCATGAAAGTCGATTAACTTCGAATTTTTTTCGTTTGGGCAAATATTCAAAAAAATTGTTTGATAAATGACTTTTTCAGCTACAATGAAAAAAGCAATATGTAGCCAAATGACCTGTTCACTTCGGCTTAATTTCAGCTCAGTTTATTTCAGTTCAGCTCCAATCAATTCAGTTCATTTCAGCGTCTAATTTCCTTCGTTAATACAATGTTCATTTCAACTCTATTCAATTCAGTTTGGTTCAATTCAGTTCGGTTTAGTTCAGCTCATTTCAATAAATGTGAACAAGCCTAAAATGAAAAAAGATGTTTAGAGTTTGTTTTTGTCTTTTGCTTACCTAAGTTGCTAATAATATCCAACAATCAATTTTAGCAAACAAGTTTTTGACAAATAAAAGTTAAACAACCAACAAAAACTCGATACTCCGTATGAACAACCAGTCGACCACCCAAAGTAGGCTAATCAAACCAGCGACCTGCCAGCGACCAATGGTGTCAACACACTGACTGGGTTGGGGTTCAATTGGATTGGGTTGGATCCAAATCAAATTTGAGTCATGCTAAATTAGCATGCACATACAAGTCAAAATCTAAATCAGGTAATTTCACGTGAAATTGAATGAGATTTACTAGGTTGGTCGGGTCTGATTTTGACACCTCTACCTAAACGTCGAGGACAAAAAAAAAATAAAAAAAAATAAAAAAAAAAAAGGTGGAGAAGAGTGAAGACCAGACACCTGCCGTGAATAGTAGCTTACGAGTGTTACAAGTAGTTGCAACAAGTGTGGAGCTATGATAACCATAAGAAGCATTTGGTAGTCCTATAATTAACATCCTTAACTTCAGTAGAGCTCAATTAAAAGTAAAGTCCTGTCTTTTATTTACATGATTACCTAAAATCTTTCATAAATTAATTAAATTAAAGTAAAAGGAAAGAGATGCAACTGCTAATGTGACTGTGCCTCTTAGATGCCATAAACAACTCATAATTTCCACCCTTTATAAATTTCTTATCAACACCTCTTTCCCACCACACAGACCCTTCAATAATTTGTTCTTTTTTTCCCTTTTCTCTCTCTTCCCTTTACATTTTTCATCATTTTTGTGAATGCCCACCAAGTGTTTGCTGTTTTGCCTCAGAGAAAAAAATTCAATCATCCTGAAACAAAACAAGCAGAAAACTGTTGTAATAATCTGGTGAAAATGGTGGCTGAAAGGCCAAAAATTGTGATAATTGGAGCAGGAATGGCAGGTATAACAGCAGCCCATAAGCTGTATACAGCATCAGGGGGAAAAGATGCATTTGATTTGTGTATAGTTGAAGGTGGGCAGAGAATTGGGGGTAGAATTAACACTAGAGAATTTGGGGGTGATAGAATTGAGATGGGTGCTACTTGGATTCATGGGATTTGTGGGAGTCCAGTTTATGAAATTGCTCAAAAGATTAAATCTTTAGAGTCTGAGAAACCATGGGAATGTATGGGTGATTTGTTTGAGGAGAAAAGATCAGTAACTGAGACTAGAGCTGAAGGTGGGTTTGTGGTAAATCCTGATATTGTTGATCCAATTTCATCACTTTTTGATAGGTTAATGAGTGTTGCTCAATGCAAAGCTGAAAAGGGTGATCTGGGTGGGATTCAGGTGAGCAGCATTGGTGAATTTCTGAAGCTTGGGCTGCAGCAGTACTGGGATTCAAAGTCCGATAAATCCGAAAATATTGAGGAGGTTAAGGTTTGTGGGAATTGGAGCAGGAAAATGCTGGAAGAGGCTATTTTTGCTGTTTGTGAGAATACCCAGAGAACATATACTGGTGCTGGTGATCTGTTTAATCTTGATTATGCTGCAGAAAGCGAGTACCGGATGTTTTCTGGGGACGAGATCACGATCCCTCGAGGTTATATTACCATTGTTGAGTACTTGGCCTCAGTTTTACCCCCTGGTATGATTCAATTAGGTAGGAAAGTTGTCAAGATTGAATGGCTAGGATCTGAAAATGATGATCTTAGTGGTAATATCAGTAGTAAACCTGTGAAATTGCATTTTTCTGATGGTTCAATTATGCAAGCAGATCATGTCATTGTCACAGTTTCACTGGGTATACTAAAAGCTGGAGTCAGTGAAGAATCTGGTGCAGGGTTGTTTAGTCCACCACTGCCTTTTGTCAAAAAAGAAGCAATTTTGAGACTTGGGTATGGTGTGGTCAACAAGTTGTTCTTACAATTAAGTCCATCAGAAAGTCAAGAAGATTGCAATCTTTGTAAGATGCCCTTCTTGAAAATGGTGTTTCATAGGCCAGATTCCGAGTTTCGGCATAAGAAAATTCCATGGTGGATGAGAAAAACATCTTCCATTTACCCAATTTACAACAATTCTAGTGTGTTGATTTCCTGGTTTGCAGGGAAAGAAGCTCTAGAGCTTGAGTCTCTCAATGATGAGGCCGTTATCGATGGTGTTTCGACAACGATTTCGAGTTTTATCTCAAATCCTAATCAATTCCATGAAGAATGCAATGGCAATATGGAGTTTAAGGATTCAGAGTTTGAGTTCAGAGAAGTATTGAAGAGCAAATGGGGTACAGACCCCTTGTTCTTAGGGTCATACAGTTATGTTGCAGTGGGATCTAGTGGTGATGATTTCGATACACTGGCTCAACCATTGCCAAGAGCCGAGAACCGTGGCTCTACGACCGGTTCGCCACCTCTACAAGTCCTCTTTGCTGGGGAAGCAACACATAGAACCCATTACTCCACAACACATGGTGCTTATTTCAGTGGTGTGAGGGAAGCTAGTAGGCTTCTTCAGCACTACCAATTGGTCAAACATATTACCGACATTCAGTAAATTGTCCTAAAAAATTACAACTTTGGCTATGTTGCAACAAAATAGAGAGAATCAATCTACTTCATTGCTATTTTCTTGTTTGATTATTCTAGTGGTTTATAGATTTTGTACAACACTATGTTGGTTTGAACAATTAGACAGCTTAGGTAATCATCTTTAATTATCGCCCCGGTCGGCGGGTTTGTCTCCCTCCTATTGGACAGTTACTTCTGTTCATTGTTACTTAGGACTCTCTAAATTGGTAAGAGATCATGCAAGATATTAGTCATGAAAAAGAGAGGTTGGGACAGCTTTTTTAGATGTACTAGTAGATGAACAAAAGAAGCTTCTTTTGAATTTTTATAGATTGTTTTTGTTGCTGAGTTGAGTTACTTTAATTTGTGCAACTTTGTGTTATTTAGTCTCTTGCTCTTTTATGTATAGCTGGATATGATTGTATTTGGAGCACTGGATTTACTTAATGATGAAGCAGAAACTTGCTGCACTTTATATCCTTTCTCTTTCTGTCTAAACCGCACCTCAGCCCTCAATGCAACAATAATAACACTTAATCATTACCAGCAGTCAAAACAATAATAACCCTTAGTTTATCAAAAGCGTAAATTATTTCATGCACTTGTGAGTATCCACGATAGTGCTCTTATTAGTCCGGTGTGTTAACGTTTTATCGATGCACACACTAGATTGGGAGACTCATATTGGGCGCAGGGTGCTCTTGATGCACATAGAACTATGGGTTGTCTTGGTAGATTAATAGAAGCCAAAGTAAGGTGAAAAGTTCTATTTGTTTAGCACAATACTTAAAGCCAAAGTAAAGGTACAATCATCTAGGCAATTCAATTATAAGAAGTCCAATCTACCATAAATCCTTTTTTATAAAACAATTAATTAAGGAATTTTGGTATCACTCTCATCACACTATCCTCGTCAAAACAAGGAGCTTTAATAACCATCCCAGGCCACCACACTTGCCCTCCACATTTGGGTCATTCCATCCGTTTTGTACCTCCTCATTCCTTTTTTAGGAGGGGAGGCAATCAATTTAAGTGTAGACACATGACTAGCGAAACTTTAGATTTTAATGTTATTTGTGTAATTACGTGACGTGTTGTACTTTTTTTTTTGACAACGAAACGTGTTGTACTTTACCACAAGTTATAGTAATTGGTGATGTTGCACGAGCTAATTTTATCATTCAAAAATAATGAAATTTCAATGTTTCAGGTCGAACATAAGGATTTTACATCATTTATGTCACATGTTATATCCAACCGTATAGTGTAGTGCACTCGAACAAGATTTTGATACTCTTACTCCCAAGATATAGTTGTATAGTTGGTGCACTCAAGATCAATATTACGAAATTTATGTCTAAACACCGTTATTTCTTAAGAACGAGCCGATGTCATAGGTATCGTTACTTTTGCAACCCCCCCAAAATAACATTTTTAAATAAATTAAACTCAGTTCATTGAGTTCGATTGCATAAGTGACTATTGTACCTTGCTAAGTGACTCTATTGTACATTGTGACTCCAATCTTTTTACATTCGTTAGTGCTGAACAAATGCGTACTCGAGTGATCGATCGATGGACAAGCAAATTACGTAGCAAAAATTACTTTGAATTGGTGGATAAATAATAAAATATGGACTAGAGAAGTTACATCAATTATGTAATACTTTAGGACAGTGAAAAATGTGTTTGGCCCTCAATGTCTCTATAGGTTACAATACACTTTAAATGATTTGTGTACTATACAAGATATCAATTTGTGTCACTTGTCTCTCTCATTTACATCATAATCATGGACACACAACATCAATATCTTCCGTAATTTCCCTACCAATCGCCAAATGTTTTTTTTGACTAAAGTTGTGATCCTCTTTCTATCACTAATAAGGACATCAATTATACAATAAAGATAAATAATTATCATTAGATTAATTATTACCTAAAGATGTCAAATGATTTCGATGTTTGATTTGCCTTAATTGGGAGTATTAGTGTTTCACGAGTGCTCTAATTAGTAAATTAAGATAAATTAACTAACACCACGACTCATATGCCACCTTTCGCTAGATTACTAGTTCGTATTAAACTTCTATTAATACAAAATAATTTTTGGTTTAGACATGAAATTAACACAAAGGGCCCCGGATTGAGACCTATTATTAAAGTATGTAAAGATAATACAACATTATTGGCATATTTAAGGAACCACATATAAAATATCACTTGAGAAACATGTGATAGGTATTTTTCACTAGCAAACTTTCTAGAATTAATTCATTAGCATGATTTTCAATTTAATCATAGAAATGAGGCTTATTATTGTAAATGACCCTATGTTGTTGTCATTCATCCAAATAATAGAAATGAGGCTTATTATTTATTATTGTAACAACCCTATGTTGTTGTCATGATATTTGGATATTTATTACTTCACACCTTTTTTTATTTTCTAGAGTTTTCACGAATAGAATAAGTTTGTTTTAACTGATATACTATCTTACATAAAATTTTGGTACTTAAGACTTGAAATAAAATTTCTTTTTACGAGTCTCTAGGCACACAAAAAGGAATATGTATACACATAAACCATGTGAAATAAATGGAAAAAAATAAAAAGATACATTTCACACCAATATCTTCTAACCAAAATCTACACAAACGATGATGAAAGAAAAATACTATGTGTCCATATGAACACACAACACTTATTAATATACTTCTAAATTTTGTATTAGAGATATCACTTTCTTCTAGAGACATCCATGAGAATGAGAGGTTTATTTTAGCTCTAGTCACCATGAAATTAAATTATTCTTTCTCCACTCAAGTGTAAAAATGTCCTCATATTCTATTTAATTAACTAATTAGGTAAACTAGGTCTAGTCACGTTAGTATCAATTAGATCTACAAAAGGAGATTAATTTCAATAAATTTAACTTTTTTATGACTGTTTAGACAATGACTTCTTCAGATTATCAAAGAGTTTGTGTTAAGTTATTCATAGTAGTTAATTTTATCTAGATTACCTACATGTGTTTAATGCACAACCGGTTCTTATATTATCTAAACAATGCCTTATTGAACAATATAAGATTTTATTAGACTTTATTGGAACTTAATAGCCTTATATTTATCTTATATATAAATTATCAACTCTTTTCTTATTCAAACTTATTAACCCTTATATTTACCAATTTAAACTGACTATAACTTATGAAAATTAAATTAAACGAAAATAAAGTAAATTGAACATAGCTTAAATGGTAGCACAAATCGTAATATGGCCACTAATCAGATTGGGACATCACACTAATTAATTATATGCTTTGTTCATCTAGTGAAGGAGCACCAATCAAAGATGAGACCATTTCATTGTTTGAGTGCATGGGCTTTCTTCCCTTTTGAAGTTAAAAGGAAACAAATTCTCCACTAAAACATCATCAATTAACTTATTACTACAAGTTCCTCATTTTATGATAATATTTGATAAATAATATTTTACAAATGAAATTGACCAATGCTTTTGAGCAAACTATCCATAGTGGTGATTTGCAAATCTTGGACTAAAAAAAGTCGCCAAACATTGGGGCCAATTTTACTTTATTCACACCAAGTGAAAAGGGCTTATCGTTTTCTATGATATAATTAGATATGACGAAATAATATAAACACTATAGTATTAGACAAAATTAAAGAATTTACAATGTTATCATAATGGAATCAAGTTTTTAATAAAGAGTTTAACACCCAACATAGTTATTTGTTTTAAAGAAGACCTAGCGAAATAGAGCTTCTTTAACAATCTATATGTGGAGGAATCTAGATGTCTACTAATAGGAAAACACAAATAATAAACTTTTTAATAGCTTATTTGCAAAATCACTATTTAAAGTAGTGATTTTTGCAAATCAGAAGTCGTCAATTTAACAATAAAGTTACAGAACAAAATCGTTACTAAAAAATGTTTGAACTCCGTATTTATGTTTGGCTTCTTAGATTGAGCAAAGAGATTGATTTGATCGAGTATTGATCTCTTTAATAAATTCTAGTAAAGTTTATGTATTTTTGCTTTAAGGTATCAATTTTCTTTGAAAAAAGCTTTCTTGGAGTTTGCCTAAGAGATTGGTACCTTAATCAATTGTTTAATATGCTTCCTTAACTCTCAAATCTCAATCTAGGGTAACAATTACACTAAAATTGTTAATTTAAGAAACTTGACTCCAAAATCATAACTTGTACTTGAGATAGTAATATCATTACAATGTTTTTAAAAAGACTTACCAATCCTATAGTGGATAGTTGTTTAGTAGATAAGCTAAATTATATATGCAAATAAGCTATTAAAATACATTATTTGCATAAAACATTCTACTCATTGGACATGCTATATAGGAGGTTGGGTCTTTATCTAAGCCTAGCTTGGTCCACCTAACCACATTGTGACAATTGATGGTCTTAACTCATCATCACAACTAATTAGGTTTGAGAATTAAAGGAGTTCTTTTTGAGTTAATATATTGACCAAGACTGTAGCTCTTAGATTGTATTCAAAATGATAAAACAAGGATTACGCGCCTCGTGTTGCAACAATTGTTTTCTCTACGACTATACCAAATAGGCAAATACAAGTATGACTTTATTTTATTAGGTTTCAGTCACCAATCTATTACAGTTCCATAGGTTACTTCAACACGTAGGGGTGCTAATCGAACGAGTCGATCACGACCTACGAGGTGCTCGATTCGACTCGAAAACTTTTGTCATATGCTCAACTTGTGTTATTTAATGTTTCGAGCCAATAAAACTACTCGACTCCTGCTCGTAAAGTTTCAAGTCGAGTCACGATTTGCTTGTTAAAGTTTTAGCCCTTCTAAAATTCTAGGCCTTTATTGTTTTTTTTTTCTTCTCACTATATATAGTTTTTTAAAATTTTTTTTTATTATTATTAAAGGTTTACTTTTTTTTTTTTTTTGATAATATAAAGGTTAACTCTTATTAAGTGTCAAATTTATTCATGGTAATAACTTTGTTTGTATATTCTATATTAATAAAACACATTATCGAGTGGTTCACGAGCTTATCAGAGCTAGCTCAACTCGTGCTCGTTAACATCTCGAGTTGAGACGAGTCAATCGAGTCAAAGTTTTGATCGAGCTTTGATCGAGTCCGAGTTGCTTACGAACTGCTCAACTCGATTAGCACTCCTATCAACACGTAACAACACGTGAATGGTAAAAAAAAATATTAAAAATAATCCAACCACCACCTTCCTCCACCCCCTCCCCTTCCAGTCCCCAAACCAATCCAACTAAGGCTAATGTATCTGCTACAGTGGGTTTCGTTGACTAGCTTTTCAAGGTCCGACGCCACAATTGTTGAGGAGTAGTTGGTGTATTTGCAATTTCGCACGACAAAAGTAGAGGAAGTTGTGGTTGGGTTCGAGGAGAGAGAAGAGAGATGTCGACGGTTTAAGGAGAGAGAATTTATGGGGTTGGTGTTGTGATGGTGAGGATGGTGGGAAAGGGGAGGGGAAAATGTGGGTTGGCGTGGTTTGGAGGAAGGGGAGAACGGGAGATGGTGGTTGGGAGGGAGGTCAAAGGGGTGGTGACTCGAAGTTGACTGAAGTCAAAGGAAAGAAAAAAATATCTATTTGATAGGTTATATGTCATTTTAGCCCGATAAAAATTAATACCTTCTAAAGTTCAATTATACTATAATAATTCAAAGTTGAGATTATTAGAAGAAAATCGACTAGGATTATTCAACAGTTAAACCCAATTTTTCCTTTAATTAATTCATACTTAATGTTATGAAGTTTTAACTAGGTGTATTTATACTCCTTAAGTCCACAAATAGTTCTCTGTATTTGCTTTAGAATATCTACAAAAAAATCCGTACTCTCTTTCTCATATCCTTACCCTCACCTTAGTGAACTTTTTAATATGCGTGTTTAAACCTAAAAGATCATCTGAAAACAATACTTGATATGATATAATTACTTTAAAATGGGAAAGAAAGGATTCTTTGATCAACCTGAAGAGGATTGAACTTCGGAACTTTGTTCTATAGAAGCAAACTAGGTGAAATGTAAAGCAAAGGTAGGTTAGGTTGGAGATTAAGCCAAGAATAAAGCAAATGATTTGAAAATAAAAGAGGATAAGAAAAGATCTGAGTGGCCAATAATCCCAAGTGTTTGCTACATCAAAGCCTCAAATGCATCAATCTGGAATCACTTCCTAATCACAGTTGTTGATGCTGCAACTTTTTATCCGGATCATTACTACACTTCTAATCATTATATGTCGAAATGTTATCATACAGATTTTCGACAAATTGATAAATTCGTTATAGGAAGAATTACCTCTAACCATTAACCAAGATGGTAAACGCGACAAGCTTTCCTTGTGTTGATATAACAAGGACATTTTGCTGCTGCTGCTGAATACAGAGTACTACAATTCTGAGATTCGAACCAGTAATACAGCAGCTACCAGCAATATTCTGAAACAGTGAATGAATGTAATTTTAATGATGAGGAGAATTTAAGTAAATTTTTTACTTACATTACAGTACGTGATAAAGATCGATAACGACAATAACCAAAATTCCACGAAGATTGCAAACATGAACATAAATCAGACTTGAGAGCCACTGGGAACAGTAAATATGATGATTACGAAGATGAACAACATGATTCAGATATATTGACAATTGAATCAATGAGGAGTGATGTCAATTGAACTAATGCAAGCTATAAAATCCTAGTGACGGCCAGAAAACTGAAAGCCTTAAAACAATTTTCAAGATATTCGATTAAATCTTCGCTCTTTTCCCAGTTCTTGTTAATAAGGGACCATGCATGAAGTAGCTAATAACTTATAAAAGGAATGTTTTGTCAATAGCTCATTGTCATATGATTACAGTCATTTGGAAAGAACTTATCTTTGCAACCATTGTGTATCATTGAATGAGGCACCAAAGAATACCTATCACCTTGATTAGTTGCATCATACATTTCTGTGGTTGCATTTTCATACTCTCATAAGGGTCAAAGGGGGTGTTTGGCAATTAAATTTCTGCCTAGCTTTTGGCCTTTTAGTTTAGTCAAACAACCAAAAAATATGTTTGGTTGCTGGCTTTTAAGCTGGCTTTCCAGCCAAAAACTAAAAGCCAATAGGAGTAGCTTTTTTAATTAACTTTTGGCTTGTTGGCCCACTTTTCACTAATAAACTGCTAATAGCCACAAGTAATCTCGCCACACACTTTTGTAAATAGCTGGCTTAAACAACCAACTAAAGATTTCTCCAAGTGCTCTCCATACTAGATTAGTACTGCATGGTATCAGATTTTGAGCCCGAATGCGACTAGAGAAGCTACAACTCCCCCCACCCTATAAACAGAAGGAAAAATTACTATAAATAGTCTAACCTTTGCCTCGTTCTCCCAAAATAATCTTACCTTTCGATTATTCCAGATTAATCCAACCTTTTACCCCCATCTTCCCATATCACACCTTGCATCTGGTACAACTGCTTATATGTGCTACGTGGCACTTCATGATTGGTTTTTTGTTTTTGTTTTTAATTTACTTTTTTTTAAAAAAAAATTTGAGTTATTTAAAGAAGTTAAAAAAATCCCCACCCACCTCAATTGGTTTCTCTCCCCTCACCTTCTTTCTTCTTTCTCTCTCTTCCTCCTTCACCACCTTAGTCACCACTCACCACCATCCTTCTTTCTCTCTCCTTTCCCATCTTCCATGACCTTAATTGCTACTCCCTTTGTCCCTATTGTTTGCCCCATTACTAATATTTGGGTCAAAATTTGATAACTTTGACCATTAATTCTCGTTAATATATACTTCCTCCGTTCTATTAATATTGCAACAAGGATGAAATTACGCATCCCAAGGCAAATTTTATATACTAAATATCTATGAATGTGTAAGAGTAAAAATTATAAAAAGTTGATATTGTGAAAGTATTTTATGAGACAAATCCAACATAATCTCACATGACTATATTTTGTTTAATGTATAAATCATATTATATGGTCAAACAAGAGTGATGAATAGTGCAAAAAGTCCATTTGTTGCAATATTAAAAGTCCAGTGGGGTCATGTTGGATTCAATTCGTCGTATATTTTATGAATATTTAGTTTTTATAATTTATATGCTTATAAAATAAAGATATATGCGTTTAAAGACACTTCTTGGAAACCGTGATAAGTCAAATGGAGCAAAAAATAAGGGATGGAGGGAGTAATTGCTAATTGCCGCTACATGTAAGCCAAATTGGCGATTTGGGGGTTTGTATATTGCTTGCGGGTGACTTGAGGTGTCGCTGCTTTGATCGGAGGTCGTTGCTGGTATTGACGGGGAGAAGGGGGGTCGCAACTACTGTGCGGTGATAGCAGCGGTGGATGATGCATTAGGGGCTGTGACGGTGGTTGTTATGTGTGGATGGCCAGCAGGCGATTGATGGTGCGCTGATGGAGAGGCGCCGCTGATTATGGTGGTTTTGCTGCTGAGATCAGGAGATGAGGTGCGGCTGTTTGTGTTGGTGTTGAATCATTAAGGGGTGTGTAGCAGGTGGTGAATAAGAGAGCAGGGGAGGTTGTGTGTGGGTGTTGAGGGGCAAGGTAGCTACGGGGAAGGGGAGGGGAAGCAAGGTGGCTGAGGGGGACGGGTAGTGGCATGTCTGTTGGGTGGAAGGGGCAGGGGTGGTTGGGGAAGGAAGAGAGAAAGGGAAGATAAAATGGAGGTGATGGCATTGGGTGGGGGTAATGGAGGAAGGTGATGGCAAATAGTGGGAAGAAGGAAAGAGAAAGACATGACCGGTTGTTTAGGTAAATGGTCATTTAGGTTCATTTTAGGAAGAAGGGGTATAAAGGCGGGATTATTCTAGAATAATCTACAGGTGAGATTATTTTAGGAGAACGGGGCAAAGGTTGGATTATTTAGAGTAATTTTTCCTAAGTGATAGCCTAATCTCGCTATTAACTTGCTTGGGAGTGCTCATGTGCCCAGGGATCCACATGCAAGCTCCTCCACCAAGACTTCTGTCAGCCATTTACTAACCTCAAAATGGGCAGTTACTTAGATTGTGGGTATAGTGAGTTGTTATCCTAACCAAATGGGTTGAAATCAGTGCCTATAAATAGCCCCTTGGCATTCATTTCTGGCAGAGATTGCAAAAGAACAAATAGAAAGAGGGTAAAGTGGGTCGTTACCATAACCTTGTTTATTCTTTTGCAATCCTTTTAGGTCAAATTATGAGCATGTGTTTATTAATGATAATAAGATAGAAAAACAATCGAAAACATAAAATTACGAAAATTGTCTCTTACAATAACAGAAATATGCATACTGAAAATCAATATACTTCGTGAAAGTTGTGACAGATTAATGGTTAAAAGTTTAAATTATTTACTATGCAAGTCAAAACAGGTTCGCAATATGAAATGATTTATTGTATGACTTATGAGTAATTATACAACTCATATTGGTTAAATTCATAGTTAAAGTTGATAAATATTGACAATAAAGGTATGGCCTATAAGTTTGAGACTTATGCAGCGTTTAATAATCCTCACAGAAAGGTGAAAACTAAAAAATTTGTAAAATATCCCTTACTATGATGATTATACATTAATTCAAAACTTGTTATACTCGAATTTCATAAATGAATCAATTTCAACATCGTGTTCTATTTTACATCTCTATGAAAAGCCAACTTCTAATGGAATGTCTGGCACAGAAAACTCAAGGACTTTCTTACTGACAACAGATCCCCGAATTTGCTTCCTATTCTGTATAGAACATTAGCCCTAAATCAATTGGCTAGTATAACCCAACTACTTCACACATGCAGCCAACTCTACAGAACACATAAATCTAATATCCACACTTGTAAAGCAATGACCATATGAAAAAACATTCAGAGGCAGAAAAACGTCAAACATAAAAGTTACCAGGGTTTGCAAAACCTAACATCTATGCTCCTCACAGGACTGTTATAGAAACTCAACGAAAGATGTGGTTGTGCAGAAAGGCTCTTGGAAAACCTTATCAAAATCTGTTTGTCACCACTGGATTAGGCATAAGACAGCATGATCATCACTAGTTATCACTTATCATGATTGCTTTGATCTTCCATTGTGTTTCATAGGTGAAGATTGCAAGGAAGCAATGATGATAAAAGTTGCTGACAGGAGTGCTGACATAAAAGTAACAACAGATACCATTCTTGAATGGGCCTTGATACCCGCTGGAATGGTCCACACAATATCATCAAGTTCCAGAGAACCACTACTTGTAATGGGTAACAATGAACAGCTTTGAGCTGGTGACTTCCCATGCAATTTGCAGTACAAGAACAAGTCAGGTGCACCGAATCTGACTTTTGAATATCCACTATCTTCAAGGGGCTGTTAAAAAACATGGGATGGTAAATGCAAGCTTAGAAACTAGTATATAATATCAAATTATCAACATACATTTATAGATACCATAGCCAAGTCAAAGAAAAGTAGCAGCAACATATGCTTAGCTAAGGTGTACAATTTTGTAGGTGGCACTATTTTAGACAATGCATCCATCTGCTGATGAAGTGAGCTAGGATTTCTATAGCCTTTTGGGTTGTACAATAAATGTGCAAAACCATTTCTGAATGTTAGTGAAGCCTGAATGCCTTCTATTTTGAGCTAAGTCAATCAATTTTTAGATAATGAAATAGAATATTATTAAGCAAGTAAAAGATAAATGGTGAATGCAAAATTAGAGAATTGCTTTATACTCCCTCCGCCCCCTATTGATAGTCCCTTATGGGCATTTTAAACACATAAGAATAGTAAAAGTACATTGAAAAAGTAAATTGACATTGGGTATGCAAAAAAGTAGAGAGAAAATAATAAAAGTACGGAGTACATGGGAAAACAAAATTTACATGGAAAATTTAAATTTGCACAAATATTGTTGCAAATTGGAGGGAATTTTGGTAAAAAAAATAATATTAATGGTTGTTGGAAAAAGCAAATGGGGTGAACATTTTGGGACTAAAATTTGACCATAAGGGACTATCATTTGGGGACAAAGAGAGTATTAGGTGAAACATCAGGACCGATCAGGGTCATAAAGTCACAATGCTCTATATCAGTGAATTAAATGACACAATTGTGCTGCTTAGAAGACAAAGAGTTTTTGCCAAAAGAAGATATTAACTTAATTGCAATGTCTGGCTAGAATTAAAATTTACAGCAAACATAATAATTCAGCATTTATGCACCATTCATCCTAGTGCAATATGCTTCTCTAAACCCTAACCCCAGTCCAGACACCAAATAGAAGCACTCTATCCAGGTTATATGATATCCTTTTAACTTGAACTCAGTACCAAAACATTCATGACAGCACCAAAACCCTCAGCTTCACGATAGCTGTTAAATGACCTCTAGTAAGCAATTCACTAGCTGATCTCTCAAAAATTTTGCTTATATTCCTAGGTTGGATGAGTGATTCACTGATTCCATATCTCTTAGGGCTATAAAGAATCACCATTCCTATACTTCATATAAGTTATAGGCTAATAGGATTTCCCTATATTTAGTAAGCAAATTTGATAAAATGAAAACTTAAACATTGTTGTCTATGAAGTGCAATCTTCCAAGCAGCCTTAATTCTTATGTGTTCCCAAGCCAATATATAAAGTTAATCTGCCTTTGTGAAAGAAACTTTTTTTTTTATTTGGACAAAATATGTACAAGAAACAATAACTCCTCACGATATTTGAATACAACAATAACAACAAAGCCTTAGACCCAAAATGATTTTGGGGCCAGGTAACATGAACCGTCATAAGGAACCTTACAATATAGAGAAGGGACATCAGTGCTCCATGAAGCAAGAAGCCCTTTTTGAAATAATGGACAGTGTAGGCACTAGGCAGAAACTTTTAGCAAAACATATTCACAATATGCTCAGACATAAATATTTTATGAAGCCAGAAACTTTCAGGTAATAGTAACATTTCTATAAAGGATTTAGCCGATTAAAGTTACTATGATAATTTATGATATTGCTTACAGAATATCGAGCATGCAATGGTATCTCTATCTTGAACTCTAGCACAGTCTCCTGCCCTGCTGAATTATTCAAGGCTGCATCCAAGTGAACTTCAACAACTGACTGATTGGAAAGAAATGATGGCAATTCCAAATTTGTATCTCCAAAAACAGAAGCATCCTTGAATACTGCAACAAAGATCCGTTGGATCAATGTCAGGAAAGAATGAAAGATTAATAGTTAGTGCAAATTTCAAAAATACACATAAGAAGCACCTCCTCGGTCACGAAGATGTTGAAGCTCAAAAGGATCAGCAAAAACCCCAGATGGTAGTCTTTCAATGATCACGAGCTCACAGATCTGTGAGGAAAAGTCACCAATCAGATCTGGCTGAACACTTATTTTGAATGATGAAGATAGACGACGATGAGAACCCTCTCCAATTAAACGGCGCTCTAAGTTCAAAAGTTTAAAAAATGTTGGCTCAGAGCGAACAAGAATCTTTTGTTCCATATACTCTAAAAAATTTGAATCAGTGAAGCTTTCATACTCTTTGGAAAATGACTCGAGAACATATCTTGCAAAACAAGGCAAGGAATTCATGCTGTGCTTCTGAGTGTTATCATTATACTCATGAAGAGTTTCCTGGAATAAACAAAATGAAGGCAAGCATGGTCAAACACTGAATTTCCTTGTTCAAATAGATAACAAAATAGACCAGAGCATGCAATACCATATCTGTTCCGAACCAAAGTTCGATCGAAAAGTACTCATAAGAGATAAATGTTAAAAATGATCTTCTGAGTGTCATTAAATGTTAAATTACGAATAATGCACATGCCATAACAAAATGTTATATTTCTCAAAAGATAAAAAAATATTACCATTTTAGGAATAGAAAATTTTATACATAATTCAGAAAATGAAAAAATAACTTCCATAATGACACAGCAATTTGCTATGGAGAGTTATTTAGGACTCAGTAAACAATAACTCTGAATACAACAAGAGTAACAACCAATCAATCATATCACAGAGCACCAAAATGAATCCAACAACATACCACTACTTTGCAATTAAGTCAATTTTCCCTCCCTCCCATGCAAAAATAAAAACAATGACATTGCATTATGTAAGTTCATGACAGAATTTCCAGCCAAGACTTCTGAGTATAGCGCAGAATATTCAAATTCCACACAACAGGATGCACTTAAGAGTTAAGACATCACATCTGCCAGCATAAAAATATGCCTGCTTCCGCCATTATATGCATATGTAAAGCATTGTTTCTGGTGCTAAACATCTGGAGTCCTTTAAAAAGAAACAGGCGAAAAGTCTATCAGTCTCAACCAACAATTCCAGAAGAAGCTTAAGCATGACATGGACTCTAATCTCTCAAAGAACTCGTACAAGAGGCATACACCCTAGTATGGAATAAGTACTTCTGTTTTCAAGATCAATCTGAATGGGGCGAGGGGAAAATCTAGACGTTGGCAGCCTCACCCCTACTAATCAAAGAGCATTAGAAAGGTCATCTCCAAGGACTCTAAGCAACGTTCCATATTGTTATCCTAACTCGACAAAAGATCTAGACCTAATTACCCTGTTACATTTTTTTTGGTGTTCCACCTTGTTTACCCTTTGTGCTAATCCGGATTCGGGGATCAATTATGGGTGGTTAGGTTCCACTCCTCTCCCAAGTGTTGTTGCGGGGGATCGAACATGGGTCCTCCCTACCAAATGTAGTCCCAATCACCACTACACAAACAACCAATTGGTAATTACCATGTTACATTGGCTCCAAAACAGAATGGTTTCCTAAGCCAACTCGCTGTAGCTTAATCAAACAATTAATAGGATGTCTTAAATTTCATCAATAGGTTAACTCTAAATATTTCAATAACATGGTCTAAAACCATTCTTCTTCCACAAACCTAATTCAATAACAGAAACTAATTCCATTGCACAATCAAATACATGACAAAGCATCCACGATACAACCGGCTATACCATGTGCACGATACAACCTCACTACAGAGCAATTAAGCATAAAAAAGTTACTCAGTTGTACTGTAAAATCGGTTGTACAATAGAAATCGATTTGTCAAAAATACTAATCAACCTAAAACATTCCCATTCTACTAATCTCACAAAAAGAAAACCAAAAAAAAAAAAAAGTAAAAATTGTTACCATGAAAAACTCAGAATTCAACAGAAGAAGCAAATCACATTTCATTGTTCTCTTAAACTTGTTACCAGATCATACAATTTTATTTTTTTTTAACAATTCAAGAAACTAAAGCAATTAAATAGCAAGATTGGGGAAAAAATTTAAAGACTAGAGATTGAATGTGAGGATTACTGACCTGATTTGAAGCTGAAGAGATGATACAAAAGCTGAAATGAAGAATTAGCGTCGCAATTAGAATGTGTCGTTGAGAAGTGCCAAATTTGACGCCCATTTTTCTGTATTATGATTAATTTCGACGGAAAAATATCAGAATTGTTGGTGTTGTTGTCTATTGGTTTAATCGTCTGGACCATCAACTGATCACTATAGCCGGCGAGGGAAGAGATTTGTACTCTCCTGCCATTCCACCACACTTTCCCATTTCAATTTCTGTTCATTTTTTAAAAATTAATTTAATTTTTATTTGTTTTTTTTAAAAAAAAAAAAAAAAAAACAAACATGGAGGACAAATTTGATTTTATTTACTTTTTTGTTTAAGATAGGTGAGATTAATTACCTTATTAGACCGGAACCTCTCACAGGTCAATCCTAACGAGGATTAAAGAAGGAACTCTTTTTCTTAAAGGATAGAATGAAGTTCAATTCTTACCACTAAATCAAGCTTTACTTGTTTTTTATTTGGTTCAATTAGAAGTTTAGAAACCTGTATTGAGATTATTGACCTCTTTCATAAAGTATTTCATATGAGTTATAAATTTATGTTGCTATGTGACTTAAAGTCCCATGACCTTACAATTGAACTTAAAATTGATCATCCATCCATCTACCAAAATAGAGATGACATTGGTACTCGTCCAAGGCTAGGAACCTTAAGGTCCAATTAAGGTAATGAAACTTGATGTGGGTTTATATGGGATTATGGGATATCCTTCCTAAAGCTACCATATGGAATTGGGATGGTTCAATTCTCTTGTGATCTTTTATCAGAAAAGCTCCTACATGATTGTGAGTTTATGTCTATTTTTTTCCTGATACTTTGTTGCCTAATTTTGATACTGGTTGATTTTTGTATGCAGTACAAAAGTATGCCTTATTATTCATTACAAATTTACAAGTATTCTCTTGCACCCTTTTCTTTTTACTTGAACTGCCCTCTTAAACATCGAGTGAATGAAAAGTATTGATGTAACTTCCTCAATCATAGAGATCTAATCGTGAAAGTTATTATAAGTGTAGCTTACACATGATAGTTTGGTTGCATTTAAGTCTACACTACTTGTTTTTAGCAATTTCTGGTGTTGCTTGTCTTCAAAAACTTCAAATTTAGGAATTTTTTTTCCAAAAAAAGACCAATAGTAAACCGGCTGACATAAAAAAACACAGTTATCTGACTTGAAAACAACCTGATTGACTGACTTGATAAATAAATGATGAGTATTACAGAACTGTATTGCTTAATTAATGAGAAAATGGTAGCACACACTATAAAACACACCAAGGATATGCATTTCATACTACGAATTTCACTGATAGTATGAACATAGGCTGAAATGCTAGGTATACAAATGAAGATGAATAAAGAGCGTATCATGTCAGAACAAATTTCTGCTCTGAATGTTACAAACAAGAGCTAGGTATATTTTTTTGTTCATTCAAGCCCCTAGAATTTCTTACAATAAGAAAGCTACATCTCCGAATCTGTTGTGTATTTATGTACAAACAACAACTTAGTTGGCAGTTTTTTTTGACAGCAGTTGCATTCGGCTTTAATCGAATGACCTGTAAAACGGAGATATAGCAGCACAGATCCACCTCTTGGTTGATTCTCAGCCAAGGGTGCTTATCATATACCAGAAACAGAATCAAACCATGAACGCTATGTACCATCTTGTAGTCAAGTAAACCAAGTGATCATATCCAACAGCAGAGTTTGAGTCTGCAGTTACTTAGCTGTTCTTTTTACCAATGAAATTCCTCTTGGATCACCACCCATCTCTTCGAAAACAACCAGAAGATTGCCACTTGGTTTCAACCATGAGCGTGGAACATGGTACCTATAATATGAAATATATATATTTGTGACAAGCACTAAGATAATATATAAGTAGGAAATATTAAAGAGACGGGGATTTTCTTTACCATCTTTGGGAGGGCTTTCCACACTCGCCTAGGCATTTAGTTTCAGTGAAAGTTCCAGCATAATTGCACTGCCCACATTTGCCACTCGCTTTGTTTGCAGGCCAATGACGGCCAATGCTTTCACCATTTATCCACATTTGCCCTTTTCCCATGCTGCTCATATCTATAGCCAATGGATCACTTCCTGCTGGTGCATTGAATGTAGTCTGAATATGGGGAGCAGAAGTCAGAAATCGCTCTTGTAAGGCTGATTATTTTTTCAATAACTATCTGTGCAGAGAAGAAACAGAACGGTTGTTTTACTTGGATATCCTTACCTTATACCATGTCAATGGCTGCTTTTGCGCCACTGCTGATTGCTCCCACTCCACGGAAGAACTTCCACTGATAGTGTGTAGACCAAGTTGTTCACCCTTCATTCCAACCTGCTCACAAAAGTACATGTTAAGATATTTTATTCCTGGTAACTTTTAGGCCTTTTTCCAAAAGTGTGGACAAAGACAGACCTTGTAAGACCACTTTGATCTTGTCAAGTCCCATGTTCCTTCCCGCAGACCCTGCAGTGTGACTGGACCAAGAACCCCTTGATTATACCTTTCGAAGTGTGCACCAACGTTCTGAAGGAATTCAACAAAATCAGATAAGTTAGCATGAAGGAAAGGTGACAGCTGCAAGTGAGTCAGTCAGAAAAACACTTCTCATGATAGAAACTAACCGCAAGTCCTACTGCAGCACTCAATAAGGAAATTTTGTTCAAACCAGCCCTCAATGGCACCTTCTGGCTGAATGTCAACTGTGGTTTCTCCAGTGAGCCATAAGCAGTACCTGAAAATCATAGGTATCGGCAAGTTTAACAATAAAAAATGTAAAATGAACAAATAATACAAGTTGGAGAGCAATGTCATACTATCTCTTTCTACCTTGAAATTGGCCATTGACAAACACATGTAAAGTATGTCCTGCTGACATAACTGTGAGAATTGGTTCTTCTGAGGTTTTCACTGTAACACTGGAAAATGTGAAGTAAATCAGAAATCAACAAAACGATCATGACACACTGAAAGAAAAGGTAACAAATTACAAATATATATCAAATAGAGGAAGATACATACTCTGTTATGTACCACAAGTAGTCAGAGTTATCTCTAGTCACATTCAATTGTTCGTACAACCCTGAACCTGAGAAAGTACTGTCATCATCAGCTGTTGGAGTTTCATCAATGTATGATTGCCAGGAGAAACCACTGATTGGTGTCATCTTTGCATGGTAGCGTGGAGCTGAAACCTGTAGAAAAACAAGTAAACATAAGCTTCACAACAAAGCCGAGCTTTCAATTTTGTTCCCCAAGGGAGGTTTTCTGATTTTGAATCTTAAGGACAAATAAGGGACAGTGAAGAACAAAATTTTGATGATTTACATACCCTTGCAGTGTTGTACACCTCTTTCTTGCAATCAGGAAGGATGCTAATGGACCATGGAGGCAGCTCATACTGTGTGCCGCTGAAAGTAACTTTCACACTCCATTGCGCGTCATAGTTTGCCAAGAAGGCTGCACAACTCCCTGAATTTGAGCTGTAGACGTGAGCCTGCAGAAGGTTTTTTTCAATCAAATTAGCTATCAAAAAACAAATTTTTGTTCAGAATGCGTTTACAGACTGCAGTGCAGTTTAGTCTAATTACCTCTTGGTTTTTCCCGAGTTTTGTCACTTTTGCATCTGCAGAAACTAAGGCAGGCTCACACATTTTGATTGCTCTGTGCAGATTTTTCAGGTGAGTGTATTTTGGTTCCCTTGGTAAACCTATACATATATCAAAATTCAAATATTACACAAACTATTAACCAATACAAAGTTACTTCTTGATTATAGTTTACTGTCCTAATGTGATTACCATATTCATCAAGTGGAGCATCATAGTCATAGCTCGTAGCAACAAAACGACCAGCAGTGTTGCCAAAGTTTGTCCCTCCATGAAACTGAGGCAAACAAGCAAGTAAAGAATTGAAGCAAGTTCATTGATGGCAAGTTTTTTGAGTTCATGGACTGTCCAACATGTATTGACAGTTGATAATCAGTTGAAATTTTTTACCATATAATAGTTAACAAATGAACCACCATTTTGTATAAATCTTGCAACTGAAAAGGCAACATCTTCTGCAGGTCTGTAAGGAACTGCTCCACCAAACTTTGTGTACCTTAAGAAATCATATAAGTAAACAATTTCAGAAACTAATTATGATCAAAAGAAGAACAAGATGTGAATAATACAACAAAAGGCGATGTATGTGTGAGTGTGACATACCAGCCAGTCCAATTTTCTGTCCAAATCTTGGGTTTGGATTTGGAGTTTGGGACAAAATTTTCGCAGTAGAAGCCATTGCAAGTGTTAATCTGTCATAGTCAAATGCCAAAAAGTGGTTAGTGAATGAAAGTATTGGGTGCAACTCAATCAAGGAATTTGATGCTAGGTGAAAATAGTACCAAATAGAAACATTAGAATAACAGAAAGTTGGTGGAAAATCATTTCAAACCAACTTTTTTTGATCAATTATTACATATGGTAGATTGGTAACTAAAATCTTTAATGATATGAAAATAATTGGTAAGGGAGTTTGTAAAGCAAAATAATAAAAACGCCAAGGCAATCATGACTGTGCAATGATAAAAACACACTTAGGAGTCGGACTTACAACATCACCAGGTGCATCATCTTGCTTGCACATGATCCAAGGTACACCAGCATTGAGACCCTCAGCCATTTGAGCTGCCCATTTTGTGTAAGCCTTACCAGTTGCACCTATTTCCCATTCTACTGGCCCATACTCATTTTCTATCTGTTGCATAGTAAAAATTGCAACAGGTAAATGAGTTAAAAGATTATTGAAATTATGATACAATATCAAGTTAAGGTGGAAAATTAAGTTTTAGGTCAATTCACAAGATAATATCATGGTATGGTGCAATTTTAAAGAATATTTTAACTTGTACGAGGTATGTTTAAACGTCACATCTTTGTTAACGTCACCTCAGTTACTTTATGAGATACGGAGTAGATAATACTATATGATAAAGTATACATGACGTATTTTAATGAAAGAACAATAACAATCATTGAAATTTTTGTCTTAATAGAACACAGATAAGACAATTTCAATCACATGCTATAAGACTATAGGATAATATCATTTTCCAAGGATAATAGATCATCATTCCTAAAGATTTAATTTATTAGAATATACTGTAGATTTTATCTTATATATCACGAGATTACTAAATACTCCGTAACTTACAAAATGCAAAGAAAGGATAGACAAATAACAATCATTAGAAATTTCCACAATAATTAGAATTTACGACGTCCTTAAAATAATATATAATAATTACTCTTACAAGACAGTTTATAACTACTAGTGGATGAACTTTGACAAAGAATAGAATCATTAGTCCAAATTTCAAACCTGAGACAGTATAATTGGACCTCCTTGCCAATGGAACAACTTTTCTGCCTTCATCATGTTGACTATCTTTGCTGTGAAATCTTGCATTTTTTCCTTCATTGTACAAAATTTTCAAAAAGATAAAACAAACATTTTAGCCACAAATTTAACTAAACTTTATGTGAATAAAAAAACTTTAGATATAAGAAAAAATGAATTAGAATCCCAAAAAGACAAAAATGAAATGAAAAAAAGAATTAATTTTAAACAATAAAAACAAATTAGTGACTCACTTTGAAAGGTCCATTGTCAGTTCTAAATTCAATGCCAGGCACATACTTGAGCCACACAGGAAATCCCCTGAATATGAAACAAAACAATTATCCATTATAAAAATATTAATTAATAAATTAATCATATATTATTGATAAATAAAATACTTTCTGAAAAAAAAAGTGGTTGAGTGAATATTAGACAAAAGGAAAGCACCATTCACTTTTCCTGTACACTAATTTATGGCACTAAGTATGATTTATTAATTTTATCTATTTTGATCCTTGATTAGGTCATCTCGAATGACTTTGTGTTCACCTAAGTCAATTGTCCTTTATTGAGAACTACTCTTTATTAGTTACTCCGTACAATAATTGAGTTCGCATAAGTTAAGTGTCTTATTTGAAAACGATCTTTTATTGCTTATGAGTTTAGTCTATGTGACATTTCTTAACGTAACTTTATTTATATAAATTTCTTACTCATACTTGGTAATATGAAAAAGTTATCCAATAATTTGAAACTAATGATATAGTTGCCAATGTTAAAAGTAACAAATTTTGCATTACCCAAAGTTCCACTCAGCACAAACAAAGGGTCCAATTCTGAGATGAACGTAAAGTCCAGCTTGCTGTATTAGCTTAATAAACTTTACTAAATCATATCTTCCTTCAAAATTAAACTACAAAACAAAATCAAATAAAACAAAATTAGTCAATATATTACAAAATTAATATAATTCTAAATAAACTAGTAAAAAAAAAAAGGTGTGAATTTCTAATTTTGAGTACCTTGCCAGGAGAAGGCTCATGCCCATTCCAGAAAACATAAGTTTGAATAACATCCAATCCATTTTCCTTAGCTTTTTGTACAAGATCAGGCCACATCTACCATCATCAAACAACAACAAAAATTATGTATAAAATTTTTACTATTATATTTATATACCAAGTTTTTATAAAATTTTCATTTTTACCCGAACTTCCTATAATACCCTTAATGAGGTAACATAGTGACCAAATTATGTACGAGTGATATGCATATCAACGAGACAAATCAGACAACCTCGCAAAAAACATATACCTCGGGGGTGCTCCTGGGGTAATGAATGGACCCAGAGAGGAGAATCCTCCTCTGTTTATTGATTGTAATAGCTTTATTATCATACCAAACATTCCCATAAACAGGGGAAATCATTGAAAAACATATGTAACACAACATGATTAACATAATCATATTGTTAAATCCCAACATTTTCAATGAAAAGAAGAAGAAGAATAATACAATGGAGTAAAGGGTTGTTTGGTTAAATAGAGGAGAGAGAAAAAAAGGGGGAAGTTGAGTTATTGGTTAAGTTTGAAGTTGGAAGAAATGGGAGGGTGAGAAGCTGAATTTAAACACATTTTTGTGGGCCCATTTTTTTGTCTTAGAACCTCTCTGACAAGGAAAGTTTTCCTTTAAGATTTCATCCAAACATGGTATATTATTATTAAAATTTGTTTTCTTTTCTTCAATTTGTAACAAACATACTACTGTAATTTTTATTTTAAGTAAAGAAGTTCATGGGGGAGAAGAGAGATTAGAAAGATAAGGTTTAACTATTTTTGAATATAGGCACCCAATTTGGCGTAGGATATGATTACTGTTTGTTGAGTAGTTAAGTCACATTTTGGATTCCCATGATTCTCTTTAGAAGAGATGCATAGAACAAATGCATGGGCCGGGCTAGACTTCTCTTCCAACTCGGCTCATATATTGTGCTAGCGTGCTTTTAAGTTGTGTTTTAAATAGACAAAGAAAAAGGCTTATTGTGCCATTAGCATTGTACTTTCTTTTTTTTTTTTTTTTTTATGTCAAGCTTATGCCAAAATTTGTAAGTGATGTTCATTCATAGTCCATGACACTAACTTGCCTTTAGACTTATGGCAGACATGCGTTAACTTGGGCTATTACAGTGACATGATGGCTCGGCACATGTCCAGTTAAACTATCTCGTTTTTTTGAATTAAAAGATGACAAGCACCAATTATTTTATTTGCTCCTAACTGTTCGTTTCATTAGGATGAAACTTAATTACTTCTTAATTTTTGGCAAAGAAAAGTGATAGAACTAAATGCAATTAAATACGAGAGTAAAGCCGTGATCCTTTACACAAAATAATATAATTTTTAGTGCATAGTAAACTCAAATGAACAAACTAAAAAGGAGATTGGAGCTAGTACATACAAGTATATAAGATAGACAGACTATACAAATTATGTACTCACCTGATTTGTCAAGTACTGGTAGTATATAATGGTAGTATTAGTGTTTGTTTGGATTAAAATTATAAACATATCCGAAATAAAAATTCTTAATAATCAGAAAATTGTTAAGTTATTTTTTTATTTTTTTATTTTTTTTTGGAAAATCTTTCAAGAAAAAAAAAACCAATTAATTACTTCTCAATTAAAACCATACTCTCAAACTTTATGTACATTAATATGAGGACTGAACTAAACTGAAGTGATTGGATCTGAGTTGAACTGAAATTAAGTAAAAGTGAAGATGCTCTTAAATTTAACCTAACTTTATGTACATTAATATGAGGACAAACTAAATTTAAACAAAAGAAGAAGACTATATGACAACACCGTCAATTTCAACTTTGACCTACTGCCATTATTATATTTGCTGTTTAATCATACAACAATATGAATGTTTTCCAAAGAAAAAAAAACAACACTATCCATAGTTTAATCAATTTTCTATTGAAGTTGTTTAGAAATGTCAAATGATCCAACAACTCCTTTAGACATTGAGATTGACAAAAAAAAAGAATGAAATGAACAAAACTTGTAAATTAAATTACAACGAGCAACCACTGCCCACTACAAGTTTATTAGCCGTCTTTTGCTGCGCATTAGATACATTGTTGGCCACTTTGGTTCATAAACTAAATTGATAGTGATTTCTGATATAACTTCAACTTCTTGTTAAAAAGTCGTAGCGATTAGTTATGTATGCTTTCACCAACATTATTATGTCTCTTAGCAAATGATATGATATATTAACTGTTGACTTTATATGTTTTGATGATGACTCAAGGAACCTAAGCAAACCTATAACAAGTTTAACTTTCGGTTTTAGTTTTAATTTATGACAGGTTTGTGCTAAGAAATTCTTGAGTGAGAAGGGAGCATGGAACAAGATCAGAGCTAGCTATGGAAGAATAAAGAAATCAATCAAGTCGTGTTCCTTTAAGAGAACTGAAGCTCAAGAGTTGAAGCTTCAAAGGGAAGTTCCTTGAGTGAGGAACTGCAGCTTCAGAGTCGAAGCTTCTCAGAATTTCAAGGAGTCTAATGTATTTTATCTTTACTTTAGGCAACTTGTATTTGCATTAAGTACATGACAATTGATATGATTTAAGTGGATTTAATTTTATTTGATAAAGATTTTATTTTTCCATATTTTAACTTGTTTTAATTCTATTTCGAAAAATATCTTTTTTAAAATATCTTGTTAGTTAAAAGGATTTTCTGTTTTAATTTTATCCTATTATTTTGGAAAATTTAATTTGGAAAAATTTCTTTATGAACGACTGTTTTACTTGGTCAAGGAGGTTGAGAAAAAATTGGAAGCAGTAAACCACTTCCTTGTAATATGCTCAGCTTGCTGCCCAAGTATCCACGAATTGCACTTCCTTAGTTTAAGGAAGTTGTGGTTAAGTGGTGTTTAAGGAAACTGCGATATTAACTGCCAAACTCCTTTATAAATAGCCTTGGTTTTTAGTTGGAAAAACACACTTGAGCATTACAGTCTTTTAGCTTTAGAAAAAGAGTCATAATCCACTTAAGTCCTTGAGTGTCTCTGTACTTAGCATTTTAGAGTTTAATCTTTGAGTTGTATTGGGTTAGAGTTTGGGGAAACTCTAAGAGTGTTTTATTGCTTTGAGTGAAGCAAGGAGAAAGAGAGAGAGTTTGAGAGTTCGACTGATTAAGGGATCAGTTGAAGGGAGCTTAAGTTCTTAGAGGAACTTGAGTTTAGAGTCTTAATTTGTAATAGGTTGTTTGCCCTATTATTATTAAGAGTTAAGTTTAAAATCCCTTGTGGTCGTGGTTTTTCTTCTTGATTAGGGCCAAGAAGTTTTCCACGTAAAATCTCTCTTTGCACTTTTAGTTTTTATTTGAGTTCCTTTATAAATTCCGCAAAAATTACCCTAGTTCCTCTACAATACAATTCACCCCCTCTTGTATTGTTCATTCGAATCAACAATTGGTATCAGAGCAGGTTCCTCGAAGAAATCAGGAAACCCTGACGACTTAAGTTCCTGGAATCAAGATGAACAATCACGAGAAACTGGAAGAAGGTTACTCTACGCAGCGTCCTCCTATGTTCAATGGGAAATTCTACACCTATTGGAAGAACAGGATGAAGATATTTATCAAAGCCGACAACTACCAGGTTTGGAGAGTGATCGAAGTTGGTGATTTCGAAATTACCAAAACAGTTGGTCAAAACGAGGTAGTACCTAAACCCATGTCTGGATTTGATAAGGAAGATTTTGAAAAAAAATGGAAATTAATGCACTTGCTGTTAAATTACTTCACTGTGGTCTTGGTCCCCATGAACACAATCGTGTTATGGGCTGTAAAAATGCTAAAGAAATTTGGGATTTACTACAAGTAACACATGAAGGAACTAATGAAGTGAAACGCTCTAAAATTGATCTGCTTATGTCTAAATATGAACGTTTTGAAATGCAATCTAAGGAAACTATCCAGGAAATGTTAACAAGGTTCACTAACATTATTAATGAGCTTGTTTCTCTTGGAAAGCAAATACCTATTGATGAGCAGGTCAGGAAAGTTTTAAGGAGCCTCCCTCAAGACGAAAGATGGGGAGCCAAGGTGACTGCCCTACAAGAAACTAAGGACTTCATGAAATTCAACATTGAGCAACTTGTCGGTTCTCTCATGACTCATGAGTTGCACTTAAGAACAAGCAATAGTGAAGGGAACAAAGGAAAAGGCTTAGCTCTCAAAGCTGGTGATCAAGAAGAATCTGAGGTAGATGAAGAAGAAGCGGCCATGTTGGTGAGAAGGTTTAAAAGAATGTTTAATCGAAACAATAGAACAAGGAACTTCACCAAAAAGTCATCTAACTCAAAAGCTGATTTCGGATGTCACAAATGTGGATCCCTAGATCACTTGATTCGTGAATGCCCCTTGTGGGAAACTGAGAAAGGTAAAGGGAAGGCCAAGGAACAGAACAAGAGCAACAAGACTCCTTACAACAAAACAGACATTACACTAGGTGAAAAAAGTGCTTTGGCAGCGGTTCAAACCCGGTCTAAGGCACCGGTTTGAACCGCTGCCTATGTGGGGGGTGCCAAATACCCCCTTTTTAGCACCGGTTCAAAACCGGTGCCATATATTCAATTAGGCACCGGTTAACCGGTGCCAAAAATGAACCAAAATATTTATTTCATTGGTTTTGGCACCGGTTAACCGGTGCCAAAACTGCCCAAAATTATATTTTTTGTTTTGTTTTTGTTCTTGTTCTTTGTTCACTTGAAAATTGGCAGAAAACTAATACAACACCAATTATAACATTAATTCATAATCAGTAATAACACACCAAATATAATTGAAATTCATAATCACCAAAATGTTACATAATACATAATATAATTGAAATTTATAATCAGTAGTTTTACACTTGCCCAAAAAAAAACCAAATGGATTCGACGAACGAGCTCAGTAGCTGAATTGCAGAAGCAAAGTATCGATCATCAATTTTCGACGAAGATAACTCACAAACTGAAAATTGAAAAAAAAAACAAAAACGATTATATTCAGATAATTATACCCAGAAAACACAAAATTATAAAAAATAAAATTGAAAAAAAATACAAAATCCCCGAAAAAAAAACAATCCAGAAACTCAAAATAAAAAAAATACACATACATGTAATTAAAAAAAATACCCAAAAAACACATGCATGTAATTAAAATTGATTAATCAACCCAAAATTAAACCCAGAAAAACGAGAACAAATCGAATTAAAATACAAAACCCATTAAATTCGGATAATTATACCCACAAAAATCGAATTAAAATCCAAAAATTGATTAAATAAACCCAGAAAAATCGATTAAAATCCAAAACGATTACTTAAACCCTAAATTCAATCCAACATAATCGATTAAAATCGAATTAAACTTATAAATTAAACCATAACCTTGTATAAATTATACCAAAAAAAAAAACGCATGCATGTAATTAAAAAAAACCCAAAAAAAACACATGCATGTAATTAAAATTGATTAATCAACCCAAAATTAAACCCAGAAAAAACGAGAACAAATCGAATTTACAAAACCCATTAAATTCGGATAACTATGCCCACAAAAATTGAATTAAAATCCAAAAAATCGATTAAATAAACCCAGAAAAATTGATTAAAATCCAAAATTGATTACTTTAAACCCTAAATTAAATCCAACAAAATCGATTAAAATCAAATTAAATCCTAACCTCGTATAAATTATACCCAGAAATTGTCGGTGGAATTTGCGGCGGCCGTCGACCTTTGTGGTGGTGGCGGCGGATTTGCGGCAGTGGTGATGTTGTGGTGGTGGGCTTTGTAGCGGTGGTCGAATTTGTGGTGGTGTAGATCAAAGAAAGAGAGGAGATCGAAGAAGCTAGGGAGAGGAGATGAAAGAAGATCGGTTTAGAGAGAGGAGCTAGATCGAATATGCATGGGAGATGAAGATCAATAAGGGAGATGAGAGGAGAGAGAAGGGAGAGGAGGAGAAGGGAGAGAGGAGAGAGAAGGAGATCAGAGGGAATGAAATAAAAAGAGGCGGAGTGAGAACTTTTTTTAGGGTTTATTATGTGAATTGAACCGTTTTTTTTTTTAACATCTTATGGAACCGGTTCAAACCGGTGCCATTTGTATTTTTGGCATCGGTTTGATCTGAACCGGTGCCATTTCTCTTTGTCTAAAAACCCGCCCATTTTTAGGCCGATTTTTGGCACCGATTTGGCCTGAACCGGTGCCATTTGGGGGTTGTCTTTTTGTATTTTTCTACTAGTGTTAGGAAGGCTATGATTGCTGCTTGGGGAGATTCTGAGAGTGATGATGAGGAGGAACAACCTGAAGAAGAAACAGCCAATTTATGTCTAATGGCCAAACGTGATGAAAAGGCCTACAATGATGAACTGGCCAAAGAGGTACGTGCTGATCCTAATCATCTTAGAACTCTTCCTAAAGAAGTACTTATTGATTACATTGTAGAAATAGAAGATGACTGGATAATTGATATTAAAAAGCTTAATGAATGTGAAAAAGCTGTTAAAGTCTACAAGGAACACAATGCCTGGATTGAGAACCAGCGTACTGATGTTCAAGGCAGATTCTTTGATCTTTTTGATAAGAATCTTCTTCTAAAAGAAATGAATGAAAAACTCAAGTATGAAAATATTATGGTTAATGTAGAACTGACTCAATACAAGCTTGCCAGTACTGACTTTAAATCGTCAAGTTCCTCTTCTGAATCACTACCTAAGTTTAATGAAGATTTTGAAAAATTAAAACACAATCTTGATGAGTTAAGAATTGAGAAGGCAAATTTAGAAAAGGAACTTGCAATCAGAAAAGTTTTGGTGAATTTTGAAAAACTTGAGGGTATTTGGTGAATTTTTAAAAAGTTAAAGGGCATTTGGTGAAAAAACCGTATAATTAAAGATTTTAAATAAACTATATTTTTATAATGGGGTAAAAAATTACACGTATGTTTTATGAATGCTAAGGCATGTAAGTAATGTAACAAAAAAAAAAAGTTAATATAACCTTGTACCACAACATTATATTTTTCCTCGAGAAAAAAATAAATAAAATTGTATCAGAATATTATACTTTCTCCGTTCTTTTTTACTTGACCCGCTTTGACTTTTATACTATTTATCACCTCTTCTTTGATCGTCTTTTGTGAATAATATGTATGTGGGATATTTTTAAATTCGTCTCAATAAGTACCATCGTAGTATATACAAGTATAACTTTTATAATTTTTATTTAAGAAAAATTAAAGTTATAAATCGTTAAAGTTTTGTATTATTGATGAAAAACGATATATCAAGTAAAAAAAACCAAGAAAGTATTTTACTTGATTGACATTTGTTTTGTTGTGTTACGTAGTGTGTCAAAAGAAAATAAATAAATAAACGTCAAAGCAAGATCTTTCCTTTCCATATTCTTAATTCAAAGAAAAGCTTGCTAGTGAATAGTGTAAGGAAGTGGTAATCAATTAAATACTAATGAAATCTAATGTGTACCTAACAAAATACATCACTTGCATGGGAATGTGATCACTACGCACAATTATGATTATGATTGCAAAATTAAATACAACATTATCTGCTAAATTATACGAGTATGTAGTCAAATTTTATTGATTAAGTTGGAAAAGTGAATCAACCTAGTCAACTTCTTTTGATTCTCTTTGTAAGCTAATTAATTTGAAATTGGAGCAAGTTTTGAATTTACTCTCTCTTTTTCTGTTTTATATTTAATGCTTTCTCACTCATCCTTACCTAATCTCACTCATAATCCTTGTGCCAAATTACAATGAATATGATTGGTTAAAAATTTTCAATTAGGAGCATGTGATTGGTCCTTTTTTTTTGCAAAGGATTGATGACATGTCATGTCATGAGTAATAACTAATCTATCTTTGTACTTCCCATTGCATTATCTAATTATTGTTATTTGTCTTATTCTTTCCTCCTTAATTCCCGTGTAAATTTCTAAAGAGGAATGTAATTTAGGGACGGAGGGAGTACGATTTTGGTTGCGATTTCTTCTTTAACAAGGAAATTACAATTTATTAGTGACATGCGCTTCAACCTAATTGCAATAATTGGCTCATTGACATAAACTTGGCATTGGTTATGAGAGGAAAAGAAAACCCTTAAACGTACATTGCCTAGTATCTATAGCTTAACAAGTATTATTTGGCTACTAGAACTTGGCTATCAATCTAATTGATCATTAATCTACACTCTCTATATACTTTGGTAAGAACTATTTCATGTAATGCCCATCATTTTGAAATCAATTCCACAAACGTGTACTACTTCTTTTCTATAAATTTCTATCTAATTCTCGTTTCGGTTCGTTCCATAAAACTCTAACCACTTTTCATTATTGATTTCAGCTACCGCAGCCCACACACTCTTCCCTACGACCCTACCTGAAACCTCATCTTTTACTTAGAAGCAAGTGGTCCTATAAATTACACAATCTTTTTTATTGCACAAAACTATGTACACAAATGATAGAAATTAAATTAAAGCGTTATGGAGGTTATATTTCTTCATTGTTTTTCTTTTCAAGGCGATATTACCTCTTAAGTGGTAACGAACACTTGGTTGAATGGAAAATTATTATAATGATCATTGGCAAAGGACATGTTCATAAAGTAGTAACTCATTTTTCATTACAATTCCTTTTGCCCCTGGTTTACAATAATTTTATTGTACATCGAACATTTTGCGAGAAGTGACCCTTTTTTCGTATAAAAGTGACCATTTTTCTTCTACAAAAGTGACCCTTTTTTTTTTCACAAAAGTGACCTCTTTTATTCACACAAGTGACCATTTTTTATTCACAAAAGTGATTTTTTTTTTTTACAAAAGTGATCCTTTTTTCAACAAAAGTAACCCTTTTTTTCACAAAAGTGACCCTTTTTTTTAACAAAAGTGACCTTTTTTCACAAAAGTAATTAAACTACATATGCAAAACAAAGTATCAAAATCAACAAAAATAAACACAAAATTAACAATAGTCATGAAAAAATAGTAATATCACTCAAACAAATCAAAAGTCGCCGCCGAAACCACCGCTAGCGACGCTGAAAGTATTGAAACCATTGCCGATTTTACCATTTCCGACTATCTCACCGAGCAAAGCGACGACGATGACTCTTTCTTCGAGTTAGAGCTCACTTCACCTAAAGAGAAGGAATCTGAGCCGAAAATCTAATTAAATCGCAAAAATTAAGGGAAAATATGATGAAAATGAAAGAGAGAGAAAGTACCATATGAAGAAGAGAGAGAAAGTAGAGTATGAGGAAGAGAGAGAAAATAATGTGTCTCAAGTTTTGCCAGGAAGCACGTGAAAGAATTTGGTAGAATTTGGAAACAAAATTCTTTCTTATTTGTTACCGCCAATCCCACCATTCACTATATTAATATACATCGGGTTTTTAGTCGTTACAAAATATTTAAGATTATCAAATCTTTATGGAACTCTCTTGATATTTCTTAGGTTAATGGTACATTAGAGATAGCTATCCATTTTAACTATGTACTCTTGATCTTTTTTCAGTGAAGATGCCAATTTACATATTTTGTCTATTTTATACGGAGTTCAAACACCTTGTTCATATAAATTTCAATTTTTCATTGATCAGATTTATTAGTAAGGTAATGGATTGTATAATTTTTTAAAATTTTATTTTTATTTTTTTCTTAAAACTGCATAAGAAATTAAGAAGTGATTAATGGTAGTGATGTAGATGAGATTTCACCACCTCCGTGTAATTTTACTCGGCTACTCCAAATTATTTAGTGCATGTTCTGATTTACTGAACTGAGTTGAACGAAAATGAACTGATTGAAGTTAAATTGAACTGAACTGAACTGATTGGAGCTGAACTGAATAGAGCTGAAATGAATTGTTTATGAGAGAAAGAAATTAGGAGCTGAACTGAACAAAACATAAATTAAGCTGAAAAGAACAAACCCGTACTCCTATCATTAATTAGTGGTTGAAAAATTAACTTTCTACGGTTTGGAGTGGGAGTGGCCGAGTAGGGTTTGGGGTTTTTCAAATGCTGAATTCAGATAGAAAGCTAGCCAAAGGGGGACCAAAGAAACGATCTCTAACGAACTATATTTAGTTGGTTAATTATCTTTACAAAGACTTGACCCAACTGCTGGTGAATTGTCAAACTTCATGTGCTATAGTTAGCATCTACCTCTAAAAAAATGTTCTATTTTACCAAATGAGCTTTTTGTTAGCTTTCTTCTATTGTAATATGGTTGGTTTATTTTCAACCGATGTATTGAGCATATCATACGGATGAAATAATAATTTCTTGTTGGTAAGTTTACAAGCTGTTGTGATGTGAAAAGTAAGGAAAGAAAATCGGAAATGTATACAAAAATAAAATCTCTTATTAGTTATTACTCCCATGAAAAGTTAGTTCTTATCCTAAATTGTAATAGTACTAATTTGTTTTAAAATCTTATCTTCTTATAATTATGAACTAATACTATTACAAATTTTAAAAAATAATTGATTTGTTATTACAAATTTTATACGTCTACATCTTATTTTTAATTCTTAATAGCTCCTTTCTACTACCACCGAAATTAGATACTACCTCCGCTACATATTATTTGCAACAAGTTGACATAAAGTAGAGAGAAAAAATGTCTAATCGTTGCAAATAATATGTAACAGAGTTATGGAGGTAGTAGAAATTATTTCAATGAGCTTCTATATCCATTTGATGTTCCAATAACAACCTAGTTCATTCACTTAGAAAAAATAAGTTTAGTTTATGTAAAAGTTTTGTGTAGAACGGATTCACGTGAGTCTGGTCATACAAATAGGAAAAAAAATTGAGGAAAAAAAATCTTAATGGTCAGAAATTAGATAACAATAATCAGATATTAGATTATAATGGTAAGAAATTAGATTATTATGGTCAGAAATTAGATTATAAATATAAGATACTATATTATAATTGTCAGAAAAAAAAAATTTGTCAGAAAATAGGTTAAATATATTAAAAAATAGATTATAATAGTCAGATATTAAACCCATCATTTCTTCCTCTCTTTTTCTCTCCTCAACAACCCACCATCTCTCTCCTCTTTTTCTGCAACTTATATTTTCTCTCTCCTCCATAAAAATGGCAAGACCACAATTTGCACCACCAACAACGCCGACCTTCTCGATTTTTCGATGGTCCTCTGGTGGACCACAACCGTAGTCCTAGGAATTACCGCAGTAGCGGCGGCTTCGCTGGTACTCGCTGTGGGTTCGAAAGCCCTCCTCGACAATTACCCTCTGTTTGGTTCTTCACATTTGGCTTTACAACTACCTTCTTCTTCCTCTATTAATCCAACAATCCCAATTCAGAAAAATACATAAACAACAGGAAAAACAAAATTAATTAAGGGTAGTATTAATAAGTGAGAAATTATTACATGACGAATTCGACCCATGCATAGTAATTCTTGAGTTTACTTAACAATTAATTGTTTTCCTGTAACAAAATAAGCAAATTTTAGCAACAATTCAGTCAATTAATTAAGAATATTATTGTCAGGTATTAGCATATTACTGTCATGTATTAGAATATTATTGTCAGATTTTAAAATATTAGTGTCATGTATTAGAATATGGGATTTGTTAAACATCGCCCACAAATTACTACATAAAGCCCACAAAATTCACTTGGTTTGACAATATTGCCCTTGACCTAAAAAAAACACTCACACTCTCATCGCTCATCTTCTTTCAACCTCTCTAAAAAAAAAAATTTCAAACAACGGCAATGTCGAGGCGGCAAGACAAGGAATTGGCGGCGGCGGCGGAGGGAAGGAGGTCCCAAGGAGGCAAGGTACAATTTGTAAAAAAAAAAAAAAAAAAAAAAAAAAAAAAGGAAAAACCGCCGTGACGGAGGTGGGGCGCCCTGGCTGGACGCCCAGCCAGCGGTGGTGGCGCCAGCTGCAGACGCCGCCACCAGTAGGCTGGCGCCTGGGCTGGACGTCATAGCCACGGTTGTGGCGTTTATTCAAGGCGCCGCAGCCGTGGCTGTGGCGTCCAGCCCAGGCGCCAGCCCACTGGTGGCGGCGTCTGCACCTGGCGCCACCACCGCTGGCTGGGCGTCCAGCCAAAGCGCCCCCCCCCCCCTTTTTTTTCTTTTTTTTTTAATTTTTTTATATTTGTTTTAAAATATTGTTTTTTTTTATTATTTTTTTTATTTTTTTTGTGTAATATCTTTTTGAATTGTTTTTATATTTTGTTATTTATTTTTATAAATTTTTTCAATTTTGTTGTATTTTTTCTATGTTTATATTTTGTTTTCAATTATTTGTTTGTTTTTTTTGTACATTTTTATTTTTATTCTCTATTTTGATTTGTTTTTAAATTTTTTTTGTGACTTTGATATTGTTTTTGGTTAGTTAATTTATTTTAAATTTTATTATTGATATTGTTTTTGGTTAGTTAATTTATTTTGTGGGAATGAATTATTTATGTTTATATATATTCTTCTGTGTTGGTTTTATTTCCTTTCTAAGTGTATGTTTATAAGTGTTTTGTTAATTTCTTTATTATGTTAATTTGTTAGTATGTTTTTAGTTTATTTGATTTGGGTAGTGGTAGCTATTTTTCGTATAAATTTTTGTATATTTATATATTTTAAAATTTTGTGTAGAATTCACTGGGTCGTCATGGTGCGGGGAAGAATGTAGAGCTTCTTAGTAGAAGCTATTCAGTGGAGAGGTCGGGGCATAGACATGTCAGATCCCATGGTATTTTGGCCTCAGCTCGTAGAGAACGGATCCACCGTCGGGATGAGGATGACGATGACGATGATGATGCTGAGGAGGGTGACCAGGAGGAGGAGGGCGCAAATGAGGATGAGTATGTGGACGATGGCAGTGGACCGTATGATGATTACGGTCCATTCAGTCAGAGGGTTGATGACATGTACGAGACACATATGGTGGAGGTGCGTAAGGGTAGGGGTGGTAGGTTTGTTAGTAGATCTGGCACATCATCTGCGTCCACTGTATCTGGGGCAAGCAGGAAACGGTCGAGGGCCGGTAATGATTCTTGGGTTGTTAGGAGTGAGGTGCCCGGTGGGCCTGTTGACGGGAGTGTGATTCCTAGCTTTCTAGGACACATAGCTGCCCGTATTTGGGAGGACCAGGAGAGGCCTTCAGTTACGGGGTTGTTGAAATGTCATACCCGGGAAAAGACTTGTAGCTTTTTGCGTACATGGGCTGAGGCTTGGCCGGCGGAGAGCGAGATGTTCGAGCGACTGGAGGGCACTGGGGTGAATCACGTTCCTGCCACCATGCACGATAAGATTGACAGTACGCTGATCACGGCTTTCATTGAGCGATGGCAGCCGGATACAAACTCTTTCCACCTTCCGTTCGGTGAGATGACGATCATGTTACATGACGTCGAGGCCATTCTGGGGATTCGTGTTGAGGGTAAACGACTTTGTGCTGTGGCTGATGCGAATCAGGCAGATTTGCTGGCGGAGTTGTTGGCGGTGGACAGGGTTGCACTGTACACCGAGGCGCTAGGTGTTTGGGAACAAGGAGGTGTGAAGATCGCATCCGTGTTGCAGCGGTGTTTGTACCCCAGTGCACGTAGGACGCACGACGCACAGCTGAGTGCTTATGTTTTTCTACTCCTCGGATGTACCTTGTTTCCGGATAAGAGCGGCGGAAACAAGTTCAGGCCACACGACATAGTAGAGGCGTGTGACCCCGACGGTGTAGGCCAGTTTTCCTGGGGATCGGCTACGTTGGCGTATTTGTATCGCCAACTAGGATTTGCGAGTCGGGCTGACGTAGCAGGTATCACTGGGTGTCTGACTCTATTGCAGACCTGGATATACGAGTACTTTCCTGCATTGCGACCACATCGTGACCCGGTTCCTATTGATGAGGGGATGCCGCGTGCTTGTGCGTGGAGTCCGCGCTCGGAGAAGAAGTCCGTTGACCGCCTCCGATCGATACGGTTATTGCTGGACAGGCTGTCCCCCTTAGAGGTAACGTTTATAAATTGTTTCTACATTTTATTATTTGCACATATTATATTCATGTTATTAAATTTTAAAACTATGTGCAGGTGAACTGGATGTCTTTCGGCCCGAACCCTAGTGTTAGGGTACCCAGGACCCTGTACACGGGACTCATTCAGTATCGTGAGATCGTCGAGGCGTACATGCCCCAGCGTTGTCTTCGCTTGCTTGGATTTGTCCAAGTTGTCCCTCCTCCCCCGGCATGCCCGATGAAGGCGATCCGACCTGCATCGTCGAGGGACTACGTCGTGCAATGGCCGGATATCATGACCGGGACGTGGGACCAGTTTTCGATGGTGGCCCGCTTATGGACTGCGGAGTTGCAGCGGCCGCCCTCTGGGGTTCCTCCCATGTGTGACCATTACTACATGGAATGGTTCAACCGGTATTCGCACCCGAGGTTGATCGCAGATCTCGACCACAACGATGATGATTATGTGCCACCGCCTACTGCCATGGAAGCGGTATGTCTCATATTATATTTATCGTTGTCTTTTAATTAAGTTTTATATGTTGTTATTGTATTTCATCTTTTGTTTTTTGTTGTATGCAGTGGATGGGAAAGATAATGCAGGACGTACATAAACTCTTTCTTGAGAAGGACAACATGAGTGCAACAGGGAGAGCTGTTGTTGATAGTCTGGAACAGACCCTTGCGCAGTGGGAGTCGTCGTCGAGGAGGGATTACTGATGGTTTTGTCATTTTATTTATAGAGCACTTTAAATATTATCGTTTTAATTTATTAAATTGGACATTATGTTGTAAGTTTGTAACATTTTAGATTGTTCTTTTAGCTTCCAACTTAAACATATTATCATTGCTGTTTTTAAATTTTGATATAACCGTTCGTGGATCCGCGCAACTTACCCATGCAACATATAGAATGCAGTAAGCAATACAATATAAAAGATTAATGTTCTCATTAAAAGAGCAACGTACAAATAAGATTACATAGGAAGAATGTAAACATGAAAAACTAAAATGCAGCTAGGGTGTTCCATTCGTGGATCTGGTCATGATATAGCGCATCCCAACCCTCTACGCTCGCTGTGCGAATGTTGTACCACCGAGGTATAATCGGTGGCACTGGAAAATCGGATGACATGTCTAGTCGGATGAAATGTCTGTATGACGACCCAAGAAACGCAATAGCTAGCTCTCTGACCGGTGTGGTGACAGTCTCACGCGACCGCCAAGAGAGAACCGTGGTACAAGGATAATAAGCTTGACTATGCACTCCCAGGCCGAAATGCATGACTGCGCATTTGTAAATGTTTGCAACGACAAACAGATCTAGGGGCGCGTCAAAATAATGATTTTGGCCGCAAGGTCCACCTCCCCACCGGATACGCCGCAGAGCGCCATCCAAGTCATCCTGGTACACATGACGATAAACATCGAACGAAACTGCTCCAACTCCTCCTGTTCACGGTCGGCCGTTTGAGTGTCTGCATGCTCACCAATAACAAGCGTCCTCCAGAATGAATGGACCTGATCAACATGTAACGACGCCCTTTCTTCTGTAATAACGCGGTGAATGGTGCATGCGCAAGGTAATCCATGAGTTACTGAAATAGCACACCCACACCGAGCATACACTTCGTCAGCCAAGTCCCTCATCCTGTTCAGCTCAGTGAGAATCAACCCCAAGCAGTAGTGCGGCACACGACCATGGAGAATCTTAAATATAAAATGGCTATACATCGTACCATGTCGTCGTCTGGAGTCCTCTAGAGAGTTCCTGATGCCGTTCTTCTGAGTTTCAATTGACTTGTTAAGTCTATCGAACAGTGTATCCAAAGCAGCGGTCGATGAATCAATCCATTCCTTGGTAGCTCTATGAGCGCTCTCAACTCTACATGTTGTAGTGTTCCCGAAATGAAGTACCTGGTTTGTCCAATATTTGACAAACTTTTCCCTGTGAGGGACCCATTGCTGCATCACATAGTCCACCAGTGTCGGACACCACTGGTACGAATCCCTGAAGTTAGCCAATGCTCGCTCATACGCTTCCTCTGTGGTAGCCTGTAGGATCTTCCGCCACTTACCATTCACCAATCTCTCTGCCATTTCCAAATTCTTGTTGAAAAGGTTGTAGGCTTTCACATTCACGCAGTTGTTGATGTGCCATGTGCACAATAAGTGGTTCGATTCTGGAAACAGCTCTGCTATGGGGGCAAAGAGACCTCCCTCACAGTCGCTGACGATGGCTGCTGGATGAACATTAGGCCCGATGTAGTTTCTCAGCTTCTCCAACACCCAATAATAACTTGGAGCCGTCTCATCCTTGATGATTGCATGACCAATCAGAAAGTTCTGGTTCGTTGGAGTCATCCCCATGATCTCAACCAGTGGGAACTTGTACTTGTTTGTCTTGTACGTTGAGTCGATCAAAATCACAAATGGCCAAGACTTGATCATATCAGCACAATCAGGATGCACAAGGAAAAGATGAGTCACCTCCGATGTATCTTCATCAGAATCAAACCAGAACAGGTAACCACGTGATTGTGCCTGGTGTAGCAGCTGTTGTATAGGGTTCCTTCCCTCTGACCGTTTAAACCTGAGTTGCTGTCTGACGTTGTAGATGTGTCTTCGGTTTGGATGTTCTTCTGGAAATTTCTCTAACACAGATGCTAATATTTTAGCAGGCTTGACTTGAGCATCACTCATTTCTTTCACAACTACTTTCGCAGCAGGACTTAAGCCGCTCAGCTGTCGATGACCCTCTTCATATACTATCATCTCATGGTTGTGATACCCCCATTTAGAGTAACCAATCACTTCCCAACCGTCACGACTCCGTAGTTGTCGAACCTTTACTCTGAACTCACACCCACAACCTTTCCGCTTTGTATCAAACCGAGTGGCTGTACGAAAATCTCTGTCTTCTCTTTTGCGATAACGGTCACATCTCAAAATGCGATCCATTCTACCATCCCGTTGAGATTTATGAGTTACTACTACCAAGCAAAATCCAGCTGCAATTGCAACCTGTTTTGCCCAATCAATCGCCTGTTGAGCTTCTTCGAATGGACCATCATGTCCAAATATCCCACTGTAATCATTTCCGTCTCCACCATAATCCTGCATCAATTATATATTACAATAAATACATTTAACGGATAATACATTTAATTTCTATATTTACACAGAATTAACACAAAAAAAAAGCATAATTATGTATAATCAAACTTAATTTTTATAAAAACCCAATTCGAATTTTCAAACTAAATTTAAAAATATACCATTTCGAATTTTCAAACTTAATTTTAAAAAAACCTATTTCGAATTTTCAAAATTAATTTTAAAAAAAACCATTTTGAATTTTTTTAAAAAATCATTTTCGATTTTTTTTTTTTAAAATAAATAAATAAAAAACAACAACAAAATCAAAAAAGAAAAAAAAAATTAATTTATAAGCGTGGCGTCTGCCAGGGCTGCCACATCCACTGGACTGGCGCCTGGCAGGGCCGCCTCAGCCAGTAGAGTGGCGCCTGGCCAGGACGCCAGTTTGGTGGTCTGGGCGTCTGGGCTGGACGCCACTCTGGTGGTCTGGGCGTCTGGGCTGGACGCCACTCTGGTGGTTCTGGCGTCTGGCTTGGACGTCCAGGCTACGGTTTGGGCGTCCATCCTAGGCGCCAGAGCCACTCCGACGGTAAACCGTGAATTTTAACGGTGACTTACCTCGTTTTCCGTCAACGACGACGTACCTCCGGCGTCCCCCGCATCTCCGGCCTGCCCTCCGGTCTCCCCCGGCGAGCCAGTACGGCTCCATATTTTTTAAACCGAGATTATTTCAATTTTAGAAAATGGGCATAATGGTCACACCAAGTCATATTTGTGGGCTTTATATGGTAATTTGCGGGCGATGTTTAGCGATTCACTAGAATATTACTGTCATGTATTAGAATATTATTGTCAGATATTAAAATATTATTGTATGTATAAAAATATTATTGTCAGGTATTAGAATGTTACTGTCATGTATTAGGTGTTGTGGGCCTCGCGATCGGGTTTAGTTAGCCCGCGCCTTTTTGTTGGACTTTTGTTATTGAGCCCGGTCTCACGTGAGTCCGGTCTCACACAATACCTTTTGTAACCAGAATTACTCCACTTCAATTTACTACGGAGTAATAGACTCAAATTCATATAACTAGACTCAGAAAAAAATAAGGGGTCGTTTGGTTCACCAAAGGGAAAGGGAATGACTAAGAGAAAGGGAAAGAGGGAGAATGGAAAGCAACTCCCTTATTTATTATAGGTTGTTTGTTCACAAAGGGGAAAGGAATGAAGATGGAACATCATATGGAAGTATCAACTCACTGCCAACAACCACTCCAACCCCTAGCGGCGCCGAGCTCCCCCACCCCCTTCGTCGGTCCCTACCCCTCCCTGCCGGCGACCTACTCCTCTTGTCCACCGTGCCACCGCCCTCCATCGTCCACCGCGCCGCCGCCCCTTTTCCTTCTAATTATTTATGTTGTCCCTCTTCTTTCTCTTTTTAAGTGATTTTTTATAGATCTAGTAGGTTGTTTGTTAATAGAGTGTCATATGTTGTTTTTTGGGTGTTAGGGTTTCTGGGTGGTTTTTGTAGTGGTTTTCATGGTGGGTGTAGTGATTTCGTGGGTAATGAGTGGTGAACGTGGGGGGTGAGGATTAATTTGAATGAAGTTGGGTAATTTGGGGAAGATGGGTTTTTTCGGGTGGATTTGGGTGGTTTCGGTGGAGAATGGTGGTTTTAGGTGGCTTCAATGGTGGCCGGATGGTGGAGACAAGGGCGTCGGCGATGTTATGGTGGTTAGGCGGTGGTTTAGGTGGTCAGTTGGTAGTTCTGGCTGCTGGGTAGTGGCTATACGGCGGTTCTGATGGTGTTAAGGTGGCTAGATGGTGGCTAGGCGGTGGTGTCGGTGGTCAGTTGGTGGTTCGGTGAGTGGATGGTGGCTAGGCGGTGGTTCTGGTGGTGCCAGGGTGGCTGGATGGTGGCTAGGTGGTGGTGTCGGTAGTCAGTTGGTGTTTTCAAGAGTGGTCAAGGTAGTTAGAAATTTGGTCAAGGTAGTTGGGTGAAGAGGAATTTGGGGGTTTGAGTGATTCCCTTGAGGGGGGTGGGGAATGAAGATAGAAGAAAATGGGGTAATGAGAGGGGTAAAGGGAATGATTGATTTTATCTATCAAACATTAACAAAGAGATTCGTGGTAGTTGATTCCCATTCCCTTTGTTAAATACCCCCAACTAAACGGCCCCTAAATTTAATTCTAAGTGAACTAATAACTTATCGAAACATAAATCGCCACAAACAAAATTTAAATATATTAATGTTTATTCCTCACTATCCAAAACAAATAAAATTTAAATATATTAAAGTCTATTTCTCACTATCCAAAAACAATACGGATAAGTTGACGACGTGGATTATAGTTAATGACTTTGATTTGGTGGGGATTATGAATTGAAGTTCAACTTGCAACCATTCATGTGTTGGCCTTCTTATCTAAGACAACAGAGAAAAGTGAATATTGTACACATATAGTTTTGCTTGTGTTTGTCCAATTTGATGGCTTGCCTTTGATGATTCCCTTGTTGTAAGATTATCTCTTATATTCTACTTCATACTCGGATCCATATATTATATCTAAATGTAGTAACATTTTATACATGTTAGCTTTATATATCGGTGTATTTATTATACACATGTCCCCTCAAATGTATACATTTGTAGGCAAATGTAACTTTCAAACATTCTATCATCTCGTTTTCAAGAAAATTTGTTCATTATTTGAAACACGAAAAATAAATAAGTAAAGGGAACATAAATTTGTTGATGTGTGTCTAATTCGAAGTACTCACGTCTTTATTTATGCAAGATTTTTTTTTTTTTTTTTGGACAACAGCATTAATGCAAGAATTAAAGGTTTGTAAAATGGATAAGATTAATCGAATTTGATTGGCTTAAAACTGAACATTCTCATCCATTGGCCAACCAAGAAAAACAACAGATGTCAAGCTCAAATAAATAGTAATGTGGAAAATAAAAAACGTAAAGGGGATATTTGATGAAATTTATACACTACAATAAAATCACTCGTTTTCAAAAAAGATTATATATGAATTCTTAAAATAGAAGTTTTAGCTTTTAATTATCCAAAAATTTGATGGGACAACTTTGTTAGCCTTAACTTGGCCCCTGATAGTTTGCTTGAGCTACTACTGAAAGAATTCATATATAAACTTATGAATAATTGGACAAGCAGTAGGACCACCAACTAATATTAGGAATAGATTCATAACAACTTGTGGATAGATTTTGGATTATATTCCTCCACTATTAAAAACCTTTTTTTTTTTTTGAGGATTATTTAAAACCTTTTTAATTAATTGATGTCATTAATTTTAAGGATTGTCTCTACTTTTAATTACATCTTGTTAGAGAAATTTTGCCGTACTAATTAAGCTAACTTGTAATGGGGATAGAGAATTAGGGACGTGGTTAACATTGTCTTTAAAATATTATTACTTTATTAGCCTTGCTATAAATTAATATGGATTTCTAGCTAAGGTATTTCTAAAATTTCACTTGCAAGTTTCTTAAAATAAATAGGAAAATTTGCAAATTGCAGCCATTTAAAGTTCGTATTTTGCAAATTGCAGCCATTTAATTTTTTTTTTTTGCAAATTGCAGCCCAAAAGTTCGTATAAATTGTAAATTGTAGCCCGATTTAATTTTTTTCATCGGTTTACATGTTGAAAAATCTTCAGTTAAGGTTTTAGGGGTCAATTTAGGTCTTAGGGGATCGAATTGAGCTCGGTATTAGCAAAAAGATAATGCAAGTATCTCGTTTTGCGTAACAAAACCATATCGATGAGTGGGAAACTGTAAATATGAGACACTTACGTTATTTTTTTGCTGATTCCGAGCTCAATTCGGGTCCCTAAGGGCTAAAATGACCCGTAAAACCTTAACCGAAGATTTTTCAACTTGTAAACCGATTAAAAAATTGAATCGGGCTGCAATTTACAATTTATACAAACTTTTGGGCTGCAATTTGCCAAAAAAATTTTAAAAGGTTGCAATTTGCAAAATACGAATTTTAAATGGCTGTAATTTGCAAATTTTCCAAATAAATAAATAAATAATTTCCTTACGTACTATGATTAAATATGTCTGTATGAATTGTATTGGCTCCTTCCCGCAAAATGTTACAAGGATTGATATACATTCATAAAATGCATGAGGTACATATAAATTAAACATAAAAAAAATGAAATTATTGTTCTTTTTCTTAATTTTTTACTTCATATATCGTAATTTTGACAGGACAAAAGTGCTAAGAACTTGCATTGGTGTTTCAAACTTGGCAAACAAATTGTGATCAAATTTAGAATTGAAGATGTTAAATGATTTTGATTTAGTATTTCACTTCAAATGTTGGATTAGGGTCAATTGAGTTCTTTGGAAGCATATGAAATTGGATTTGGCCCAATTCTGTACACAATTTAAATATAGCCCAATTCGATATTCTAAATAAAAACTGGTAAACATCTATAGCTTAATCTAATACTCCCAAGTCTCCAAGCATGAAAGCGTCACTTGACATCTTTATTAATTGACACATGAAAGAATTTTGTAAAAACACGATGATATGAAAGAGTGTATAAAAGAATGTTTCATGTGCAACAATGATGACGTACATGCTTTGCTTTAAGTAGGGATGCAATGGGCGGGTCGGATGCGGATGATGGTACCTCCATATCCATACCCGCCTAAAAATCTTATACCCATTCCCACCCCACCACGTGGCGGGCACAATATCCACATCCATATCCGCCCCACCAGGTACAAGATAGGATCCATCCCCGCTCGATCACTTGGATATTCATACCCATCTCATACCCATCCCAAAATTGTCCCAAACCCTTTGCCATGATGTTCTATTGTATCACATTAATGACAATTATATCAAATTAGGTTAAGAAAATTGAGACTTTCACTATTCAAGCTTATTGGGTCTTAGGGGGCATCAAGTTTCATAAATTCTCAACTCTTATAAAAGAAATATGGTACGTGTTTCGGGGTTTTCTGATGTCCTGCGGGAGAGTTACAATTCCGAGACTGGAACCGGACGCCTGTACCTGCAAAATAACGGAGACTCCTGAGAGCTCCGCCTCCAACGGTCAAGTTAGTACCTGATTAAGGAGTAATTAATACAGAAATTAAAGTAATAAGGTCTCTCTAGGTGAGAGTATTTAATGTAGGTAATCTGCTTTGCTAGCGAGATCAGCCGGTTATTAGTGTGTCCCGTAATGTATTCGGTCCCTTGATTAATGAGGATTAATCGAGTATTTATAGCCTTGGGAAGCGTGCAACTCTCTAGGTTTAAGGTAAACCTAGGCCGAACGGGCTTCTAGACTGAAATGGGCCTTGATGGCCGGTTGTCCCATTTGGCATGGGTGGACACGTGGCGTGTCTTAAGTGGTCCGTGGAGGACGCGTGGCGGAACCTGGTTGGTCCACTTGTCAAACGGCGCTTGGTGGATAAAAATCCCCTAATCATTTGCCCCTCACAGGTGGCACGCGACTGGTCACGTGTCGCCTGTGACAGGTGTCGCACGGTGACAGGCGACGGCCCGTTACAGGTGTCACCTTGCAGACGGCCGGGAGACTCTCCCGCCCAAATTTGAATTCGGAAGCGACCCTTCGCCTTCTCATTTTGCCTATAAAAGGAAGTGCTGACTTCGGTCATTTTCACATTTGAGAATTTTTGCGAGAACATTCGGACCCCTGAACTTGCTCTGACATTTTCGGACTTTTTCTGCCTACCGCCTGTTCTGACAAGCCGACTGACCCGAACTTTCAGGACTTCATCAACTGTCATCCGTTCAGGTAACTCAGTTCTCTTACTCTTAATTTTCTTTTTATTTTTTGAAATGGCACCATGGAAGCACACGACACGCCCTAAGTTAGTGATCAGCCGGTCACCGGGGACGGCTGAATCTAGGACTAGGAGTGCCGCCTGCCCTTTTCTGGACCCATCTTTGCCCTTTATACAAAGTCCGACTGAATCTGTGTCTATGCAGAACGTGATGGCCAGAACAAAAAAGACTGCTAGAATATCAAACTCAGACGGCTCCTCCCAAAGGGTACTCCTTAGCGAAACATCTGACCAGGCGCCAGATGTGGAACGAGGCGACTGTCAAGCTGACAGTTCTGAGAGAGGGACCAAGGTGTTCCCTTCTCATCTAACCGTGGACATGTCTAATTTACCTTCTGCTCCTTCTAAGGGAGAGGAGGCGGGCCCCTCTAGGAGAGGGGAGGAGTCGTCCTCTTCGGACTCGTCAGGGGACGAGTCCGATTCCAGCTCTTCTGACCATAGTTCTTCTGACCATAGTTCTTCTGACTCAGAAGAAAAACATAACCGCCTACAAGAGGCGAGAAGTTCCCATGCAGTGGAGAAGGGGGATAATTGGGCAGAGCCGTCCGCCTCTTACAGAGAGGAAAACACCCCCTACTACTGCAGGGTGCCCCGGGGCCGGATCGCAACCATGCGAGACAACGTGGCGAGCTTTATTGCTAACCACAAAATGAGCCCGGAGTATTTACTGTTTGTGCCGGATCCAGAAGATACTGTCGTCTGGCCGGCTGGTACCAGCTATGGTGACGGCTGTTTTGGCTGCTATGTGGCGGCCATCAAAGCTGGTCTGCGCTTCCCATTACATCCGGCTGTTCAGCGGATTTTAGATGGGTATGATCTGGGGTTATGGCAGTTAGCCCCCAACTCTTGGGTAAACGTACTCGGCTATGTGGCCGGGTGCGAACTGAACGGGGTGGAGCCAAGTTTTGAGGCTTTCGCCCACATGAACTATCTCAGCCGGACCCCTAAGTCGGGAGGTACCGGCTGGTATCAACTAACAAGCCACAGGGGTTACCTCATGACGAGAGGTAAGGCAAACAAATGGAAGGATTGGCGGAACACCTTCCTTATTATCGAGAGTTCAGACACGGAGCTGAACAAACGATTTAACAAGTGGAACAGGGATCCGCCTCTTCTTGCAGGCGGCCGCAGCATGCCGCCTGTTCCCCCAAAGGCTAAAAGAGAGATCCTAGACAAAGGACTCTTCAAAGTAGAGACTAGGGTGAACTCTACTTCAGGGGTACGAGAGCAAGTACCCCTACACTGCGTCCCGAGCTTCAAGTGGCTCTATGATGAGTACTTCTTGGCCGCCTGTGGCCTCGGCAGTCGGTGCTCTAGAGGTAGCCGGCCTGACGAATACTCTGTTTTTTCACGCCTTGTTTACTTGGGATTTTTACTAACTTTGCTGTTTATTTCTTTCAGCCGACGCCATGAGTAAAATAACAGCATCTAAGACTGCGGCGGCCATGCTGCGGGTCTCGCTAATGAAGCAGTCGTATGCCGACTCCCCCAGCAAGGAGGCACCCTTGGTAAGCTTTGAAAACTCTTCTCCTTTTAGTTGTATTATGCATATACTAACTCTTTTTGTTTTCAGTCTGGCACTCCAAGGGCTTCTTCCTCGCAACAGCCGGACCCCAAGGCCCGGAGAACGACTGTTGCAAGCTCTCCTGGGTCTTCCAGGAAAACAGTGGCGGCTGAGAAGCAGCCGGCCACTTCCTCAAAAACCCAGGCGGGGCCGCCTAGATGTATGGACACTTGCTTGTAAAAACTCACTCTTGCTTCCTTCTTGATTAGGTCTAACTTGTTTTTCCTTTTGCTTAATGCAGCCGGCCCCCAGGGACTTGACTTGGTTGAGGTAGCCAAGTCAATGGTTAAAGTAGTTCCTCCCTCTGACAGGGAGGCGGTCAAGGGTGCCGGCACCCTTGACCTCGATGGAATTTCGGGGATCCTAGCTGAGGTATACCCTTTTGAAGTTCCAGGACGCCTGTTAACCCTTATGATTGGAAACTGACGCCTGTTTTTCTTTGTACTTAGGCCCTGCTCCGAGTCAACAGCCTTCGCAAGCCGATTGATCGGAAAAACAAAGAGGTAAAGGCCGCAAAGGCTATGGCCGCCTCCAGCTGTGATAAAGCAATGTTTCAAATTGCCCAAAATGAAGTACTGACCATTGATCTTCTTTATTATCAGGCGCAGGCGACCGCCGCTGTTCGGGCTCAGCTAGAGGCGGCCCAAAAGAAGGTTGACGAGCTGGAGGGGACCGTCACCAAATTTAAAGCCGAGCTGAAACCCCTTCGCCAGAAAATGCACTCTTACGAAGCCATGGAGAAATCTTTGGCTAACGTAAAAGAACGCCTGGTGAACCAGGAGAAGAGTCTTACCCAAGAGCTCTCGGACAAGGCCGAGCAAGAAAAACAAGAGCTCGTCCGGGAGATGGTGGAAGACTCCGCCCAAATCCAACGCATGACCTGGGAACGACTGTTCCCCAGTGCCGACTTTGTCTCATGGGAAAGAACGTACCGCCAGTGTTCGGAAATATATAATCAACAGATCCTGGCGGCTGCTGAAGAAGAGGCGATGGACGTTGCGTTGGAGGAGGAAGAGCCTGTTGTGGCGCTTGTGCCACTTGGGGGAAAGGCATCAAAAGATGATGCAGCGAAGGCCGAGTCCAGCAAGAAGAGTGCTGACCAGGCGGCTGCTGCTGATACTGAACTGCCCCCTTCTTAAGCTTTAAGTATATTTTTTCTTTTCACGGCCTGCGTGCCGTTTGCTTTGTAATTACCCGGCCAGGGGGCCGGGGTTTTGAATATTCTGCTGGTCTTTTATGGCCGGCTCATTTTAATCAAATTTTTTGTTTTTGTTCAAATTTGTCTAAGTATTTGAAATTTGCTCACTAGACAGACTGTTGTGTATGGCCGAACGTTAAGACAGGTACAAATAGTAAGTATGCCGCCTATGCCCCTGGACGACTGGTTGTCTGTTTCCAGGATAGATGATCAGTCGGCCATTTAATCAATCGGTATTCGAACTCTTTATTCAATTTGACCAAGTAAATAGAATTACCAAGTAGCCAAGGAATTTAAGTAGGAAAACAAGCGGCGGGTACCGGTTGTTTCCCTTTATTGCCAATGTTGGCCTCTAATTTGTTATTTGTTAACCTAGCAAGAGTATTGGTTGAGAGCCTTTGTTTATTAAAAACAAGTGGACGACTCGTACCTTTTAGGCTCAGTACTAAGTTTGAGTGACTATTAAGTTAACATAGGAGTTACTTAGTCTTCGTCACAATCTTGATTGAGTAGTAAAGGTATCAGGCGGCGTAGGCCGGCTAGACCCCTTGATTTACCAATGTTTGTTGGCTATTTACTCAATAGGTTATCCAGTAGGAATAGGGGTTCGAGTGCCCTTGTTTGTATAAAACAGGCGGACGACTCAAACTTTTTAGGTTCCATACCAAATTTGAAGGAGTGACTATGAGTTAACTTTGGAGTTACTCAGTCGCCGTCACTTTTGTTTGAGAAGTAGAGGTACCAGGCGGCGTAGGCCGGCTAGACCCCTTGATTCGCCAATGTTTGTTGGCTATTAACTCAATAGGTACCCCCTGCATTTATCCCAAGTAATACAGGCGGTCATCTGACTCAGATGTCAACTGCTACCACTGGTTTGGTTAGTGATAGAGTTATCCTTGTCTCAAAAACGGCTACGTGGTTGCCCTTTGGGACAGTCGTATAGGTGCCGTGTAATTAGTTTATAGAACAATGTTCCACCCAAAAGGGAGCTGCTCTCTGCGACGAATTTCATCCGAATGGATGCCGCCGGACGCCTGCTATAATGTTGGGACAGGTCGGATTAGTTTTTAAAAGTTAGATCAGTTGACTAGGCGCCTGGTCTGATCATTCGGCCAGTGGCCTTGGTATGTTCTTGGTGAACGTATGTGCTAAGTAAAAGAAGGGTAGCCGCCTGTTAGTTACAGGATCGGCCAGGCCCTAAACTTTTTAGCTAAGTATTGTGAGTAAAATACTCGAGGGAGAGTAGCCGACTGTAATGGAACAGACGGCATGCCCCTGTAAAGATAAAGAGTGAAACTCAATGGAGAGTAGCCGACTGTAAAGGTACAGACGGCATGCCCCTCGTAATACAAAATTGAATAGTAGAGCTTCCGTCCACATATACCTTCCAGACTTGGTCTGGAACTTGAGAGTCAGGAGGACGAGTCATCTCTACAATAAAGTCAGCAAAGGCTTGCCCCTTCACTGCTTTTCTAGGCTCGAAAGTAACTTCGAGACTCTGCATTTCTATGGCCCATTTGATCATTCGTCCGGAGGACTCCATGGTGGTAAGGGGCCGTTTGATCGGTTGGTCGGTATACACGACGACTGCATGTGCCAGAAAGTAGGGCTTCAATTTTTTAACAGCCATGAAGAGTGCAAGACCAAATTTCTCCACTAGGGGATACCTCAACTCGGCATTTTTCAGTACGTGACTGACAAAGTAGACCGGAAGTTGACAGCCGTCCCTTTCAGCAAGGAGCACCGCGCTTAACGCATGATCAGAGACGGCCAGGTACATGTAGAGATTTTCTTTGGGCAAAGGGCTGACCAGCCTTGGCAAGGAATGCAAGTGAACCTTTAATTTCTGGAAGGCGGCCTCAGCATCCGGCCCCCATTCAAACCTTGCCTTTTTCTTAATTGCCTGGAAAAAGTATAGGCATTTGTCGCCTGATCGGCTTAGAAATCTTCCCAAGGCCGCCAGACAACCTGTTAACTTCTGAACCTCTCGGACGGTACGAGGCGACTGCATGTCAACGACCGCCTGTACCTTCTCAGGGTTCGCCTCTATTCCTCTCTGGTTGATAAGGAATCCGAGAAATTTCCCAGACTCAACTCCAAATACACATTTCTTGGGATTGAGCATGACATGGTGCCGCCTGAGTGTGGCGAAAGTTTCTCGGAGGTCCGTCAGATGATCTTTCTGAAGTTTAGTCTTAACAATCATATCATCAATGTATGCCTCGACGTTTCTCCCAATCTGATCAAAGAACACTGTGTTTATCATTCGTTGGAATGTAGCCGGGGCATTCTTAAGACCAAACGGCATGACCGTATAACAGTATAATCCCTGATCAGTGACGAAGGCCGTCTTCTCCTGATCTTTCTTCCACAAAGGAATTTGATGAAAACCAGAATAGGCGTCCATAAAACTCATCAAGGCATGGCCGGCTGTTGAGTCGACCAGGTTATCAATTTTTGGCAGAGGGTAACTGTCTTTGGGGCACGCCTTGTTCAAGTCTGTGTAGTCTACACACATTCGCCAGGTGCCATTCGGCTTTTTAACAAGTACCACATTTGCAACCCAATCTGGGAAGTAACATTGCCGAATGAACCCTGCATCAAGTAATTTTTTGACTTCGGCGGCGGCCGCCTGACCTCTTTCTTCACCATGGTTCCGCTTCTTTTGCCGTACCGGCTTATTTTTCGGATCCACAGCGAGTTTGTGTACTGCCAGATCAGGACTAATGCCTGGCATTTCATGGACTTCAAATGCAAAGATGTCCTTGTATTCTTTCAACAGGTTGTGAAAGTCATCACCAAGGTTTCTCAGAGCAGTCGTCCCAACTTTGACTGTTCGGTCAGGGCGGGAGTCGTCTAATATCAGGTCCGTATGCTCACCAGCCGGCTGAGGGCGGAACTCATCCGGCCGGTCCTCTGCCAATGATTGCTATTTTCTTGCCTTTCTGGCGGACTCTGTCTGGGACGCCTTTCTTTTTCTGTCGCCTGTTTCTTGAACAGGCGCACTTTCCTTGACATTGTCAAGGTCTGTTTTTTCTCCACTTGACCCAGTGGCCTTAGCAGTGGGTTTGACATCCGAGAGATAGCACTCTCGGGCCATCCTCTGATCTCCCCTTAGGGAGCCGACTGTTCCATTGTCCCTTTCAAACTTAAGCAGCATAAGTGACGGGATTATAACAGCCTTGGCACTATTCAGGGTTGGGCGACCCAGAATCATGTTGTAGGCAGAGAGTTCCTCTACAACTAGGAATCGGACTACCATGTGTCGTCCTTCCCCTTTTTCGCCCAGGCGGACGGGTAGATCAACTCGTCCCAGTGGGTGGACGACTCCTCCTCCAAACCCTATTAAAGGGTGGGAGGCCGGATGTATGCAGTCCGTCTGATATTTCAGTTTTGACAGACATTTGCTGCTGATGAGATCTGAAGAGCTCCCAGTATCTATGAGGATTCGACCAACTCTCTGGTTGGCCACTTTACATTCAATAACGAGAGGGTCGTCATGCGGCCCCCTTATTCCTCCTAGATCCTCTTCAGTGATGACAATCTCAGGAAATGTATATTTGGACGGTCGTTCTTGGTGAACGGAATTTACATCTAACCGCCTTATATTATCTTTGTTGCCCCTAATAGTGGGGCCGCCTCCTGAGAAGCCGCCTGCAATGGTGTAGACGACTGCATCATCTGTATCGGAACTGTCGGCCTGTTGATTCTTTTTGGCCGACTGCTTTTTTGAGGAAGTATTCCCCGTAGATTTCTTGACATAAGTGTCAAGATCACCTTGATCAGCCAAGCGGTCTAGGTACCGCATGAGACTAATGCAGTCGTTGGTGTGATGACCAATGTCATCATGATAAGCACAGATTTTGTCTTGGTTCCGGTTGCTCGCAGAACCCTTCATGGGGAGCGGTTTCTCAATTGAGAGCCGTCCCTTTATTTCTTTTAGGATAAACTGGTTATCCTTGTTAAACACATACTTTGGGGAGTATGGTTTGAATTCCTTTTTCTTCTTGGCCGGCTGTTTAGAGGAATCAGCCGCCCAGACCCCTTTTCTTTTTTCATCTTTGTTGGACGACTGTTTCTGTCGTCCTTCTCTATTGTCGAACCTCTTCCCGTCCGACTGTTTCATTGTACACAGATCAGTCGCCTGTATATAAGCTTCTGCTTCAATCAAGGCCTCTTGAAGAGTCGCCACCCTTTTTCGAACTAAATCAAATTTGAAGGTAGACCCGTCTTTGAGACCTCTAAAAAAGTCAGTATAAGCTACCTCATCCGGTAACCCTTGAATCTGTATTCTCATCAGGTTGAACCGCCTGATGTAGGAACGAAGCCCCTCCTTTTCACCCTGCTGAATTGTTCCCAAATCAAGGGTCGTTTTCTTCGCAGGGATGTTCATTGCAAAGTTGGAGGCAAATAAGTAAGCAAGCGTCCTGAAACTGTTTACACAACCAGTCGGCAGGTTGCCGAACCATTGCTGTGCAATTCCCTTGAGAGTTGCTGGGAAACACTTGCACCAAGTGGGATCATCCAACCCTTGAAGGTACATCAGGTTGGTGAATGCCATCAGATGGTCTTCCGGGTTAGTAGTGCCATCATAGGCGCCTACTAAAACATTTTTTACTTTGGCCGGCTGAGCGGCTTCAGTAATTTCCTTGGAGAAGGCCGACGGCTGTTCACCAAGTCTAAGCAGCCGTAGCTGCCAGTCCATAGGTTGGACGTTTTTTGCTGCAGGTCCACCAAATGGAGGTGGCTGCATAAAATATTGTTGTTGCGGCACAAATGGCAAATTTGGTACCGCCTGCGCACTATGAAAGCCAGACTGTCGGGAGGTGCCGCCTGACTGACTCTCATGGTACGACTGAGTTGGCCTCATCGAGGCATTTCGCAAACTGTCCTGAAAATTTGAAGTAGAAGCCGACTCTGATAATCGGTCACTCCTCTTCTGCTCTAGCAGGTGCCGAGCATCTGTGAACGTTTGCTTTGACCCGTCCGCCTGAATATGACGAACCGGTTTCCTATTTCCCGTAGGATAACGGAGTTTTGTGAAATCAAGAGCAGACGGCTCCCGCTTCTTAGATTTAGGATGGGGAGTCGCCTCTCGCCCTTGAACTGGCTTCCTCTTGAGTGAAGTGGAAGGTTTTTTGGCCGCCTGCTCTTTGACTGAAGCAGGCGGTTTTTTGTTGATCAACTCTTGGATCTCTCCCTTGAATCCCCTCATGAAGGTCATGAGTTCGTTCCTTGTGATGGGAGCAGACCCATCAGTCGGCTGTTGCCGAGCAAGCGGTGCGCCTGCTGGCTCGCTTCCTGTTTGAAGATACTCCCGTTCCCTTATTTCAGTATGACGGGTACGGCGGGCCCTTAGGGTCCCGTCTGGAGCTGTATGAGTTTCAACTTCAAATTCACTTTCGGTATCATGGTCCGACTGAACTTGAGGGTCGTCTAGGGGACGCCTCTCTTCTGGGGTCGGTACAGACTTGGATGCCATCTCTGAAGTACTCTCCCCACAGACGGCGCCAAATGTTTCGGGGTTTTCTGATGTCCTGCGGGAGAGTTACAATTCCGAGACTGGAACCGGACGCCTGTACCTGCAAAATAACGGAGACTCCTGAGAGCTCCGCCTCCAACGGTCAAGTTAGTACCTGATTAAGGAGTAATTAATACAGAAATTAAAGTAATAAGGTCTCTCTAGGTGAGAGTATTTAATGTAGGTAATCTGCTTTGCTAGCGAGATCAGCCGGTTATTAGTGTGTCCCGTAATGTATTCGGTCCCTTGATTAATGAGGATTAATCGAGTATTTATAGCCTTGGGAAGCGTGCAACTCTCTAGGTTTAAGGTAAACCTAGGGCCGAACGGGCTTCTAGACTGAAATGGGCCTTGATGGCCGGTTGTCCCATTTGGCATGGGTGGACACGTGGCGTGTCTTAAGTGGTCCGTGGAGGACGCGTGGCGGAACCTGGTTGGTCCACTTGTCAAACGGCGCTTGGTGGATAAAAATCCCCTAATCAGTACGGGTATAAGGTGGGTACGAGTCGGGGCGGATATGGGGCGGGTCTACTCTAAAATCCATACCCGTCCCATCACCCATGACGGGTACACATTTTATACCCATCCCCGCCCCATCACCCTCCAAACCTCCCTCCATCCCCGCCCCACTTGGGCGAGGATGGAGCGGGTCTCCCATTTAACCCGACCCACTGCCATCCCTAGCTTTAAGGTATTATTTTTATCATTTATGTGCCTGAGAGCCTGTTCACTTCAGTTTAATTTCAGTTCAGTTCAATTTAGCTCCAATCAGTTTGGTTCCCTTTAGTTCTTAATTTCCTTCTCACATAAAATTATCATTTTATTTCAGTAGATATAAATCTCTTTATATTGTCATATGATTCAGCACAAAATCTAGATTGACAATTGTGATACTTTTAAATGCTACTCCCTCCGTTTTTAAATACTTGCTCCATTTCTCCATACGCGGATTTTTAGGAGAAATTTGATAAAGTAATAAAATATGGAGGTAGTAGGGTTGATGGAAGAATAAAAAATTGTAAAAACCCAAAAGTAGTGGAGAGAATTGAAGAAGAGAGAATATGGAATTAATATGTTGGGTCCACTTGGTGAGAGAAATTAATTAAATATTGTAAATACTTTTCAAATAAGGAAATGGAACTAGTATTTAAAAACAGAGGGAGTACTTCATATTTCAACTGGTATCTTACAAAGAGCCATGTTTATGGTTTTAATTGATTTTTATAGAGATTTTGTGATTACAAAATATTGTTACAGAATTGAAGTACATCATAACCACCAGGTTGATAGACTATTTATCTTCCTGAGTTTATTTCTTGTCTTTTTCAATTTGTTTTTTGGTTGCATACATTGACTCACTGATACATAAACATATGACATGATAGTATGGGTGCTTCAATAGCATAATGAACGAATGTCATAAGATACGCCTCATCATCATCGTCGATAATTTGAACTCGCAGGCATTAGCTAGATATCAATGATTAGGAAATAAAAATGTCCAGATAGCGTACAATGATAGCAGCAACAGCAATCCTAAAGAATAGGGCAGAATGGCCTCCTTGATCGACCAGCTGAAAGCAGGTAGATATAGTAGCACAATTCAGTACATCACAAACAAGCGCGATTCTCTGAATTCTTACAGCAGGGAATATGTAATGAAGCCAGAAGTACAACAATTGGCAGAAAATATCTTATAATGTCTAAAAATTAAGCATGATTTTGTGTTAAGCTCATAACATATATACACCGTACTAACATAGTAACATGTATGTTTGAAGGATTTAAATTTATCTCTATAAGTTCTAAATGGTCAGAGCCTGTGGCTGCTGTTAGTTGCTGGCCTGGCGCGGCTGCTATCTCTTTCATTGCAGAAGAAAGTGTAGAGAATCGCGCTTGTTAGCTTAAATTAGGATTGAGGATATGTCACTAAGGGTATGACAAGCATCAGGAGTAAGGTGCATGTCAACAAAATTGCTGTATTTTCAAGTAAACCCAATGTCAACATTTATATGTATAACAGTAACAAAAAAGAACAATAATAAATCATTATGTAACATGAATTAATTATTTTCTTTAATGCCATGCTAGTACTATGCTAGCATAGAGATGCACAAGTTTATTTGCAAGCTAGTGTATGTAGACTTTATTTTCACAATAACCAAATTAAAGGTATCATAAATTATCGCGAAAATAGACATTAAATGACTTTATTTTGGTTAATCTGTTTTGCCATTGTTCAGCTTTGCTTGCATAATAATCAGCTAGTTATTCAAAGATTAAGGTTCTGACCTCTGGTTGGCAACCTAGGATTACGATCATCATGAGGGCTAATCCTTGAATATCGAGAACGAAAGGGCCAAATCGAGCTCAACCGGTTCCAATTCAAGCATCTACGAGGCCTACTAATATCAATACTTGAACTTTCTGATTCAAGTCCTCCTCCTGCATCTTCACATTGAGGCAATGTCGGTAGCTCGGTTCGACAAACAGGACAGGAGTTGTGCAGCCTTAACCAAGGTACAATGCAGTCAGAATGGTAAACATGTTTGCATGGTAACTCTTTTACTTCAGTCCCTATTTCAAACTCCTCTTTACAAACAGGACACTCTGACCCACCTTCTTTCACATGCTCTGCAGTCAGCTTCACCATTGGGACCGCCTCGATCGCGTTATCCGGTGCTGGTGGTGGTCCCTGGAGGTCGTTCTCTGTCAGTTCTTCAATCAGCTGTTGTAAGCCTGGTCCAAGGAAGTAGTTTCCCGGATCAGACTCAATAAAGGGGGGTAAGGTCTCGGGCCTGGAAACCGGGCCTGTTGACCCGGGTGGCAGGCCCGTGGGCCTAACAATGACCCACCTTGGCCTGGGACGTAACCCCGGCTGAATATCCCAGTCATCCCTACGGTTCGAAGGCCGTGGGACTTGAACCCATCTAGGCCGTTCAGAAGTAGGCCCTTCAAGTACTACATCCCTACTAGACTGTCGTCGTGGGACGGCCCATGGGTTATTGGGCTCACGGTTTCGTAACCTCAGTGGCGGGTCTAGCATAAGGGCCAAGGCTTCAAGGAGACGGGCTTGAGGGGACGGGTCGTCATATGTAAAATTAAAAACTAGTCTTGGCCTAGGGATTTCCATCTCACACACAAACTGACCAAAACATCGCGGACAAACAATTTCCGACGGGTTGTCCGAGGAGATCCGGACAATCCGTCTACATTGGTAGCACCAATAAGAATTAAAATTTTGAGTCGAGTCAGGTCGAGTTGAAAGAGGACTCAAAGACATTTGCTTTAAAAAAAAAATGTGATACGTGATTAAGTTGGTAAGTGTAACATTTGGGGTATCACAAATTTAGATTATATATGTGATTGTACATTAGACAGGAAAATAGGGAAGGAATTGTTTAGGGGTATGTAGAAAGAGATTCTTTATCTTTGTGTTTTGTTTCTGTTTTTGTGAGTTTGATTGTTAAAGAAATTAGTTGAGTGAGAGCTGTGCAAAACTTTGTTACTTGCCCGGGAAGAAACGTTACTATATTTGATTCTCTTTTCTTTGAGAACAATTCTCATCTTAAACGACGTTGTATGAGGAAGGGGGTGTTAAAAGATTTTAAATTTTGAAAAGGCTTTAAAACCTCCATTAGAATTTAGAAGTTTATTTTAAAAAGGCAAAATTAGCAAGAGCATAAAAAATGTGCCATTATTATCAAGTGATACAATGCAAAATACTCCCTCTGGTTTTTTTTTTTTTTTTTTATTTATATTTTTTTTATGCATCAATTAGGCCAGTATATTTGCCGAGACGTTACTTTGACCATTAATATCTTTAATTGTGTATAGTAAAAATTATAACAAAATTATATTACGAACCTAGACATTATGAAAAATCCAATGATATATTATATAAGGGTAATGTTATACATAGTCCTTAGGGTTATAATATAAGCATTAAAAACACTCGTGAAAATTGTATAAAATTAGGAATTCATGACAAAAACACGCGTAGATCAGTGTAATTAGTGTGAATTGTAATGATTTTCTAAATTTAAATAGTTTTAAGAGTATATTTAATGTTTATATGTAGCCCTAAGGGCTATATAGAGCATTTTCCATTATATAATAACATTTATTTATTTATTTATTAGAGGTGAAAAACTTAAGTCAACCATGATACTCGACTGGCACATAGTTTTAGGCAATTTAATTGACTTAAATAAAATAAGAGGTAAGTGGGGTAGTTGAAGTAATAAAAAATTGTAAAAGAAAGATAGTAGGGTTAATAGTTTATTTAAAAGTAATGAATGTGAGAGGAGAGATATAATATAAAAAATATTAGTGGGTTTGGGTGAGGACCATAAAAGGAGAGAGATATAATATTTTAATATAGCTTTTTGCCAAAAAAGAAAGTGTAACACTTATTAATACACAGCCGAATTTGGTAAGTGTAATACTTAAAAAAATACGGAGGGAGTATGTGAATAGTGCAATTGTCAAAGTGATATTAAAAAAAAATAATAAAAAACCGGCTGGAGTACCATTTTTAAGGATTCAGTTTAATTTGTTAATGCAAGATTTGATTTATTTTAGAGTTTTCATATGACTTTTTAATAAACCAATTTTTAAAACATTATATATATATATATATATATATATATATATATATATATATATATATATATATATATATATATATATATATATATATACTAAAGTAACAACCGTTGATGTCACCACTGCCTACGTGTCACTTTCTTATTTTATTTTTTCCCTCCAAAATACATGGATGATGTCATATTTTTTCCTTTACAAGCTACTCTATTTAACATTGCTTTGAAAATTAAATTCCATTTTAATTTTTAAATTTTTTGTTTTCTATAGATATTATGTTATTTAGTTATTTATGATTTGTTAATAATAGTTAATAATATAATTTAATTGAAATTTCCTAATTAAATATGAAAATTATGCACTTTTGGGAATCGTATATTCATATTTAATCAAAAATTAATTAGGAAAACGGAGGAAGTAGTTATTTTATTTCAATATGTGTTAAAAGTTTATAATTAAATTCTTATTATAAACCGTGCATCGCACGGGATTAACCTAGTTATTAAAATAAAAGCACAACTTATGGAGGATGGGTGGGATTTGTTACTCCCTCCGAGTTTTAATAAGTGTTACATTTTGATCGATACATAGTTTTAGGCAATTTAAGTTACTTAAATAAAATAAGAGATAAGTGGGTAGTTGAAGTATTAAAAAATTGTAAAAGAAAGATAGTGAGGTTAATAATTTATTAAAAAGTATTTCCTAAAAAAAAATAGTTTATTAAAAAGTAAAGCATGTACGTGAGAAGAAAGATATAATAAAAAATTTAGTAGTGGGTTTGGGTGGGGATCATGAGAGAAGAGAGATATAATATTTAAATGTAATTTTTTGCCAAAAAAAGAAAGTGTAACACTTACTAAAACACGGCCGAATTTGGTAAGTGTAACACTTATTAAAACACGGCCGGATTTGGTAAGTGTAACACTTATCAAAACACAGATGGAGTATATTTTAAGAAAGAAAACTAAAATTAATTGTCTTATGCACTACGCTGGTGTAGTAAATGTTAAGCAGTCGCCTTTTAGGTTAGCACGACCGTGAAATTTGTGAGCACTCACAAATCCAATGGACTCGAAATATTGCCCAAAAAACAGAAGTAATCTTTTAAAGAAAAAGGAGTAGTATTTGTATTTTATGTTTTATTACTTATTTTATAGTAATCTAGAAGATGTGTATGACAAATTTAGGTTGTAATTCAACTTCACCTGAAAGGTCATTAATAAGCAAGTTGATGACATTAGATGCCTTTTATATACAGTTGATGACACTGAGGTGTCTTTCGGTTTGTGTCAATAGTTTTAGGCAAAGGCTACGCATAAACTAGGTTATGTGGGCCAAGTGTAAACTATTGATGTGACAGCTTGTTATAGGTGTTTACTTTGGAGTCTAATAAAACTATTTTAAAACATTTCATTCAAATTTCAAATAAAATTTCAAAATTAATTTTAAATTAGATTTTCATTTTCAAGGCACAATTAATGTACCCAAATTCCCAACCTTTCTCTTCTATTTTTTGCCGACAGAATTTTTTTGGGGTTGATTTTTCTCTCTTCTAAAGTTCTTCATGTTCATGAATTTATTTTAATTTTTTTTTAAAGATTTTTGCTATAATTTAATAAAACTTTGTTTATGTATCTAATTATTGAATAATTCTCCTCTAATTTTTTCTGGATGAAATTATTTATGGTCTGATTTTTTCTCACTTCTCTCCTTTTTAATGTTTTTTCATGTTCTTGAATTATTTTTTTTCTTTAGATTTTTTTCTATAATTAGTCTTTTATACTACATAAAATGTTTCATGAATCAAACATTGTTTATCTATCTAATTAGCGAAAAATTCTACTCTCATTTTTTCGGCTGAAATTTTTGTGGTCTGATTTTTTCTCTCTTTAATTATTCTTCATGTTCTTTGTTTTTTGTAAAAATGAGTTCATCTTTTACTTAAAAATTTGTTTATTTACAAAATTGATATGAATGTAAAATGTTTCGTTGTACAATTTTTTTTTAAAATATTTGTTCTTTATCCTTGTTTCAGATTTATTTTGTAGTATTTTTTTTTTATTTGTATGAATCTTATAATCAAAACTCGAAAAAAAAAGAATTTTGTTAGTTTTTCAGATTACTCATATATTAGCTTCATTTTATTGAGTTTTTAGATTGTTAAATTGGTTTGAAGACAAGTTTTCATCCTATTTCAATGGAATTGTATTGTATTATGTGAATGGAAATATCGTTATTTCCAATGTTCTTAAGTTTTCCCAGATTTTAACAATAAAGTATAAAATTTCTTCAAGTTAGATTATTATTGATTAGTAACAGAAGATGGACACTGGATTATTCACAATGACAACATATTAAACTCCTTGAATTATGTCGATAACAAATTAATAGGAAATTAATATTTACTTCTAGAATCAATCATCAAGCTTTCCCATCCATGAAATGTTTGGAGTCAATTAATTGATAATTAAAATAATTGTGAGTAAAAGAAAGGGGAAAAAGGGCTAAGTCCCAAAAAATAAAATAAAAAGGGGTATAATGATTGTAAGTTTGTAATTTATTTAGTAACAACATTCATTTAAATAGTATTCAAGAATTATATTACAATAACAACTATTATCTAAATTGTATTCAAAACTATTATCCTGCAAATATCCTGCAAACAATTATATTACATACAAATATAAAGTATCAAGATGTTAACATGGTGAATATCCTGCAATTTTGATTATGGATATGTTTTAAAACTTTTACTTATTTTGTACCTAAAAATCTTAAGTTTAGAAAATTTCCTTACAATTAGTAAACAAAATTTTGAAAATTTTAATTTTCATTATTAAATTGTCTTAAAACTTTATTTATTTTGCATTTTTAAATATATATATATATTTTTGATAAAATGATATATTTACCATTAACCGTCAACTATTATTTAATTTGTATTCTAAATTTATTTTATTTTAACCTTCCACCATTTTATATTAACCCTTCACTAGTTATTTTAGCCCAACTCAAGTGTTATCATTAGTATTAGGTGTTTCAAGCAAACATTAAGTATTTCAATAATTATAACCTAATTTGTAAATGATTATTTTTTTTTTTTTGCATAATCTCACTTTTTGGTAAAACAATTGATCGGTGTAATATTATAATTGTTATGCCATTTAATAATCAATTATTGTTTATTATTAATATTAAGGTTCGTAATTTTACTTTTTAGTAAAACAATTGATCGAGATTTAGTAGTTGTATTATTAAAAAGGAGCATTATTTCATTAAAAAGAGTATTATTTCACTTTTAAAAATAACCATTGATCCAGAGTTAGTATGTGGGTACACTACAAGTTTAATAATTTTTGTGTCTTTTGGAGTAATCGACTATCTTATATTAACTATTAAGGAATAAGATCATATTAGTATTGCAAAAATAATGGATGAATGGTTTATTATTGATTATAGTTACTAATCTTTTTATTACACGATAAGAAAAAGGATGATAAAATGAAGATTAGTTATAGATCTTCTTACATAGTAAAAAAAAAAAGTTTGATATTATAAATACGTAATTGGAAACTTTTAAATTGTTTCATATAACCCTACATTTATTAATAACCGATAACTACTTTTTTGTATTCCAAACGTCAATTAACCCAGGCCATACTATTTGATTTTAACACTTCACTATTTCATTTAATCCCTCCAATTTAAATAGTATATTTATTAGCTGTTGATAATTAAGTTTTGAATTACAAATGTTATTGATTTTAACACTATATATTTTTTTTATTACGTGATTTAAATCGTCCAATGCAAGTTTTGTTGTTAGTTTTTCATGGTTAAAGCAAGAAATACTGTTTCTAGAGTTACTCCTTAATTTGTAAGTATTTGGATTTGACATGTCATTTTTATACTCTGCTGTTTTAGTTTAAAGTTATATCCATTTTTCATAACAAAACGATGTTTACTAATATTAGGAGTAAAAAATAAAGGTAGAATACAAAACTATAATAAGGTTAAAATTGTCCAACTATTTAACTTTTTCGAAAAAATATCGATATGGATTTGTTTAGAAAGAGCATTAAAAAAGAATTTCATTGATGTTTTTATAATAATTTTTTGATTTGTAGTTTAAGAAACATTACAAATTGTTATATTATTCAATTTTTTTTTAAATAAATCTCTCTCATCATTAATTACTCTAAACTAGGATATTATTATTTCTAGTAACAAATTCTATTTATTAGTATCATACTCCGTAATATAATTGTTTAGTACTACAATATTGAAATTATTATGCACTAAATGTAGTTTATTGGCGCTTAACTTTTTTCTCCCGTCCAACCTTGCATTTAGGGGCCCAAACCCAAATAATTTCCCCTCCTAATTTTCCCAATAGGTCCAAGATGCACACTTGTGCACCTATTTTAGATGCAACACCAGCCCACAAGCCCAATTTCAAACGCGCCCTATTAAAAAAGCCCCAAACCAAAATGAGCCCACCCAAAAACTGAACATATTTTTATAATACAGCCCACTTAACTATCACTTTCAACGACTATTATTTTTTAAATATATATATATTTTTTTAAAAAAGCATTACTCTTAAGTTTAAATTTCTGAAATTTATTACTCCTCTCTTTGATTTTCTCTCTCTAACAATCAAACACAATTCACTCTTTCTCTTCAAAAACAACCATGAATATTTGAGATGAGATGAAAATTTAAACGAATTCTCCCCCAAAAGGCAATTTTATGTAAATTTCACTTAATTTTGTTTGAATATTGTTCGATACTCTATTGTTCGAAATCTTTTATTGGAATTGTCAAAAAATATTAGTGAAATCAAACCGATACCTTATGTTCACATTTTGAAATGCATATGTTCATATTTTGAATACTTATGTTCACTTTCTGAAATGCATATGTTCATATTTTTTTATGCATATGTTCACTTTCTTAAATGCTTATGTTCATATATTGAATCCTTTTGTAAACTTTCAGAAATGCATATATTCACTTTCTAAATCCATATGTTCATATTTTTTTTTATGTTTACGTTCATCTTCTAAAATGCTTAATTATGTTCATACGTATTAAAAAATGAACCAATGCATATGTTCATATTTTGAATGCGTATGTCCATTTTCTAAAAAGCATATGTTCATATTTTTAATACTTATAATGCATATATTTTATAATCATATTTTTTTTCTTCAATTTTTTATGTTCATAGTTAAATGCCTCATATTCATAATTATATTTTATATGTTTATAATGTAAATATTCAAAGTAAATATTTGTTGTTCATGAAATATTCTCATTAAGTCTGTTTGTGCATATGTTCAGTTTCTTAAATGCATATGTTCATATTTTTTACGCATATGTTCAACTTTTAAATGCTTATATTCACTTTAAGGAAACCAATGCTTACGTTCATTTATTGAATTGTTATGTAACTTTATGAAATGCATATGTTCATATTTTTTATGCCTATGTTCACATTCTGAAAAGCTAATGTTCACATTTAAGGAAACCTGTGCATATGTTCACATTTTGCATGATTATGTTCATTGCTAAAAAAAATGCTGAAAATCAGATGAAATTCATACACAAATGAAATTGATTGAAGCTAAAAAAATTCAATTCATATGAATTCAAAAAATAGATAAACTTAATCAATTGAAATTAAGCACACATTCACCACATAATAAATTCAATTGAAAAATTGAATCAAAAAATTGAAACAAAAGAGAAAAAAAACAGAGGAGAGAGAAATTAAAGAAGGAAGGAGAAAAAAAAACAGAAGAAAAGAAAATCATAATGAAATTTTTGGTCGAAAATTTTGATGAGAATTAGGAAAGAAAAGAAAAGAGAAGAGAGAGAATTGGTAAGAAGGAAACCAAAAATTGTTGATCGAAAAGAGGAGAAAAAATTGGGAAGAAGGAAATGTGTTGGCGCGAAGAATGTTGATAGAGTTCAGATGTAACACCCCCAAATCTCCCTCTACGAAAATACTAGTATAATACGTATAATTATACCGTAGAGATAGACTTAGGCGTATTACCGCCGCTTGAAAACGCAAGGCTACTCAACTTACTAAAAATAAACCAATACTTAGCAGCGGAAACTTCAATACTCTTCTTTATTAATAATAACCATAATAGTAACCAATGTTATGAGTACTCCAAAATAGATACAAGACCAAATTCCTAATTTAGTGAAAACCAATCCCGGGACTCCAATGCATCATTTATTGGCTCCAACCTGAAAATAAGCAACACTGCTTACCATTACGGTAAACAGGGCGAACCAAAACAAATAAGAAGTACGAGTTAGCAAAATATGCTAAGTACGATAAGTGCAAGATAATTAAACTCAATTTATTCACAAACATGCTTTAAAACCAATTTCCAATAATTCCTAACTCATGGTTTAAAACCAATTCTCAATAATTCCAATATCAATAATCAATAAAACCAAATCCAATTATTTTAAAACCAATTCCTCATATTAAAACCAATTCCTCTCCCAAGTGTGCACACCCCCTAAGCTAGTCTCCTTATGTTACAAGGCTATTCTTGAGGAAAGACCCGGTCATGCAAAGTCCAAGGCCTTATCAATAAACCAAATCCGCATAGTGGAATTACCAACATGCTTATAAAGCATAAATAATAATAAATCCATGATTCAATAAATCCTCTTTAAATCCAATAATTCAACCTTTAATGAAAACAATCCAAACTCCTTTTCCATAAATCCAAATTGCTTTCAAAATCAATCCTTTTTAAACATGAATAATAAATTAATTAATCAAAACATGTTATAAAAATCAATACTCCAATTTAATTATTAAAACCAATCTTTTAAACATACTTTTATTTCATAAACCATAATTCAATTCAATTTAATTCAAACAACATAAATCATTCAAACATGTTTCATTCAAATTGATCACTTCCAAGGTATCTAGCCACCTAACGTACCTTGATCTTCACTTAGCCAACAACACTTCAAAAGAACTCTCAAGTAGCTTGATCAAAAACACCCTACAAATAAATATAACCTTAATCAATATAAGGTTAACAAATAATCACAAATAATTAAATTAAACCCTCTCAACTAAATGTACATGAACCTCTTAAATTAATTCAACATGAACATTATTAAAATCTGATTTTATATAATTAAAACTACTCATAATAATTTTATATTAATCTCCCATAATAATAATAATTGAATAAAAGAAAAGGAGAAGAAAAGAATTGGATTTGCGTAGGAAATAAAAGGCAGAACTTTCAGATGCTATAACGCCTTCGATATAGCTGTGAATTGGGTGATTCTTGAGCCTAACCTCAAGGATTTTTCGAGATGAACAACCTTTTGTGAAACGTCACTACCCCAAAAACTGACCAGAAGTGCCCGAAAATTGTTTTCAAAGATGAACGGGATGATTTGTGTAAAATTGAGGAGAAAAAAAGAAGAGAATTGGTGTGAAAAATGTGAGAGGTATGAAGGGGTATTTATAGGCTAGCTCATGCAATAATTATGGTAGGAAAATGTAGGAAGAATTATGGTAAGTAGGGTTTAAGGGATTACTTGGAGAAGTGAGTAAAGATTTAAGGACAGTTTTGATATTTGAATGCATTGTGTATAATTGAACATGGAAGGTATGTATGTCATGGAAAATATTGAGGAAATTGGGATTTCTTGGGGAATAATTAAGAAGAATGAATGGCAAGAAAATATAATAATTGGATATCAAAAAGATGGAGAATTAGAATTATGGAAAATAAGAGATTTAAGGGAGATAATTAAAAATACGAATTACCAAAATATTTTCCCAAAATCTTTATGGGATGGCCGAAATTATTGAGCTTTCCTAAGCTCATATTTTCGGCCTTCCTATTTAGTATTTAGGAATATATTTTGATAGTTTAAAGGAATTAAAAATAATTGTGTAAATAATATTTATTGTAATAAATAATTAAATAATAAAATACCAAATATTCACCAAATAATTTAAATAATAAAATCAGATTTTATACATAAGAAAATCTGAAATTATTAGCTAAATAAATGGGATTTTCAGACTTATTATAATAATAATAAAATATAGCTTTTGCCTTAATTAAAATATCTGAAATATAAATAATCAAGTTTTTAAAATAGGATAAATGTATAATAAATCTTATCCAAAATAATGATTAGTTTTCAAAATACTTTTGGCGCCAAAATTCAAATATTATTTTGGCTCCAAGATTTAAATAGTAATTTGAATTACTAAAATACCCTTTATAGAAAATAATAATTAATTAGGAAAATGTGTATGAAAATACGGGGTATTACATCAGAAGAACAAGGCTGCGTTTTGCTACGTTGCATTTAGTGAAACATGCGTTTTGGGTTGTTGCATCTACCTCTACATGCACAAGCATATAGCTAAGTATATGCGTAATTTTCCCTCATTTTTTTTTGCTAGCAATGCCATGTCAATTTCTCATTGGAAGTTTATGTTTACCCCACATAAACCAAGTTAATGTGTAGCATCTCTCAATCTCTCATAGTTTTAATTGGATTATACAGTACTTCATAACAATGCTCAATGAGTGCAGTTTTGTCTTATTAAAGTTATTATAATTTTCACTTACAAATAAGGAAACAATAACAATTAGTGGTATTCTTCAAAATTTATTTTTTTGATGTACTCTTACAATTCTTTTTAAGATTCATTGTTTCTAATTTTAGTAAGTGTGTATGACTCAAAACATTAACACGTCATTGCATACAACTAATATAAGCATTGTGTTAACCTTGGAGAAGAATCCGCAAATAAATTTAACATTCTGGTCACACCAACTATTGTTTACTAAATTCCGCCACAACACATCATCAAAATTTTTTTTGTTCTTTATCCATTTTCTTATAGTACTGAAATTTCATACGGAACATTTCTTACATCACATACACCAAAAATGAACACAAATCATTATCGATTCATTACAATATTGTGCATACCCAAAAAAGATAGTTGTCTCACACAAACACAATTACACATCCGTAAAAGGAGAAAGTACCGAAACTCTTTCGTCAAAACCGCCAAACACAAATCTCTATAACTCAAAATATTCTCTCTTACACAAAAACTAAAAAAAATAAAATAAAAATAAAATGAAGGAGTTTCAAATTCTAGCTCTTTTCTTAGCTGTGTTCACATTTGTAAGCTCAAGCTTTGGTGATGTTGCTACAACTAGTAATTACGCCAACATTGGTATTAATGGTGTTAATTACGGGATTAGCATCCTTAATCGTACCACTTTTCCTCCAGCTTTTCTATTTGGCTCAGCTTCTTCTGCTTACCAGGTTATTGATTACCCCACTTTTTTTTTTTTTTTTTGCCAATATCTTGTTTTATTTTCAATATAATGTTGTTAATTAATGTTTAAAATTGTTTAAGTATGTGTTATTATAATAGGTTCTTCATTTTCATACTTGGAAATGAAAATTAAAGATATAATTTTTTTTTTAAAACATTTTGAAATGGGGTTTTAATTAATTTTTTTTATTGGTTTAAATGATTTATGTTTCTATTTGTAAAAATGTAAATTTATGATTTAGTGTGTTTTTTGTGCAGTATGAAGGAGCAGCTAAAGAAGATGGAAAAGGGCCTAGTACATGGGATACATTTACCCACAAATTTCCTGGTTGGTTTTTTCTTTTTTTCAATTTTTTTTTTAAATCAATTATTTTTTATGTTCTTGGATGGTAACCAAAATTTTAATTATTTGTGTATATCATATATGTATGATAAATACGAGGACTTATAAAGAAGAATGATGTAGACGAGATTCGATTCGACTCTATTCAAGTAATGTATAATGTACATTGAAGGTTTGTTTAAGGTTATTATTGGTGATAATGTATGCAGGAAAGATAGCTGACGGAAAGAATGGGGATGTGGCAGTTGATTCATACCATCGCTATAAGGTTTGGATCCTTTGCTTGCAAACAACTCGTATGATCACAATTTTAATGTGGTTATTTAATTTTTTTTTAAATTTTTAATTTTTTTTTTTTCATATTTTTTTTTTGGTTGAAATGCAGAATTCATGTGTATTAGTATGACTACCATACCCCTCAAAAAAAAAAAAAAAAGTATGACTACCATACATAGATTCCCCGGAAAAAAATAAATAAAAGATTGAATTTGAAAAAAAATGAACTTTTCCCCATTCATTGTAGTTAATTTTGGCATGTACACAGAATATTAGGTTCTTTGTAAAACTTAATTTTCTCTACCTTTGTTTCAAAAAAAAAAAAGAGTAATGGTTATGGTTTGAATTTTAACATCACTCAAACTCTGCTTTGACCATCATTTTTATGATTTATATATAAAAAAAAAAAAATCACGTGGGATCTTGTTGTATTCATCAATTATGTTTTCAAAATATATATTGGCAAACGTAAAAAGTTAAATTGTAGTCGTTATTTTGTAATGGTGGGAGTAGTTACAATTCGTAGAATCAATAGATGCACTAGTTTATCTCAAATTGGAATGGATGGCTGGATTCTTGTCCAACCTTCTCGTCCTCTCTTTAGACTCCAAGAAAGCAACGTTGTTTGAAATTTTTTATCTTAATTGTCATTTTGTAGGAAGATGTGAAGATCTTAAAGGAAATGGGACTAGATGCTTACAGGTTTTCAATTTCGTGGCCCAGATTATTGCCTTGTATGTCATCTCTCTGCTAGATTATACATTTAGAAAGCATTAACTTGTACATTTGAGTGGAGTTTAAGCTGTCATTGTTGTAAATGGCTGCAAATTAGGGATGGACGATACCCAAACTGTTGTTTTGAAACAATCTAGCTATGTTAGTATCAAAACATTCAGTCTGTATAAAAGGTAAAGGCAAGCTTTTGATGGACTTTATCTGCACTTGTTTGTTACATTTCTGCCACCATATTGTGTCGTTTATAAAAATATAAGCCCCAAGAACTTGGTCTCCATACTGTACTTTTCTTGATAAAGTTATAGAACACTTATTGATGATTACTTAAGCTCTAGATCCAACTATGGCTGAATCCTTGTAAAATTCAAGTCGAATTATTTGGTCCAAAGATCTATGACTTGTGTCTTAAAACTTTTGGTTTTTGATAAATCCTTGTAAGAATAAGTGAAATTTTAGCTACTTTTCTCTTTAAATTCTCAAACTGACATTGATTCTCTTTGGATACTTGGATAATTTTCAGATGGAAAAGTAAGCAAGGGTGTGAACAAGAAAGGAATAGCCTATTACCACAACCTTATCGATGAACTTTTGGCGAATGGTTAATATTTTGTCACACTCTTTGTTACTCCTTTGTATGTTATATTATATGCGACATTGTGATTATTTTGTTGCTACATCATGGCAGGCATACAACCATTCATCACCCTTTTCCATTGGGATCTTCCTCAGTCATTGCAAGACGAATATGGTGGTTTTATTAGCCCTCAAATAGTGTAAGTTATTAACTTTGTAGAAATCTTACAAATTTTGTCATAGTGGTTAACACTGGTTCATTACTAGAATTGATCTTCTCATAGCATAATGTAAATATGCTTAATTGTAAGACATACACATACTTCATTTTTTAGTACTTATTTTAGCCCTTTTCAGTTATTTTTGAGTAGTTGGTAATTTGGAATCATATCAGTAGAAAGTGAAGGTTGGCTTTGTTTTAATCCAATGTTCAACTCAATGAGAGTTGAGTATGTAGTAATAGATGTTGGAAAAATTAAATTGTAGTTGGTTAAGATTAGGGCCTACTCTCTTACGTTGAAATTTAGCTCAGTTCAGTTCAGTTCAACTCCTAATTTCCTTCTCTTATAAAATATTCAGTTCAGCTCAGTTCAGTTCAACTGAGTTCAGTCAATGAGAACAGACCCTTAGTCTTGAATGGAGAGAAAATTAAGTTAATTAACTATATAAATGAATTGTTAATCCTTGTATAGAATGCTAAAACGTATAATAAAAAAGAACAAAGGTATACATATAATATTGTGGAAATTTTGATAATCGAAATACGTTTAATCAATCTCAAAGTTGTCTACCAGTTTTAAGACATTATTACCTTGATCCCTTTGACTTGGGGCATTTCATCAGCTTATTGCATCTAATAGTTTTCTTTTTATGTATATTTGATGTGTTACATATTGTTTTACTGGACAGGGGTGATTTTCAGAACTATGCAGACCTCTGTTTTAGAGAGTATGGTAACAAGGTGAAGCATTGGATTACACTCAATGAGCCATTGTCCTATAGTACAGGCATTTACTCAACTGGGGTCTTTTCGTCCAAGCAGTGTTCTACATTAAACCCCCTGAAGTGCAATATTGATTTAGCCACTGACCCTTACAAAGTTGCGCATTACCAGATTCTTGCTCATGGTGCAGCTGTTCAAATTTATAGACAGAAATATCAGGTCTTACTTCATATATCCTGAACTTTTCCAATGGGTATAAGTGTTGGTATTTGAACTTTTAACATTTTAAAAATACTAAAAAACTGATGTGCATTCTATTATATACTATATGCATTGCTTCCCTTTTGCTTAAAAGTGGATATAGTTTTTATTCTTTCCGATCTTTGTTTGAGGGGTAGGTTGATTTCAGAGCATGTTGGTAAGGTTATTATTTTGGTAAGAAACAGATTCAATTAAACCATTACAATTACGGCATTACCAAGTGTTTGGTTAGAAGGTTTGGGTAAGAAGGTTTCAGTAAAACCTAGGGGTAATGGTTTCCATCTGTTTGATTTGTTACCTCTCTAAAACCTAAGGTAACAATAACACTTACCCTCCTCAAACAAAAAAAGAGTAGTCAAGTTTGAGCAATTCATTTCCATAGTTTAACCAAACAAATGAAAATTTTAATGGTTCCTTTCCCCCGTCTTATTTGTTTCCTTTCCATTCTGTTTCCAATGCTTGTACCAAACTCCCTTACAAATTGTATTGTCAGAGGTTTGAGTTTCTTTGGGTTGTAAGAGATAAACTTGTTTTATGATTCCACAATTTTTTTTGTTTATTGTCCTTTGATTATGGGTCTGTGAGTCTGTCTCTTAGTTTGCCACAGCCCTTGTTGGCAAAACTTGGGTAATCCTTTGCTTTACTTACCACTCAAATCACAAGTGAAAATAGCGAATTCACGACACCTTTTAATTTGAATTTGGTAGGATATATACAAGATAATCTTATCCTAAACTTCAGCTGAATTTTTTATTACTCATCTTATGTTTGGTTCTATTAGCTGCCTGATCAATAAGTAACATAGGAAAAAAGACGTGATGTAAGTTAATATGCTAAGATTATTGATGTATATGATCAGATGCAGATAAAGTGCATGTATTGTAGGATTTCTGAGCTAAGATTAGTATATATGATCAGACGCAGAAAAAGTGCATGTATTGTAGGATTTCTGAGCTATATATAACTTCTTTTGCATACCACAGGCATCCCAAAAAGGTGTAATAGGCGTTGCTTTGAATTCAAATTGGTTCATCCCCTTTTCTCAAGCTAAGCAAGACCGAAGTGCGGCACTTAGAGCTGTTGACTTTATGTTTGGATGGTGAGTATGTAAGTTAGTGAAGAATGGATTACTAATCTAGTTTCTACTTGATTTAAGATATTTTTTCTGAAATTGTTGATTACAAGCTGGAGGTTTCTTGAGTTTTTATTATGGACTCCAAAGAGTCCAAACTCAATGTATTGCTTTTAATCCTATGAATGTTCCATCTTTGATAGGTACATGGACCCTATGACATATGGTGACTACCCACATACGATGCGCTCTCTTGTTGGCGGTCGATTGCCTAAGTTTTCAAGGGAGCAGTCTAGCCAGATAAAGGGTTCATTTGATTTCATTGGATTAAATTATTACACTAGCAGCTACACAGCATATGCTCCTAGTTTCAGGAATGGAAAACCTAACTTTAATACTGATTCTCTCATCAATATAACATGTAAGTCCATCAAACTGTTTCCTATTTGAGATTTTGCATAAGACCACTAAGTGTAACTCACTTATGTTTTAAACTTCTTTCTACAGCGGAACGTAACGGAATACCAATTGGTCCAAGGGTATGTGCATGACTATCAAAAAATATCAGGAAGCCTTCTGCAATATGCAGAGATTTCTTATGATCAAGTTTTTTGTGCTGCCTTTTTTATCTCAATTTTTTCTCAAAATTCTTTTGCAGGCTGCTTCAGATTGGCTATATATTTATCCAAGAGGAATTTTTGATCTTCTACTCCATATAAAGAAAAGATATAGAAATCCAATCATTTACATCACAGAAAATGGTGAGTCATATTTTGTTTGGTGTTTTCTAACTCAGTCTATTTTTCAAGTGAATTTGGTTTAAGGAATCAGCAAGGGGATGATTTATTGCTAGATATAGGCAATAATATTTTTCAATTAGCCAAATTGACATTTTTCTCTTACTGATTGTTCCTAATAAACTTTTTTACATTTTTGCGATGGCCTTGTTTCTGCATAAACCAACATTAATATGAAAATATATGTGATTTGTAGGCTGTGATGAGTCAAATGATGCCAGATTGTCTCTTAAGGAAGCTTTGAGTGACGGCATGAGGATACACTACTACCATGATCATCTAGCCTTTGCACAACTTGCTACTAGGTAAGTTAATGCTTCTTCGGAAGTTTCTTATCTCTTCGTATTCTTACAAGGTCTACTTTTCAATATTTTAAGGTTCCCCCACCCCCTCCCCTTTCAGCTTCAGTTTTGTTTGCATGAGAAAGGCTTTACTTATAACTCTCCTTCGATGGTTATCCACTAGTAGAAATGATGAACCAACTGTATGTGCTCACACATGCATGATTTTTATGATCTCTTTTCTGTACAATCTATGAAATTTATTGACATAATCCCATGTTTATAGTGCCCGCAATTATGTCAAAGTATTGTAGTACTTGCATATCTTGCAACGCTATTGAGGAAAAAAAAAAAAAAAAATATTCCGAGTAAAGCAATACATTAAACTCCTACTGCAGTTACACTTGACCTCTTTATCTATTTAATAAGTTATACTTAAGTCTAGCATTCCACTTTTACAAATTTATTTAATTATCCTTGCCCATCATTAATATTCCTCTGTTAAGTATCAGCTGTCGCAATTTGAGCTGAAACATAACAACGGCTTGATAAACAATGGCATGGAAGTTTCAGCTGTCACAATTTGAAAAAGCTAAAAGGGTAGTATTAAATCAGAGAAAAAATTGACTATAACATGAAGGTGAAATTGATGAGTTTGCTTCCAAATGTAGAAAGTATCAAATATCATTGGACATCCTGTGCAAAACAAACAAAAATCCCATCATGAACAAAAATTTGCAGTTTCTAAAATTTGGATAATAACCCCCCCCCCCCCTTCTCCTTCAAATTCTTTTCCTTCATCATTTGAAGGAAAATCCTGAATTTGTTTGTTAATCAAAGCATTAGTTCCTTGTATAACAACTAATTGTGGGTGTAAATTCCAAACTTTGGCAGGTTTGCTGTTAGATTGAAAGGATACTTTGCTTGGTCATTGTTGGACAACTTTGAGTGGGGCTCTGGTTATACTGTTCGTTTTGGCATAAACTATGTCGACTACAACAATGGACTGAAACGATACCCCAAGCATTCCGCTATATGGTTCAAGAATTTCCTTCGCAAATAAAACACGTCCTGTACCTTCTAAAACTTTTACATTTTAGTTTCTTCTTGTTCCTTTGGCTACATAACTTGTTCAGATGTTCTTTGCAAGGACTTTGTTGCAATGTATTGCTCATTTCTGACTATTAGTCTTTATTTCATCAATGATAAAATATTGATCCATCTTAGAGAACACAATGTTTAAAAGAACAACATTGTGCTAGCCTAAACTCTGAATAGTATGGTTGGCAGCTGCAACATAATTGCAACTCGATTTGCTTCACGAAAAATATATTGCATTCTATGAATGCTAGACGTGTCGCAAGACTCCATCAGGCATCTGATGTGCTTAACATCAATATTGTCTCTGAAGTTCATATTTCATTTTCATCTCCATGTGTTATTATGGTCCAGCCATTGATTTATTGATACTATCCTTATTTGGAGGGAGGGGCTAGAAGGTGGTAATCATAGTGTCTATTAATGACAACAAAAGCTTAGTCAGGGATCTCAAATTCAGTCTCTATTTTTTGGTTAAAATTATGAAATATCATGCTTTTAGCACTAATTCTGTAGCTGAGTAATTCCTGCTATTTTCAGTCCTTTATTCAATTATGAATTTCTTTCCGTATATGCATAGTTGCATACTACTGTTTTCATGATTTCCAATATTGAGCTCCCCATGACTTAGGGATAGCTTAAGTGGTTAGAGCTACTCTCTTGGTTTTAATATATATATATATATATATATATATATATATATATATATATATATATATATATATATATATATATATATATATATATGGTCAAATGAGAAGTTCCTTAAAATGAGAAGGATTTTTTGTGTGTATTTTTTGAACTAAATGTGGCAAAAAAAAAAAAAAAAAAAAAATACTCAAATTTGATGTGCATAATTTTCGTTTTTTTAGAAAATTAAAAAATTTTAATCAGTTTGAAACACAATTATGCACATTCATTATTAATAAAATGAATATTTAGTATGAAATATATGCACATTTGTTCCTTCTCATCCTTCTTATTCTGAGATCTTTCTCATTGGATCAATGAGAAGTTTCTTAAAATGAGAAGGATGAAATATGCAAAAAAAAATTCACTAAATGTGCATATTTTTTTTTTTATAGTAAACTAGTGTGTAGCCCGGGCGTTGCACCGGTTGTTACTTTAATTAGACCTTGTGATTATCAATTATATACATTTATTAGACTTTGTGATTATCAATTATATACATAACTTATGATTGACTTAAATGGTTAAGTAACTCTCTTTCTTAGAAAAGGTTGGGTGTTTGAATTCCCTTATCATCTTTTTTTTTTACATTTAGTTTATGCACATATAATCCTTCTCATTATAATAAACTTTTCATTTAACCCTAAATCTATATATGATGTGTAAATGTAACGTTTTAATTAAGACAAATTATGTATTAATATAGTGATTTAAATTCAGGCACCAAACTTGTTAAAATAGGTTACTCTTGTCATTCTGACACAACACTTGTTTGTTTTTTATTGGTTTACATTACAATATTATATAATGTCTTTATCTAAAATTAATTGTTATGTTGATAGTGTGATCTAAACTAAGATGTGACAGCTAAATTAGAACAATGGTAATACAGAGTTATATGTACACATTATTAACGTCACAAATTAACAATTAATTTATTTGGAATTTGGTCCTCTCATATTTTAAGTAATCAAAGAGCAACAAGAAATAAATTTGGCCCCTTAATATATCTTTTAATAACGTTAATAACAATATACCCTTTAAATAACGTCACAAATATGATGTACGGAGTACGGACTACTATAGAATACGTTAATATTTCCTCTGTTCTTTTTTACTTGACCTATTTTTTTTATCACGCTTGTCAATGTAAAACTTTAACGATCAATAACTTAAATTCCCCATAAGTAAAAATTATATAAGTTATATATAATGATATTACTTATTGAGAAGAATCCAAAAACATTTTACATGAATATATTTTTCCTTACATATTATTCACAAAAGACGGTCAAAGGAGGGGTGGTGAATATTGTAAAAGTCAAAGCGGGTCAAATAATAAAAACGGAGGAAGTAGTGCATATGAAAATTTATTCTTTACATTAACAATTAATTTGGTCCATCAAAATATGATAGCTGGCATTAATTAATTTTATATACTGTCTTTGTTCAAAATTAGTGTGATTTATATTAAGATCATAGAATGTGACAATTAATATATAACGTACGAGTAGTATATACACTAAAAAAGGTCAATATAATTTATTCTTTACATTAACAATTAAATTGGTACATCAAAATATGAAAGCTCGCATTAATTAATTTTATATACTGTCTTTATTCAAAATTAGTGTGATTTATATTAGGCAAAAGCTAATGAGCGCCCCCGGGGCGTTAGATAAGAGAATTAAAGTGCAAATATTAGAATAAAATTAACATTAATTACACCGAACGACGCGTGATTTTGTCATGAATTCCTAACTTAATACCATTTCAACCAATATAATTTATCCTTATCTAACGCTTCGGGGCGTTCGTTAGCAATATCCTTTATATTAAGATCATAAAATGTGACAACTAAATTCATATATACAACGTTAATAACGTAGCATATAACTATATACACTAAAAGGTCAATATAGTACCCTTTTACGTTTTTTTTTTCCGAAACGCGTAAAATACATCAATAGTTTACTTCAAAATGCCAATTATTAGCCTGTCATTCATAATGTACGAAAGGTTACAACTTACAATGTACAACAGTAAATGGGGACTTCTCATATGTTCTTTAGCAATTAAAAGGGGATCATTTCAAGAGATTTTCAACAGAATTACTGAGATACTTACGTTATTGGAAAAAAGTTTGTTATAAATAATGTGGTATATGCATTTTCAATAATGCAAGTAACAAATGTTTTTTTGTAACATTAGTTTGATAATGTTCAACTTTTACTGCATGCACATAACTGTATAAGAAGGCAACATTAACAAGGGAATAAAAACTTAGGCATTAATTCAAGTGTATAATCATGAGAGTAGATGTTCAAACACATGTTTTCCTTGTCCAACTACTGGTACTCGTCCTTTTTATGCTTGGACACTCCAATGGTGCCCCTGAAATCGATGTCATTCGAGCCGATTATGGGATTGGTGCACTCAATCGGAGCAGTTTTCCTGCAGGTTTTGTTTTCGGGAGTGCTTCATCGTCGTATCAGGTGAGTTAGAGCTACATCTCTTTCTCTATAAACAGTATGAATGTCATGAAAACTTATTACATTGTGGAAAATGTTGAAAGATAAACAATAATTGTGTTTGAGACCTGTTTTTCTTTAACAGTATGAAGGTGCAGCTCATTTAGATGGTAAAGGCCTGAGTATATGGGATACTTTCACTCATAAATTTCCAGGTTTTATGTTGTGTCCCTTTTTAGCATTCGATTGCTTTTGTTCTACATCGATCCAATCTTTATACTACCTCTGTTACAGGTTATATGCAACGATTAGACATTTCCCCTCTCTGTTTTATGTCAAATCGTTGCACATAACCTGTAACGGAGGTAGTACATGTTTTGTTTAGTTATTAGCATAGTTGAATTGTTGTCCTGGTCTTTATTTGTTAACTAGAAGACAAAAGAAGAATGCTTTGTGTAAAATCCTATGTAATCTAAAATGTTGTTGATTAATGTATGTTCCTTGTGTAGATAAGATCAAAGATCGAAGTAACGGTGATGTGGCTATAGACTCATACCATCGCTATAAGGTAGCTTCGAGTGTTGCTCAACTTAGATAATGAAGCAAATGGCTATTAATAAATGTGTTAACATCATGAAGCAAATGGCTATTTTGTAGGAGGATGTAAAAATCCTGAAGCAAATGGGATTAGATGCCTATAGATTTTCAATTTCTTGGTCACGGATATTACCTTGTACGTAATGTATCACACCCTTTTCTTGATTTGATTTCCAAATCATGTATATCATACAATCCTACAGATTTTTCATTCTGAACTGCATAATCTGATGACTGAACAGATGGAAAATCACGCAGAGGCGTGAACCAGAAAGGATTAGCATACTATCACAACCTTATTGATGAGCTAATAGCGAATGGTGAAAGAATTCATACCTCAATCTTTTTTCAAAGCTTTCTCAATTTTCTCGTGCTGTAATTAGTAAGCTGATCTTTTTTGCAATGCTGCTGATTATATTTTTTGTATTGGTAGGTATAAAGCCCTATGTGACTCTCTTCCATTGGGATCTCCCACAAGCATTGGAAGACGAGTATGGTGGTTTCCTCAGTCCTTATATCGTGTAAGTTATTTTCTGAGTGGCCAGGCATGATTGATTTCTACCTTTGGACAACTTACAGACAAAAAGGATCGGATTTTATATACCTATGCCCAAGCCATATATGTTCAGCTTTTCCCATACATTAGCTAAGAAATTCAACATTTAAAGAACGAAAATTTCAATCCTTGTCACAATCTTGCAGGGATGATTTTAGGGATTATGCAAATGTTTGCTTCAGGGAATTTGGTAACAAAGTGAAGCATTGGATTACATTAAATGAACCTTGGACCTATAGTAATGGTGGGTATGCGTATGGGATTTTGGCTCCTGGACGATGTTCAAAATGGCAACAGCTTAACTGTACTGGTGGAGATTCATCTACTGAACCGTACTTGGTTACTCATCACCAACTTCTTGCTCATGCAGCAGCAGTGGATTTGTATAGGCGTAAATATCAGGTTTATAAATTTTTACTGCTCTATACTTGCTTGAATTATATAAGCCAACTTTACATTAAATATGTCCTGTAAGTCATAACTTTTTTAGTTGTGCAATTTCATAAATGACTTGATTGATCAGTAGCACTTTTTATTTTGCATTTCAGCTTATTGGACTTGTATAACTATCTAACTGTCCTTGCATTTTTAAATCGCTTCAAAATAATGTATCTTAGCATGATCAACAACATTTTGTCACATGATCAAAGAAAAATTCTCTGACCTGTTATCTGATTACCCTGTTATGATCATAGGTTTCTCAAAAGGGTGTAATCGGTATTACTCTAGTGGCAACTTGGTTTGTTCCACTGTTTGAAGTACAACGCCATCAGTTTGCAGCAATGAGATCACTCGACTTCATGTTTGGATGGTGAGCTGTGTGTCGATTAAAACTTGGATCCTTCGCTGAATCTACATTCTCTAGCACCCATTTCAATTTTGATCTTGTTCTATTATATATCATACCAGGACATTTTAAATCTATCTTTGTTCGAGCATAGAAATGGGATCTCATATTGGAAAGGTTGCATACAGGTTTATGGATCCAATCACGAAAGGTGAATATCCACATACCATGCAGTCCCTTGTAAAAGTCCGGTTGCCTAAATTTTCTGCCGAGCAGTCTAGGATGGTGAATGGATCCTTTGATTTTCTGGGTTTGAATTATTACACTGCTAATTATGCAGCTTATTCTCCTGACCTGAAGCAGGCAAAACCCTCTTACATTACTGATCCTATTGTCAGACAAACAGGTATGTTTATAGTCTTACAGAATGTTCTGATGTAACTCCTACATAAATCAAGAAAAACTCGTTACATTTTTCAGCAATTGCTAAGTAATCACGAAGCTTTTCCTGGTTTTTACTTTTTACTACGAGTAATATGGGTTGTTTTCTTGCAGTGAAGCGAAATGGAATTCTAATTGGTCCAAAGGTATACGAGTGATTCCTCAGTAACTCGAAATTTCTTATTTATGAATTATACATGTCTTTCGCTTAAATCTAAAGTATCATACCTGATCCCAGTTCTTGGTCCGGGATGCCCCCCAAAAGGGTTGTTTCCTTGACTTAAAGGGTAGTACTCCGTAACATTGTTCATTTTGCCCTTCTCATTCTGCAGGCTGGTTCAGATTGGCTGTATGTTTATCCACGAGGAATTCGAGATCTTTTGCTGTATGTGAAGAGAAAATATAACAACCCTTTGGTTTATATAACAGAGAATGGTGGGTTGAGCACTATTATATTGCACCCTTTTTTTTCTCTATAACTCAAGTGTGAGGCAGAAATTTAAATGATCATACTCAAAACTGTCAGCCTCCTCTTTTTGCAGGTGTTGACGAGGCTAACAATAACAGTTTGTCACTTGAGGAAGCACTTAGTGATAAAATGAGGGTGCAATACCACCATGATCATCTTGCTTTCTTAAATCTTGCAATTAAGTAAGTGATTTGAATTATTTCTTGATAGAGGGACATAGATGATTTCATTCTACAGCGAACATGTTTAATTTTCTGATAAATGATACTTGTAGAATCGTTCACTCTTCATCCAACTCTTTAGAGTTCACGAAATCACGAGTTTAACTAGATTCAATCTCAATCTATCCATTTTTTGAGGGGTGTTATGTTCGGTCTAGACTGAGGCCAACTTTTTTCCAGCTCAAAGTGTGGTTTTCCTATGTTCAGCTCTAGGCTTAACTCATAAAAGAACAAAGGAATCCCTTAGGCCTTACATAGGTACCAATGCAATTATTATCATTACTGATAGTTCCCTCAAAGATAATAATTGCATTGGCACCTACTTGTTCTTATAGAATCTAGTGATTGATTGCAGTGATTTTGGATTGTAGGGAAGGTGTTAATGTGAAGGGCTATTTTGCTTGGTCATTGTTGGACAACTTTGAATGGTACTCCGGTTCTACTGTCCGATTTGGGATCAACTATGTGGACTACAAAGACGGGCTAAAATGATACCCTAAACTTTCTGCTCTCTGGTTCAATAAGTTCCTGCAAAAGAGGATACATTAAGGCCATTCAAGCAAAAAGAAAGTTGAATAAACTGTGAAGTCATACTCCTGAATGTCCTAATGGCTGCCCGGCAGGTTATCTTAGTGTCTATTATAATCTCTCTGTTCGGAACTGATTGTCATTTTGATGGTATAATTTTAAAAAATTGTAAAATAAAATCCTGACCGAGATTATAAATTCAAACAATTGTGTGGTTCAATTAAACAAAAGTTTAGTGGGTGATGACTGATTATTGCTTGCTTCATCATTGTAATTATTTAGTTGTGATTTAAAATCTTTCAATTATTGTTTCCAAAGCGTTTTATCTAAAGCTCTTTCTACAACTAGGATAACAGTGAAGCCAATGCGAACCCTAAAAATTATCTATGTCCAAAATTTCACCTAACAGAACCATCTCCATATAAACACATGTAATGGTGCTCAATTGTTTGAGCCGAGGACGCCTGTCATGGACTACTATCACTGCAGCATGGTGACTAATAACCATAGATGTACAACCCTCCTATAGCTGTATGGGCTGCATACAACATACTGCATTTAAGTCACGATAGAAGACATTCATATGTAATCACAACATAATTCATCTGTCAAGAGTTTTCTTGTAGATTTCTGTAACCAATTTGTTTTTTATTGCAAGTTTCTTGAAACCTAACCTTCTCAAACAACACATGCAAGTGTCAACTGAAACCTTAAAGGCATTTGGTGAATTTTCATTCCTTCAAACACCGACAAGTTTATCTGCTTAATGTCAAATTAGGGTTTTAGGGTACGATGAAGGAACCAATCTATAAGACAGGTATAAAGGGAAATGTTGACAGGTTGGTCATGTAATTTAACTCTCTTTCCTTAAGTTAAACTTCAGGATTTCAAAAAATAATAAGGGAATCTGATGAATGTCAGTCACCAAACAACACATGCAAGTGTCAATTGAAACCTTAAAGGCATTTGGTGAATTTTCATTCCTTCAAGCGCCGACAAGTTTATCTGCTTAATGTCAAATTAGGGTTTTAGGGTACGATGAAGGAACCAATCTATAAGACGGGCATAAAGGGAAATGTTGACAGGTTGGTCATGTAATTTAACTCTCTTTCCTTAAGTTAAACTTCAAGATTTCAAAAAAATAATAAGGGAATCTGATGAATGTCAGTCACCAAACAACACATGCAAGTGTCAATTGAAACTTTAAAGGCATTTGGTGAATTTTCATTCCTTCAAACGCCGACAAGTTTATGTGCTTAATGTCAAATTAGGGTTTTAGGGTACGATGAAGGAACCAATCTATAAGACAGGTATAAAGGGAAATGTTGACAGGTTGGTCATGTAATTTAACTCTCTTTCCTTAAGTTAAACTTCAGGATTTCAAAAAATAATAAGGGAATCTGATGAATGTCAGTCACCAAACATGGAGGGAACAACATATGAAGAAAACTTCATAATCATCAAACTCAGCACAAGCCCTATAGCCGAGCTGTACACAGCTTTCATGATATTGAATGTTCTTTCCATGAGCTTCATCAGTTGAGTATTTTTCCATCTTACAAATGACCAGATTTTCAGTGTAAAAATACGCTAGATCTAAAGCGCAGTCAATTCCTTCTCAAAAGTGTAGGCATGATTTCATGTATATTTACCCCTAAGAGAGCCCTCAAAACACTAAATGGAGCACCCAAAAAAACTGGCTCACATCTCTGAGATACTATCTCCTGAAGTTAGACATGTTGCAGGATCCAAAAAATCAGGTTCAAAGAATAAATGTGACGGTCTCTCAAGGAGGAGGCTAAAGGGAAGGGTTTGATTTTCCTCGTATAAACTGCTTGAGCATGGCCTTTTCTTCATCTATTTGCTTCTTTTCATCTCTATTCCTGGGTTTGACCTTTCTTTTCTCATCCAGTATCCACTTGAAGATCTCTCGTTGCTGATCCTCAGTAATTGGCTCATGCACCTTCACAAGCTCTGCAATCGGGGTAACAGGTGGATATTCTGGCTCCACACTTTCATCAGTAGAAAGTACATCCACTGCAGCTGGTGTTGCTGGTACAATTGGCTGCCCATAAAAATTAACTGCCGGTTCACTTGTCTGTGCAGGAAGTGCAAGCTCTGCAGTTGGGGTTGCTGTTGCATATTCTGGCTTCTCCACAGAAGTGACTGTTGGTGCACTTGTAGCAGGAGGCGGAGCTTCTTCATGCTTTTCACTTTTCGAACTTCCATCTTTCTTTTTTGACATTCCAAAGATATAAGCTGCACCGTTGGGTTTGTCTTATAAGTGACAATTGATCAAACTCATAGTTCAAAGCATAACTTGATGAATTCACTTCACAAATGAATTCTTTCATAATTGCACCAAACATAACATGCACCAAAAAAGAAGGGGAGCAAGGGCAATGAGGGCTGGAAATAGGCAAAAATAATATTTCCAGGAATTGGAATCAGATAGGAATTGTCTGATCTATGATGTTAATTTATTAAAGTGCAAACTGCTTTTTGGACAAGGACTAAGCAATAGTGGCAGTCTAAACTGCTTGTTTTGAATGCCATTTATCTCAATATCCACAAGCCAGGTACGAGTACTTTGGTCCAGAATCTCCAGATAAAAGAATGACCAAATCAAATCAGTTTAAACTACTGTATTCATCAATAAAGATCTTAGAAATGGGCAAAGGTATTGGATCAAAGAAGAAACATCTTGAATGGACAGGTAAGACTATCTTCTCAACATCTATACTTGTAGATGCTGTAAAAAAACATTGGTGACACAACTGCTCCTATAAGTTATGTGAAGCAGAAATCGTTGATGACACTTACAACGGTTACAAGTCATATATTAAATCAAAATCAAGTCATAGAGGATCATCAAACTACTATATAGCCAGGCAAGTTCATCAGTGGACAGCTAGAACAAGATAAAGCTGTCACAACACAATATTACAAGCATTATAAAAAGCTAACCATGTTAGGTAGCTCTTTAAAGACTTCAACCAAATTTTACTCTCACAATTTGTAAGGACTTATAACCCTGCTTGCAAGCTCTTTAACCAGCATGAAAATCAAAAGCAGTTAAGGCTTATGTGATCAACTCACGAGCAACAAATTAACAAGCAACAAAAGTTGAGCAATCAAATTTTCATCTTTCCCTATCCCTCAGCCTTATGTAGAAGTTGAAAATGCAAGATTCTTGACTTCAACAACATTGGTCATCAATCTATAATACTCGTCAATTGAAGTAGTAACAAAAATGCTAATTAATGTTGAGTAATGACTCAGCTCAGGTTTTCACATTCCCCTGCACATTATCCACAAATGCATGCCTAGTAATAATCGACTACCTCAATCTTGCATCCTTTTCATCTCTACCATACATAAAACAGAATTATCCTTATAGAACTCAGCAATAACATAACACCAGTGTTTACATAAAAGTTTCTGCCGATAAAATCAACTCTCCAGCCTTCACCATTAGATTATGAAGTCAATACACTCATCGATGCAAATCGTATTAATTCTAGCTATAACTACCCAGCCGCTGAATCAAAGAACATTAGAATTCTCGCTATTAAACATTCATGTTAAAGATTCACACCCCATCTGGTTCAAAAGTAATCTTGAAGACAAAATGAGATTAACCCATTCCTCAGATTCATAAACATTCTAAACTATTTAACTTCAAATTCAACCCATACCCTAAATTTCCTATTCCCCCCTCTTTTACAGTTCTTCAGTTCATCAATGTAGCAAATTAAACCCTTCTAATACAAACCCACTATAAAAATCTCATTCCCATGTTTCCCTAAACCCAAGAAAATCACACTAAACACCAGAAAACCCTAATAAAACTACGTATAAATTATAAACAGAATCCTCTTTCTGATTCCATTACCCATTTCGAAGTATCTCGGGCACTAAAAATACAATTATCCAAATTGGGGCAAGAAAAATGCGATTAAAATTGCAATAATCAGAAGAAATAACAAGAAATTAAGCAATGGAATTGAAAAAATGTAGTACAAAATCAGCAAATTAGAGCAGAGTTGAGATTAATAGCAAAAAAAAAATGCAATAAAGGGAAGAGAAAGAAAGAAAGTGACCTCCAAAACCTAAGTTGACAACCATTAAAACTCTCCAAACAAATTTGTAGCGCTGCATTCGAGAATCCATGGATGGGAAGAACTGACGCTTTGCTTTCTCCTCCATTGGCGTTTTTTCGGTCGGCATTTTTGCTTTGAGGTTGGAACGGTTTTCTGAAGAAAAGAAGGTGTAGCTGACTAGCTGTAGTAGAAAACTCGTTGAAAGAGGCACGGCGTACCAATTATTCTTACCGGAGCTGTTAATAACTGAAATGACCTTTCTAACCCCATATAAACGGAACTTGTTAATAACTTAATATGACATACTAATTCCGTTACATATTATTTGTAACGATTAGACAAATGGAGGTAGTATTAACAAGTATTTTCTCAAGTAACATGTCATACTAGATGAAGAGAAAATACGTAGTATATCAACATTTCCCCGTCGTTAGTAAGGGTATATGTGTAAAGTAGCCTCTAGACCTTTAACAAGCAACAAACTGACGTTAACTCCTCCATTGCAAGCAGTCCGGTTACGCCAACACATTCCGTATTGTAGAGGTCCCGTTAAGTCCTCCATTGCAAGCAGTCCTGTTAACTCCTCCATTGCAAGCAGTCCCGTTAAGCAGCCCCAAAACCTCTCCTCATTAGCCTCAGCAGAACGATTCTCATAACCTCTAGTTAATAAAGCATCAATTGTGGTAGAGTAACCTAAATTCGACTTCTGATGTTAACAAATTACGGTTTTGTGGACTGATTGGGCGTTGCGGCGAGGGTGAATTGTTAAGCTAAGGGTTTTACTTTTTTTGAAGCTGATAATAATGTAATCTGTTGCTGGTGATATTGCATATGCGATCGTTTGTAGTTAAAGAATTTGTTGATTGTTTGTGGTAATTGGATGTTTATTTATATTAGTTTTGTTTATGTAGTTGGTACCGGACATTGAGTTAATTGAATTGGATGTTTGATTGGATGTTCGATGCTGCAACTATTCAAATCCACCAGAGCTTTCGAAGTCACTCCAGTTTGCTAAAGCCCTAAAACAATAGCTGAGAGAGGAAGAAGAAACACTTTTACAGAACGGGGTTCGATTTTGTATTACAATCCGAAATTTCAGGCCTAACGGAATTGAAAACACACTTTAACTTACGTTATCTGCCATCTCAGCACATACATAGAGGAATAATAAAATAATAGCTGCAACCTATCAAAATTGCAACTTTGCCACTATATTGACATATTTTGTTAATATGCTATATTAATTGGGCAGCCTCCTAGATGAACTCCGTGCGATTTGTTTATATGGTGTTGAAAAGGCCATTTTAATAATTAAAGTAAGGGTAAAATGTCGTAAAAATTTGGGGGTATTCATAATATGATACTAACATTTGACTAACATCCGTCAAACCTTACATTTCTACACATAGGAAAACTTGTTGTTTTGTTTGTTTCTTCGTTCGAGAACTTCATCTCTTCCTAGTTGTAACGCTCAGCGCTTCGAATTCTATTTAGATTTACAGCTACAATTTGGTGTTGGTGGCAGCGAATTGGAGTTGGTGGTTGTGAATCAGCAAGCTATAGCTACGGTGTCCAAGGTTTGAGCAGGTGGCGGCGGCAACCGAGCAATGTATGGCTATGGTTTCTAAAGGATCACGCTAGCAAAGAAGCTCCAAATCAGTGGAGTGGCGAATTCAGACATCACAACCCTCAGTATGTTGTACGCTTTCTCTATCGCTCGGCGCTCCAATTTAGTGGAATTCTAATACATCATCTAAGAGAAGAGGAGGGAGTTCGTGATTTTTATAAAGTGGGATTTTAGAACGGGGATAGAAACAGGGTCTCAAACCATTGTTAAACGTTTGAAAACTCCAGTTTAATTGCCACATCACCATAACAATATAATAATATTAAAATATTTCACTCTAATGCTCATAAGTGCGAAAATGCCACTATATTTAGGGGTGTCCATAATTTGGATTAAAAACGAAATCCAATATTATCTAAACTAAATTATCAATTCGGATCGAATCTAAACTTTAAATCGGATCGTATCGGATTGAGATTTTTTAAAAATTCAAATTTTCGAAGTGGATCAGATTGATCCTAATTGGATCCAATCCAATCCGGAAACCGAATTGTAAAATTAAGCTTGTATATATATGGATTTCTTTGTTTTTTGAAGTTTAGCTCAAATACATACTATTGCATAAAATTAATTAGGGAGACTTTGTATTAAATAAATAACTAGTGTGTGGCCCGAGCAATGCTCCGACTTATTTTTTTTAACACTTGTAATTGAATAGATAGGTTCATTCTTTATTATTTATTTATTCATTATTTGTTTATAATTTATAATAGTTTCTCATTAAATCTTTGAATAAATTATTGGAAAAATGGAAACTAATAATCCCACCTTTGGGTAATCTGCTCAAAACAATCACACCTTTTCGAAATCCCAAAACAATCCCACCTTTAACCCCCATTTGCTCAAAATGATCCCTTTTACCCATAACTTGTTTAACAAGTTGGTTTTTTTTTTTTTTTAATTTCTTTAATCTCTCTTCCCTAACATCTTCAATGGCAACTCCACCATTATCACCACCCCTAACCTCTTCAATGGAAACTCCACCATTATCACCACCTATAATCAGACCAGCACTTAATCAACACCACCACACCACTACCTGACCCAACCTTGCTTGGTCCAGCAGAACCTCTCACCACCGCACCACACCACCCAACCTCGCTGCTTGGTCCAACAGACCCCATCACTGTACCAAGCCACCCAACATCGCCGTCTAGTCCAGCAAACCACCCACCACCTCACCGCACCACCCAACCTTGCCGCTTGGTCCAACATACCCCACCACCGTACCAAGCCACCCAAGATCGCCGCCTAGTCCAGCAAACCACCCACCACTGCACCACACCACCCAACCTCGCAGCCCAGTCGGCTAGTCCAACAGACCACCGACCATCGCACCACACCACCCAACCTCGCCCATACCCCCTACCCAACCGTTAAACCCGACCATGAAAGGAATGGTGTCTTTCGAACAAGTGTATTATTCTGATGGCGGGTTCAGAATTATTAGAAAGCTAATA